>NW_009259236.1:1070641-1082207 GCF_000687185.1 Egretta garzetta
TAAATACTTAAAAAAAATCCCAAGTAGAAGTGATAGCATTTGTTAACATGAAAGGACTAATTTAAATTATTTAGTGTGGGGGTACATCACCACAACTACAGAAAAAGCTAAGCCTGGCTATGCGCTTTATTCATTCCTATTTAAGCATAGCAAATGCATACACTTGAGGGTCCTTCAGCAGTGCAGTCTCCCCTGACCTCCAACACCCACATTCCATATTCAAAGGCAATTTCAGCATCAAATGAGTACAGTTAAAAACAGGGTCTCATTCTGACCCCAGCACGCCTGACAGAATCTGTAGGACTTGTCAAGGATGTTTATTTCCAGCAGCTCTGCATCTGGAATTTTGCATGAAAACCAGTATCTGATACTTGAACTAGTGTTTAGAAATTTATTTGTAGTTTTAACTTCTTTATCATGAGCATACATTTAATTCATAGAACAAGACTACAGCCTGCGGAACAAAGAGAATGAGGCATTGTCATTCCAGGTACAAATACAATAATTTTTTATAGAGGGCATTTCAAGTCATGGCCTTCAAAATGTTACTAAGTTTGACGTCTGTTAAGATGTTAACTCCACTAATCTAAATGCTTCTTTTTACTGCAGAAAGTCATCATCATCATCATCATCCATTCTGTTAAAATGTAGAGAATCCAAATTTACTAGAAAATTAGTCTGTCAAACTAAATTGTGTGGGATTACTGCTGGATATTCAGTCATAACTCCCATTACATCCCTGGGTTAAGACTTCAGTCTTTGTATGTTTCTGTCAAAGGCACGTTTATACTAAAATACTAATGTAAACATCTGATTTCTTGACCTCTTTCTATAGTGAACATGTGAAATATTAGTAAGTTTTGTTGCTATTATTATTCAGCAATACCATAAGCTCCTTAATTTCTTAGTTTTGGCTTGGAATACAGAATCAGAGCTTTCAGGCAACAATTTCACTGTGTTTCTGGAGAGATAAAGTCTGTTGGGCTGATCACACAAAAAGCTACCAGTTCCGAAAGTTTATCCCTCCTCAGTTTTCTTTCGAATGTTTAAAGGAAAAAAATAAATCCCACTTTAAAACGTACCATAAATTATGTTAGGACATGTGAAAACTTCAGTTAAATCTATTTGTCCCTCTATGTGATTCTGCCAACAGTATGAAGCTGCTTGACCCACTCAGCCAATATACAGCAAGCAGCGTGCTTCAGAAGTCCTCCCAAAGCAAGACGAGGTAATGACCTGCTTCGCTGCAGTTCTCCACTGTAACTTCTTAACGTCAGATTTTTCAAAAGACTTTTTCTCCTTAAACAGGCCTTGCACAGGAATGAAACCCTGTAGTAGGTCTTCCACTTTACTTCAGCCTTATCTTTAATGAAGAAGATACTTTTTCTTTGAAATTTCAAATATTTAAAATAAAAATAATTACCATTTACAAGTAACTTTTGGATATATTTCAAGAAGAGAAGACAGACAATGCTGTTTTGTGTCAATGATGTCTTGAACACGATTTTCTGTGCAACGGAACTTGCATGATGGGAGATGCAGCCCAAAGCTGAATGGGGCATGTTTGAGTTTGTACTTTGCATAGGTAACTGCTATAAAGATATGAGAAGGCCTTTTGCATTCCAAGTAAATCTACATTGATACATCATGCAGTCGTATTACATATGCAACATATGCTTAGAGTAATTCAAATTTTGAGTTGTCCAGAAAAATCATTCCTAATTAACCCCTGATGATCACAAATGCAGCTCTTTTATTTTCAGCTATTACCAAGGAAGATTCCATTCACAGGACAGTGAAGGCTAGAGCCTCATCACCAGAATGAGACCACACTAGAAGGAAAAAGAAAAGTGACAGGTAGAAAGCATACTTTCAAGATACAGACAGTTCAGACAGTGATAGTTGATATATGGTCTGAGCTCACCCAGGAAGTGCTAATTGCTTATTGCTGAAGTGATTATTGCTTTACTTTTTTGTAAAATTAGGGAAGAATCACCATGGGTAATTCAGAAAAAAAAGTGTTTCCTCCGGAATGCAGTAGTACTAAATAACCCTTTAGCAGAAACAGAGAGGAAGAAAATCTTACATACTTTTGCCTTTTAAGGGCTATAAAAATTGTACCAGTATGATAAGATACTGTATTTTCATTTAAATAATATCTACGTAAAACTTAAATTGACGTAAAAATTTCCAACTAGTTTACTGAAAGCATGGTCAATACTGTACTTGGGAGTTTCTATAAATAGATTACAATCATGCAATTTAAGACCAGATTTTGGAATGTGAAACACACAGTTATGTCACCAAGCACAGGTCATTGTCCTGTTCCTTCCAGCAAGAATGCAGCTATCAAGAACATTTCACACTCAGATCAACTGTGCATTTAAGTATCACTTGCTTTCAACACCCACTGAATAAAAATAGAAGGGGACAACAGAGAAAGCTAAAAAAGCACACAGTAATTTAATAATGTATTTTTAAGCTGCTGGCCCTCCCCCTGTATTTCCTGCACAATCTATGTCAATGCAAATTTCAGCATCAACTTCAGCAAAGCCAGAATTTAATCCACGGAGTTCATTCAAGAATTTTAAAGGGGGAAGGTAAAACAAACTCAATGACCACAACTAAAGAAATAAAAAAGATGACAAGGAAGAATATCATCTGCCTGCATCCTAGCACGTGTTTTGTCCCCATTAACTCCCCTCCTTAAAGACAGACAGTTCTTTTAAATGGTATTTCCCAGTCACTTAACCTCTTTGCCTCAGACTTCAGCATCTGCATAAAATCAGGAAACAAAAGCCTACTATCTCATGGAAATACTATGAGGATGCTTAAAAGCATGCTACTTAGTAGTATCTGTTCTGAATACTAACTTACCTGCACCCTCATAGATTTTTTTTCCTCAGTACTTTTAATTTCACAACAAACTATACATTAAAACAAGTTTTTAATTGATCAATACGTACTCTAAACTGTATGTAGGACTAAACTCAAGAAACGTAAGTGATACAGAAAAAAAAATTTCTCTTAAGAGGTAACCTTTCCCTTTGAGGATTTGAAAAGGTCATCATAAGCTGTTCGATACTGTCTAGTGTAGTATATAAAAAGCTTAAATGTTTAAACTTCTTTTTTTCTCCTTTCATGCTCTGGATAGCATGGCTTTGGACACTGAAAGGAAACTCACAGAAGCATCACTTGTTTAAAAACTATAAAATCCATAAATGTATCTTCTGAAAAGAAAAAATGCCTCTTGTACACAGTTTAAGCTACATAGATCTAAGGAAAATGGGAAACTATGATGTTATTTTCCACATGACATGCCAGTTAACACAAAAGTCAAACTTATGAATTTTGCAATAACGACCCTGAGTTGTTGAAGTGTACAATACCTCCCACAACTTGCACAGATACATAGAAGCATACATAAAAAATCAGCACTGCTGCGTGGATGCGAACAAAAGTGATTTTTGAAACTCTCATCAATTACTTCATCCATCCAAATGCATAAATAGACACTGGCATACCAGTTTTAATATACTGACAACAGGGTATCTACTTGTAGGACAGCACCCTGAGAATCACCAACAGAGGGCTGGGTCTCTGCCCAGGGCAGTGAAGATTTCCTACAAAACTGTGCTTTGTGTGCATTTACTGAATAACATGCATCCTATGATATACTGGAGAGTAACAGAAGATCCTGCTAAGCTCAAGCAATCGGCAGTAACAATACAACTCTGACAAACTCTGCTGCAGTGCTGACAAACTATTTTGATGTCTGGCAACAAACTTCAAGAAGTCACTGCAGCTCTCGACAGTATCTATGCTGTAAGACAAATGCACTGCAGACTGCAAGACACAGTCCTTGTTCCTCATGGTCTGGGACAGACTCCTGTTAACATTCTACTCTGTACAACCCTCCGTTTTGACAACTCTCTCTGGTTATAGTTTTATATAGCTATTACAGTAATTTACATTTTTCCTGCCTTACTTTACTCACACAAAACCATATTAAAAAATCTTTAAAAGAAACTGAAAGCACGCACACACACACATATTTTATCTGTTTGATCTATTACCCTCTCAAAGAAGGAATTTAAATTGATTTAAGCTTTTCTTAACTGACAGGTTATATTATATTTTGCAGAGATCTAAACAGACAACTGACTGGTAGGTTCTAACTGAATATGACAAAAATCTATACTGGGCTGAACAGAGTGCATTCAGAAGATCTGATTTTTATGTAAATGCTTATAAAAATTCAGCAGTCAGTGTTGAACAGTGCAGATGACTAATCCTCTACAGGTGACTAATTCAGTGATTACTATGTTCATGTTGATAACTATCATATCAATTAACATTTAACAAGCAGAGCTCTCAAAAATAAAAAGCATCAACAGATATTCAACTACTGGCAGAAGCAGAAGAAAGCATCATGAAAAAAGAAAAGTAAAATTACAGGATATTTTGAATAGTTCTGTTAACCAGCTTAAGTTTCTGAGGCACTGATGAGTTATTAGTCTCCTTCTTCGCTGATCTGCCAAACAGCTCTGCAACAACATCACATGGAGATCAGTTTGCTGGTTCAAGACACCTTGAAAACTATACCATCTAGTCACACAACAGTCTGCTGGTTCACAAGAGGAAAAATCAGATTGGATAAAATTCAACAAAACTCATGCCTTTATTACTATCAACCCACATCTGGTGAGATTCTCTTTCAGGTACTCCTTTCCCTTGCAAGTAGGATTCCATAGGCTTAACACAGATTGTAAAGGTCATTGGCAAAGGCTTTTAAAAAAATAACCTTTTTTTTTTTTTTTTTTGGTAGAAGACATTTTATGAAAAAAATACATAAAATTCATGCCAGTTGCTTATTTAAGCAGTCAAGGTTGTTGTTGGTATACTGTCTATACTGAAAAAGTATTTGTACCAGAAGACTTCTTTACAATCAGCAGTTGTGAACTAGCTTCATGTTCCCTTAAACTTAATTAAGGGTATCAGACTTAAACCATGCTACTTCCCCAATCCACTCATCTGCAGATTCAAGAAATCCCAATATTACCAGTAATTTTTTATGCCTGCAATACTGACCTAAGAGGTTTACACCACATTAAAGCATTGTTCTGTCATTGTTAAGAAACTGGCATCTGCAACTTCTAAATTATATTGAAATGGAAACATGAGAAAATAGAGTATCAAGTCACAGTTAATAGCAGCTGAAAACATGCTATGTCAAGCTCAGATGTGAATCAGGAAAGAAGCTGCTTAAATCCTGAGAAGCTGACTCTTGCGTCCTATCAAGCAAAGATTTTGCATAAATCCTCTCCTATCTGATTGACTCTATCATGACCTTGAGTCTAATCATTTTATGTCACCTAAACAGGAATAAACAGAGGTCCCCAACTAAAATTATTTTTATTTCCTAAACTCAAATATTTACAAGTCGTCAGACATGTCTTTATAGTCATGGAAAGGAACTTCTACACAATGCCCACTTCCTGTAAAATGTAGCTGCTTCTTAAGTGATCCTGGCATAAAGCACAAAAGCAATCACAACTTCCTTCTGGTTTTGGAAGCAGTAACCATGTAACTTGATACAAAAGAATTTTTCTTCACATCAAGTAACAGCTCACATTTTTTCAGGATCCAAAGCAGAACTGCAGTTATAACTTGCAAATGAAACCACTGTTTTTTAGACTCAGTTGTAAAGTAAGTATTTACTCTTTCACATCTCAGATTATTACCAAAACAGGAAAACATTTAGCAAAGTCATGCATGTGTAAAAATGAGATGTTAAACACTTAATTGATACAATACTTGAATTTCCGAAGACCACATCCCATGGAGAGCTGATAGGCTGTTCTTCCCCTTTTGCTCCACCTTCCCTATCAACACCTTGTATCCCAACACCTGCTGCAGTCGTCACCATCTCTAATTCCAGGTCAATCTACAAGAAGCAAAATTATACACACTGAATGTACACCATTAACTGAATTCTCTTCCACACACAACAAAAATTAACACTGCTTTGTCAAGGCTTGCTCAGCAGTTGTAGAAGAAAGCATTGAAATTTTCTAGAGAAATATTCAGATGGACAATGGACGTGGGTGTTTTATTTTAAACTTCTATAGGAATATGACATAAAAATTCAGATACTGTAACACTATCTCCCATCTCTATACAAAACAATCTGTACAAAGCAAATTATTTTTGCTGTTTATTTCAGGCCCTAGAGCAAAATATATTTTTATTTTATTTCATTTCTGCAACTTAAATCCCTTTATTTTTACTTCCCTTTTTGCTTATTTTCTAAGTGGCTTCCAATACCTCTCATGAATTGATAATCATGTGAAAAGTGAGTCTTTCATGCGTAGCATCTTCTAACTTTTGTAGCAGTAAATGCACTCTTTTTGCACGGCCTGTGGCCTGCACAACCATCTGAAAGCATGTCATGTAGCTGCTGTGTTACTTTAATTCTTGGATACACTCATGGCACGTTCAGATGAAAGGGAACAGCTAATTATCATGAAAAATGCTGAAGCAAAATGATCCAGATCTTCCAAACCTTTCTGTGTTGTCTTTGCTAACCTGCAACATTTATTTCCTGTGGCCACCAGGCTACAGTGATAAATATTAGAAAGATGAGGAACCTGGAGCAATCTACTCATTTTTAGTAACAATGATTCTTTACCAACAGGGAGCCTTGGTCCTTTGCAGAATAAAACCTGGCAGCCAACTACAATGAATACAGTGCAGGAAGTTTGTGGACTAGTGCTTTGAAATGAAACACAGAATGAACCTACTTAACAGACAAAGATATGCCAAAGTGAGTAAGGATGTACCTCCTCTGATCAAGAATCAATCATATTGGTGAGGATCTGAGTATAAGATTTTCTGAGATGCGTAAAACACTTTTAATAATAAGGTAATACTATACTGCTTCAACAAACTTAGCTTCTGATTATTCTAAATTTGACCTAACCAAATGTAAGATCCAATGACAATAGACAGAGTAACATTCCTACATGCTAAAACCTTGAAAGTCTTTCATCAAAAAAAATCCACAGGCAGACAATTCTGAAATTAAAGACATTACCTGTACTTTAGAGACTCAAACAGCTAACAAAAGTTTAAGTATTCAATGAACCATAGTAATACAATAACTTTAGATAAGAATCTGATACGACTGGAAGTGAAACAAAAACAATTTTTGCTTCCAGTACTAAGAATAGATGTTTCTCATAACAGGAAAGTAAGAGTCACTAGAAAAAAAAAAATCTCATCAGTTATGCTCAAACTAGTAGCACATATAATCTTCACTTGAAAGGAAGCACAAAAGTATATGTAGCCTTTTAAAAAACAAACCGCACAAAACATTTATTTCTAAGATATCAGGCCAAATTTCCTTCCTGATGTTGAGGGTATTTGGAGAGTAATTAATCTGGTGTAAATTTTCAGCTGTGTAAGTAGAATAAAGTATGAGAGATTAAATTTTGAATTTTTTCCTTATGGAAAATTTACCTTTCTAATTAGGTGATTTTCTGTATCAGCTACATAAATAACATTATTTTTTATAGCGATCCCTTGTGGTGAGTTGAAAGCTGCCTCTGAAAATCTTCCATCTCGCCTTCCACTGTTTGGACCTATAAATGAAACAAAGCCAACTCAAAAGTAATTTTAGAAAAAAATAAAGTACATACATTTAAACCTGTAAGAGAATTACATAGTCTAAGAGATGCTTTCACAGCACCTTGTAGTTTCCATTTTTAATATTTTGTGTAGTCTCATTTTAGTCACTGTGCTATGTAATTACAATAGCCTGGTGCTATTAAGTTTTGAACTCATTCTTCACAAGTTCTCCACTTCTTTAAGCTCATCTTCCAAAGAGAAGTCTTAATAGGGGTCTAAATTGCTCCCGTTCCCTTGCACTAAAGGACAACAGCAGCAGAAGACAGAAATAAAAAACTACATCTTTTCTTACTCCTGACTACATCAAAGGAAACCAGCAGGAAAAACTTTAAATTCCAAAGCTCAGTTCCATTTCAGTGGTTTAGATTTCAGTGTAATCACAAAGGAAACTAATATTTGATTAGCAGCATCTTCTCATTAGCTATAGTAATTGGGAAGAAGATGACATGGAACTAATTACAGAAAAGAACAGTGAGAATAATGGAGTGACAGTCTTCTGCACAGAACAATCAAGAAATAGAAAGGAACATGACCTGAACATCACAGTATGAAGGTAAGCATCGTATTTCAGAGGGAGTAACATTTAAAGTGCATTAGCAGTATGTGTCAGCCGAAGACATTTAGATATATGAGTTATGTGTGCATCATGATTTATGATGCAAATACAGTAATTTCAACCTTTGTGCTTGCCCACATTTATTACTGTATTATCAACTTCATTACTTTATTTTCTGCCCACTGAATCATTTAACTGAGTCACCGAAATACACCAACTTTGACAACCTACTGTCAGAAGACAATTTAGACCTTAACAGACAGGAAGCACTGAGGTGCTGGGGTGTGGGATTCCAGCAGTTCCCCTTGGTAAGCGTCAGGGTGCGCACCCAGGGGAGGGAATAGCACAGAGCGCCAGGGGAAGGAGGGGCATGGGTTCAGAGGTTAGGACACTGCCCTCTGAATTGCTACTTAATGACTATTCCAAAACACTAAAGGGGACCTTGCCAGCAGAGACTTCATCTCACAGATCAAACAGAAACCCAATTCCCTCACTTCTGCCATGAGAAATACTGTTTGTACTTCCCATAGGAGAAGGGTATTAAGACTAATGCCTTCATCAGGTTAACCCGGATAATTACTCTGTCTACCCAATGCACTGTTACTTCAAACAGCAAGAGATTGTCTTCCCTTCTTTAAACAGCATTGCCACTGGTTATGAGGTTTGTAGGATCCTGCATGGGACAGGCATTAGACCATACCAGACTAAGTAACAACAGGACACATCAGCATACAGGTCCTGACACTGAGACATAAACTGTTGTTTTCAATGATTTGGGGATTCAACCACTTCCTAAACCTGCCCATTATGGTTGCTGCTAGATGGACTGCCCTAACAGCTATGTACTTGGTGCATGAAGATGTAACTTTGACCACTGGAACAGATTAAAAAACCAGAACAAGTCTGAATGTTTAATTTATGAAAGAGTAAAGCACACAAAGAGTGTGCAAGTTCAACTACATTTTCTTGATTTGCATTGTAAAGCAGATAGTAATTTTACAAAAACAGTTAAAGAGATTAGTTTTTTAAAGCCAAAATGCTACTAGTATAAACTTTGTAACAAATGCAACTAAATTTAAAATACTTAACTTTCACTATTGTTATAACTTGTTTACGTGTTACACCTCAGTTTTGGTGAGAACACAGGCCTTTTCATGTACACTAAGGCAACTTGATTTTCAGGTGCCTATGTAGCAATGCAATACCACTGTTCTTAATATTTCTCCCCTCCTGTAAAAACAGAAGGGGATCCTATGAAGGGGATCCTATAGGCAATGCTCTTCATTTAAAAAAAACCCCAAACACCACCAAACAAAAAACACACCCCAAAACAGTCCCTACACAACTCCATCACCACAATTCAACATTCATTTCTTCTGTTGGGAAGGGGGGCATTATTAGTTCATATTGGACATTGCAAAAATACAAAACCTAGTCAAAGGAACAAAGAAAAAAAATTAAGACATCTCAAACAGTTGCATTAACAGAGTCTCCCATTGATGGTACTACACTATATCCACCCATAACCAGTAAAAGTGATTTTAGTAGGAAAAAAACCCAAAACATTTCTGGCAGTGTTTATAAACTGCTAGGTCCTCTAAGAAAAGAATCAGTCTAGTAGGCCCAGTGAACATACTCTACTCTTGAATTAAAATTACTATAATAAACGTATATAGCCTTACCTCCAATAGTGTGTAGAATTTGTCCATTTTTTTGAGTAACCAAAATCCTATGATGCCCAGTGTCTGCTATTACCAGCCTTTCTCCTGAATTATCTACAGTCACTTTGCCAGGAAACAGCAAGGGAGAAGGTGGGAGAGAGTCTCTGTATAGCTTTATTCCAATGCTGTTATCTTTAATTTGTCCTCTCTCCTTGTAGAATTTCAGTGTTATAGAAGTAAATAAAAACAACTTCTCTCTGTGTCCCTCTCCAACAAGTGAAAACAGCATATTTCCACGAGGCCCGAGAATGACCAGAGTTGGCCAGCAGGACACTTCTAGTTCATGCCACAGTGTTGCATCTGCATCATTTACTACAGGATGGACAATATTATACCTCAGAATGGCACTTTTTATGTTATCCAGAACTTTTTCGTTTGGGAATTTCGCTGAATGGACACCAACAATAATAAGACCATCTGAAAGGAAAAATAAAGTAATTTAATGCATTGAATGCATCGAAACATTTGTATTTGAATAAAAAAAAAAAAAAGCAAAAATCAAGCAGTTATCTCACAACATGACCAACTGCTTTCCAGAATGAAAGAGGATTTGAACAAACAAAAAGCAGTTACATCTCAGCCGGAATATAGCTAACTACATATACAAAATACTAAAACTCAGAAATAACATTTCAGTCAAATTACTGAACTTTAGGACTATTACTTCCCCAGCTGGTTGACATCTACTATGTCATAAATTGTTCTTAGTTCCTGAACCTCTACATACTAAGGTAGAAAATACTTTCCAAATAATGACGGGTAAGCTGTAGCAGTTCAACTGATACTTTTGAGTTTTTTCAGATGTTTACGATAACTCTTTGTCTTTTGATTCCCATACACAACTATGGTGTTTTAGACAATGAATTCTTTCCCACAGTTAACTAGGAATCACAAAAGTAACATTGAACTCTGGAAATCCAAAGTTACCTTGGCATATCTAACTCTAGACAAACAGTAAAAAAATAATATATAGGCTTCTGAAATCAATACACTATTCTGTATTTCAAATAAAAATGGCAGCACTGACAACTATGACAAAATGACAAGTAGCACTTGTTACAAACCAGGCAGGCTTGAACTCTTTTCTTAACAAAAAAACAAACAACAAAAAACCCAATAACCAACACAACCAAAAAACCCCAAAAAGAGGATTAAATAATGGATTTTTACCCCTCCCCTTAAAATTTTTAATTTAATTTCTATATTTAGTTAATAAAGACAATGAAGAAGGGTTTAGGTTTTCCCGTAACAGGGATAGCTGCACTTGAAATCCTAGTATGAAGGTGTTGCGTAAGCACAAAGTAATATAATTCTGCTTATATATACTGCATATGTAATACCAACCTTAAAATTGATCAGAAGCACACACTTACTAGCTTCCTTGAATTGCTTCCTTATTTTCTTAGTTTTATAAAATTCAAACACAGAAATAGAAGTCTATGGCTCAGATTTCAGCTGCTTTTCCCTAGTGGTAAGAAATAAATCTATTTCCATCCCAAGTAGACAATTATGTAAGCAGCCCCAAATTTTCCACTCCCCCTTCCTACCCAACACAAAAAGAATGAAGGGCCTTCATTCAAGCCTTCAGTCAAGCCACTTT
>NW_009259236.1:1082278-1088911 GCF_000687185.1 Egretta garzetta
GTGGGGTGGGGGAGACAAAAAAAAGATTACATCCTTTTTCAGGGCTTTAAATTATGTTTTACTAGCATAATCTCTACCAAATGAAGTAACCTGTGCACATGACATCAATACCATACCTCGTCTCACTCTGTAGGTAAAAAATACTATTAGCCATAAGCATAATCTTGTTACATTCAAAGTAACTTGTCAATTCTAACTGAAATAAGGAAAATAACAAGTCACCATGCACTTGTAGAAAGCTGTAATACAGTAATTTTAAACCAGAACCGTTAATTTAATGGAAATCCTTAGACATTAACCTTACTACTTATCAAAAAATTACTGATGTTTCCGGATAGTGCAAGCATTTTGTAACCACGAATAATGATTGGGATCTTTCTACATATTTGTCCAAGTAAAAGTTCTAAATTTTCATCTGATCTTTTGTGTTATTTTGAGGAGTGAAATTAAACAGGAAAGTAAAATATCCTTAGACTTGACACCCAACTTGAGTTAATTTTACTGCAGTACTGCAAATGATTTTGACAATAACAAAAAAAAGTACTTTTTTTTTTCCCCCAGTCAGGTCTATAAAAACATTTAGCATTTATAAACCCTTTTATCAGTAGCATTCAAGTATCTGTGGCATTTCCTTCCTTCCCCCAGACACCAATATCTATAGGTGGATTCCTTGTAGTACCCTATTTTTTCATTAATACAAGTAGTACCAAAAAGCAGAGAAGACCTGGAGTCTGTACAAGGTGGCATGGAGGAAGAACAGCCATTATCCAACCTAATCCAATTCTGATGATGATGTACTTCAGAGTGTAAGCAAGTGTAGATGCTTGAAGAACTTCATATGGTTCTTAAATCAGGCAAATTTGTGCTCATATAAATACTCACTGTATTTGAAAATACTGTATGTGCTCTTATAGACAAAATAGGTTTGGTTGAACAGCTATTAAATTTAGATAAGCACAATACAATTTAGTTATAAAGGACAAAGGCAGATATGCAATGTGAATCTCTAAGTAAGCAAGTTCTGTTATTTGGTGCTTACTCTAATATTGTTATGCTTTATCCTAAACAACAGCCAATGCAAAAAGCCCTCCTGAAAGGACACTCATCTAGAAAAGACAATTTTTTAAATAAATGTTTTCTGAGCAAACTTTTAAGATAACTTCAGAGTATGAACTGTTTTACTTACTCGTAGTAACAAATACGTAACTTTTAGAAGGTAGTTTTTTTCTCATTCAAATATAACCATTTCTTATATCAGGAAAACACTTCATCAGTTTATCACAAATCTAATCAGAACATAACCTAAATATTTTCAATCACCTTGCTTACTAATCTATTTCTCATCTTCTAGCTTCTCATAGTTGCTAGAATAGTACTTCTCTTCCCCCAGTTTTTCTCTTTTCACACTTCCAGCTGCAATTGCAATTAGCAAAAGCCAGAATTAGCTCTCTGAGAATGAAAACCACACACAAAATAACTTTCTGCAGCTTGTATAATGCACCTTTCTCCTTATCAAAGAAAACAGTTTTACTTATTTAGTGTTCTAGCATTTTTAATTTTTAATCCACAAAAAATAACTCACCTATCTTATACAGTTTATTTCTTCGATTTTTAATCCACAAGAAGTGTACTTTTTTCTGCAATAACTCACCTATCTTATACAGTTTATTTCTTCTAGCATCAACTGTTACGTGTCACACAACAATTCATTCCGAACTGGAAATTTACATATCAGATCATTCTTGTTATTTGGCGTTTACTACCTAGTCCATTAAACGGCTTCCCTATTTGTAAAACTTCAAACAAATATGTAAAAATAAAATGCTTTTATAAAACAGTCCTCCAAAAGCCCTGCAGTTACAGTCAGTGGAGTCTGCCAATTGCAAGAATGGTGAAACCATTCCTCTGATCAGAAAGGGCTTGAACCAGGGCCCAAAAAGTTAACAACTGTAAACAACTGCATCCAAGGACACAGTTTGGAATGGAATATAGTATTTATTTCTATGCTTTTCTCCTACCTTTACAGTAGAGGTGCAATCTGGCTAGCTGGACATGTTTGTTCTAACCTCACCTCTGGTTTTGTGGTAGATATGTAAGAAAGAATTATTTCAGGTCTTAAATAGCTGTATTATTTGAGCTCAGACAAGTTTGTTTCCTTCTTAAAAAAACCTAATTTAATCTCAGGTTGGCTTTTTATTCAGTTGCAGTGAAATGGAAAACTATTTTTCTCTTTTAGCCTTTCTCCTCAACCATAAAACAGTGTTAATGGAGAAGAACAGCATCTGCAGGAATGGTAATATTTCAATGTGACAACAGGAAAGGGTAAAGCGCTGCACAATAAAAGACTTCATTGAATATAACAACTTCACAGATACAGAATTAAAAAAAAAATCACTATAACTGATACAGTCTTTATCAATCCTATAGGCACAGCTTGTTGCAATGTCAGACAGCTGAAGTTGTAGTATCATTAACTGCTGAACTCCAAACAGCAGGTCAAACATTTTAACTATAATAGGATCAGTATCAGCACTTCTATTTGTCCTTCAAAAATATCATCAAAGTTAGAAAGACAATTCTACACTGAACACCGGAACAGCACAAGTTATAACTTCCTTTCATGAAGAAAACTCCTGTGGAAACTGACGGATGCTATGCTGAGATACAAGAATATGCACAGCATTTAAAACACTTTATTTGAAGGATTATACCAGAGCACAACACTGGAGTTATGCCAAGCTATTTTTGAATATTAAAAAGTACTCCCTCTTATAGAAGTCATTTCTGGACTGCTGATAACATGAACTGAATATGCACTGGGGTTTAAAATAACTTTCTGAATGCCACTTGAAAAACAGAAATAGCACCACTGAAGATAGCAGCGAGAACATATCAGATAAAGATGCTAGGTGACATTTAATCCTATGGACAGCAGTCTTCATTTTGAAACAGATCTCCTGACGTTCCAGACAATAGGACTATGTGCATCTGTACAATGATACATATAATGGTTTAGGATCACCCTAAAACTACAGCTTCTTGTGTTCAGACTTCTCATGGCTGATGATCACACTGCTGAAGTTTCAACATACTCCACATAAGAACGCATTTCAACCACACTAAAAAAAAAAAAAATCCATCAGAGTACCAAAAATATATGTGCACAATGTACAATCAAAAAAAGACACTGCTGTGAATTATACCCAGGTTCTTAGGTATGCAGAAAAATATAGACAATGTTCCTTCAAATATTCAAACACTGGATTAAAGATCCAAATGCATTATGAGATATATGCTTTGTACTCCGGTAAGATGTTGTTTTCATTCTGACTAATATTGTCTGCTAGGTCAGCACCCTCTGCCACTTCTATGGCACGATAAATATATACATGAAATGTGTACGTAAATGCTATCTTTAAAAACCTGAAGTTTAGTAAAGCTGCAGTTTCACTACATATTTAATCTGACTTGCTGCTGCCAAAAGAAAGCATGTCGCTCATCTTTTGCACCAAAATCAGTTTTTGCAGTAACAAGCTGATAGATATTGGAACCAACCCAACCAAAAGTGAACCTGTCCCCCATCCCCTGAAGGGAGAAGGGATTTCCATTAACTAAAGAAGAGAGTAGATGAAAATAGAATGAAACTCCAGAATAAGGCCGAATACCAAGATACCTGCATTAATGTATCTAGACATTCTTAAAGCATTTTCATATGTCTGACATTCTTTCTAATTTAGCACAGGAAGAAAGATTATTTAATCCTGAAAAGGTTGACAATTGAAACATGGAAACAACAGAAAACAACCCAAAGGAGATCTATAGTAAAAAAACAAACGTATTTTTCTTTTTGTTTGAACCATCAAGCATCTTAATCTCTTCCTGAATCCAACTGCTATCCTCTGTTTCCTAACACATTAAATTTAAGATTAATGTTACATACACCTGCTCTTCTTTCCTTTTACCTCCACTTGTTTTTCCACTTTCATCCCAAGTATCTTTTTTCTAACTCCGGTTCCTGTAGGAACAGGACAGCTCAAGAAAAGAACTTATTAGGATAGCTCAAATGCAGAAAGAATTTATCACCTATTAGCATAGTACTTTCCTCAAGTAATAACTGCTATGACAGGAAGTTTAACACAAGTCAAACAAAGAAAAGTGTCTCCAAGTGGACCTCCAGTTCAGTTCAGAGTGCTGCAGCCTCTTCTACACCAGTAGAGAGATATTCAAATACTTCAAAGAGAAAGCTTGTGGGGAGAGGTTGATAAAATTAATTTTTTATTATCAACTAATCTAAAAGCTTGGTCTTAAAAAACAGATTAAGGATATGACAGCTATATTAATACAATAACACCATACTAATGTTTAACATTTAAATATACTATTCATTATATGATCAGTGTAATCTTCTGAAATCTCAATCCAGACCTTCTTCCCAGCACACGTCATAGCCACAGCAATCCATTTATCATTTGCTAAACACCTTCCACACAAAAATGCATCCCTCCCAAAAAAATGCCATGACAGTTTTTCCTTGTTAAAGTTTCTCATATCTAAAACATTATACAAGATCTCAAATTTCTTCAAAGCAAACAGCTAAGCTTTGCAAGGTAGAAAAATCAGTTATTTAAGTCTTCTGTGAAGTGCTGTATAAACCTACAATATGTAAGTGAACTACTTACAGAACTTGAAATTTCAAAGAAATTATAATTTCTTATTCTAGTGAAAGTAGGTAACACATGAAAAAAAAATGCTGCCAAAATTAAATCAATCAGAAACTCCAACGCAGAATCAGACACTTAAACATTATAAGATAATGTTATTTTTATTACATATATACATTATTTTTAATATACTATTTTTAGGGCTGAAAGTAACTGTTCTTCATCTCACTGTTCAGTCTATTAAATTATCCAAGATAAGTAAGTAGCTGATACGTTCTGTAAGACCACAGCTTAGCTCTGACAAGTCATCATGATGACAACAGACTGCATTCTAAATAGTAATTACCTTGCATTTTTATTCACTCAAAGAGATAAAGTCGCAACTGAGATGAAATCTAAAGAGCTTAACTCCCTCTCCAGAATACAGGACTATTAATGGTATATAAGGTGATGCCAAAACCAAAACAATTCTAAACTAAGCTTACATAATTTGTTATTTCAGTTAGAGTGGAACAAACAAGTAATCTTAACTATATCCATTCTAGTACCTTTACTATGTTCTGCTCACAGCTGGTTCCTAAGTCAAGTGTAGAGGGTTACGTGTATAGATTAACTTTGAGCCCGTACCTTACATCCTTGTGTAGCTTTTTGCAAATAGCCTTATTTATGAGGATATCAGATTTGGGCTTTAAGCACATATCCTGTTTCTTTAATTATATAGACACAACAGATACCTTATTTAACCCCATTTAAAAATGTGATGAGAGTATACACAGTCACCTTTTTTAGGCTGCTTAAAAGATAAGAAGACATTTTTAGGCACCCCTGAAATTTTGCCAGCTGTTTAGTAATCAGCAACAAAGTGACTCAGCTACTCCGCCTGCAACACTGCCAGGAAATTCTATTCCAAGCAAGCCAAAGCACTTTTACCTTTATCAGAGTACTGGTGCTCTAATGCATGGAGATCAGGCAGCAGGTGCAAGCAATTGATGCAGCAGTAAGTAAAGAAATCCAACACCACAACTTTTCCACAAAGGTCTTTGTGAAGAGAAATAGGACCTTCAGTGTTTAACCACTGTAGATCTGGAACACAGAAAACAGAGATACCCAGTTAGAAAAAAAGGCAGACACCCCTAATTTGCACACGAACACATAACATTCCTAGGACACTTCACTTAAAAAGAAGTTCAACATCACTTTCTACACAGGCAGAAAAAGCAATCCAAAAGTCTTATATTTATCCAACTCATCCTTAAGTTCAATTCTTCATAATTAGTAAAGGAAAATAAATATTATTAATAAGATTTAATGTAATATTGAAAGTGTGGTTTATATATTTATATAGGCACCTCCTAATTGAAAGAGCATACAATCCTCAGAACACTTTTCATATACTTTAATACATGATCTACGTTATTAAAACTCTAACAATGTCATATGGGCAACAACTATTTCTTGAAAACTCACATAAATGCCAGTAAACTAAAGAACTGTTAAACTCCTAATTATTTTGCCAATAGTTCTGTAAAGAACTAATTTCAGAGATGACTGAAATATTTCTGTGTTTATAGTTTTGATCTTGATTTTCAAAGTTAGAAATGACAGGCATAAATTAATCCTGTTACATGGGAAGGAATACAACCCTTTCAGATATACCCCGTAGTACTCCTGGTCATTCATTTTAACCACTTGCTATCAGACAGGAAAGCATTGTTTTCTGACTGGTAACTGATCTTCCTCTGAGCCCATAAGAAATTGGTATCAAGATATGAAATAAATATCCCAGAATACGGTCTACTGTTATTATAATTCAACATTTCTGAAAATAATGGCGGGGGGTGGGGTGGGGGAACAGAGAGATGGGATACAATACAAAGCCAAACTAAATTTTCAAAGGACTACTTTTTAGAAATGCATACTGACTAATCTAAAAATCCTCAAAACTTCCACCCTGGCAGTTGCAGCAGACCAA
>NW_009259236.1:1088949-1090073 GCF_000687185.1 Egretta garzetta
CAGGAAGCTTGCTTTCTGTTTCACTAAGAGAAGGATTGGTCTCTGCCCCTATATATTTATAAACATAAATGGATGCACACACATTCAGATTTGGTGACAATAATAAGAGCAATTTATCAAGTTTTTGCATTATTTCCGCATAAGGGCAATGCTTATCTTTTAAAAGAAAAGAGTAACTTACTTATTTTATGGCACTGTTCCCCATTTCACTAGTATTAAAATACCTTTCATAAAAAAATACTGGAAACGAAAAAAGTTGACTACCTATTTAAGCTCCTTTTAGAGGAGAAAATAAGCTTTGACAGACACACAGAAAGTGAAACAATACTAATATCAAAAGTGAAAATTCAATTCAGGGATCCACATCTAGACAGAAGGAGCATCCACTTTGCTCCATTGGTTACAAGTCCGAATTCATTCCCATGATATGCATGTGATTTTAACCCTGAAGTTTACCTGCTGAGGTCTATCTTGCAGTCAGATGTGAGCTCCCACAGTTCGAGAGAGCCTCACTAAGGTTAGAAGGACCCTAAGCAGGACTTGCAAGATCTTACAAGATTTAATCTTTGATTTCACACTTAGCACAAGACGAGATAAAGGAATGTGTGAAACGCGTGAAAGGGAAATGGGCGTACCACTGAAGGAGGATGACACCTCCAGCACAGTCTGGATTATCAGGGACATGAAAATTGACAAGCATGGGGAAGTCATGGGGCGAGAGAGCTGGGAAACATCCTAAGCGGTTGCAGTGAAACCAAGGGAGCTCAGGAGGAAGCTGTGAGAGTTGGTAAGGTTCTCACTATGACCAGAGGAGAGAGATATCAATATACTGTACAGAAAGGAAAGGCTTTATCAAAAAAAAAAAAAAAAAGAAAAAATTAATTAAGCTAGTAGAAATTTAGAAGAGAGGCTTTAAAGAACAGGTTTTTCAACTAGAAGCAGGGGGAGCATTTATAGAGGATTTTTTTCTTCTTGTCCTTCTCTCCTGGTGCCTTCAGGAGGGACATTTCCAGTAACTACAGGTGCCTTTCAAAAAAGCAGCTAACGCGGCTCTCATTACTCGGCCCCCGCAGGCAGCGGGGCTTCCAGGAAAACGCCGCACGGTGAGCGTCAGAGCTCAGCCG
>NW_009259236.1:1090234-1090692 GCF_000687185.1 Egretta garzetta
CCGCCCCCCGCCACGCCGGGGGGGGGGGGGGAATTGTAATTAAAAAAACCCCAAACAACCCAAAAAACCTAAGCACAAACGCAGTAACTGTCTGTCGTAAAGGGGAAGCTCCCCACTCATTTCGTGGTTTTACATAGCTTTGATATTCGCAGAGGCGCATTCGCGAGGAGAATCCCCGGCGGTGATTCCAGCTCAGCAGATTCAACACGGCCCGCTTTTCCCGCCCAGTTACACTTCTTTATTTGTAAGTGGAATAGATGTGAAAATCGGGCAGTACCGGGACAAAGCCCAAACAAGGCACGGATAATCGGAACGGTGGGATTTTTTTGAGAAGGGGTACTGTGAGAAAAGGGGAAAGATGGGCAACAGCCGTGGTGACGAAGCTGCGGAAGCGAATGCGTTGCCGCGGCGGCGAACGGCTGAGGAGAGGCGCGCGCCCCAGACCCTCGGTAGCGGCG
>NW_009259236.1:1090919-1114290 GCF_000687185.1 Egretta garzetta
CGGGCCTTCTTTAACGGGAGTTATTACAAATATTCGAAGAGACGCTCATTGAATCATTTTTAGGTTAAGATCCACCATGCTTCTGTCTCATCGCCCACTGCTGTTTGGTTTGTGGCCCAGTGTTGCGTTTTTAAAATGGAGCTCAGGTCCTTTTCCTCAGATAGCGAAGGGGGGAGAGAAGAGAAATCATACTAGCGGAAGGAAAAATAGATTTGTGAACTGTTGCTTAAAAGCAAGGAGAATATTTCATGTGTTGCCATGTCTGAAGATGCTTTATTGGAAGAGGACATTTGGGAGTACAAATCCATTAGGAAGCAAAAGCATCAGAGTAATTCAGAGAGCATCTCTACACCTGCGCAGAAAGTAAGTGATGGCAAGTGCAGGCCAAAAAGAAAAGGAAATAGAAGAAAAAAAAAATCCATAGAAAAACCTGATACGCTTCAGAAAACCGAGCAGACATCAAGGCCAATTGAGGATGTAGATCAATGTAAAGATGACAGTAGTGTGCACTCCCAGGAAAGTGCGAGCAGCCTGACGGGACAGAGCTCACAAAACACAAAGCCTGTTCATGATGGATACTGTCCGAGCTGCCAGATGCCCTTCTCTTTGCTATTGGTCCAGACACCTCGATGGCATGTTGCGGAATGTTTGGATGCTCCAGGATCCATTGAAAAAGGTATGAATAGAGTTTAAAAAAAAAAAGCCTTCAGAGAAGAGTTAAAGGCTTCTCACATAATGTTGCTGTAAACCTTGCTTTTCATATTTAGTTCAAAATCTGAGATGGTAGTTGGTATGATTCTTAGAATGCTATTATCAGATTTTGGTTCTTTGTGAACATGTAAATCTGACATGAAAATCTCATATCATCATCTAATCTCAAAACTTGGTAGTGATAATGATTTATGGTTGTTTATCAAGCTCCAGTTTTAGTGGTTTATTGAAGAAATTGAAGGTGCATATTTACCACTTTAAAATAATGGAACCTTTTTCAATTATTAATTCAGTGTCAGCAAAAAAACTTCCTTCAGTTAAGAGGCTGCTACGTTTGACACCAAATTTCTTTCTCCTTAGGTATAAATTTTATTATCCCGTATCCATGTTGCTGTGTGACTTGTCCAGTTGTCTATGGACAGCTGGAAGCTGAACTCAGCCTGTAGGCTAATTTACTTGAAATGTTAGCCCCTGACCCGGTATGCTTTAGAAATTTTGTACAGAATTATACATGAACATTCCTGTATCATAGGACAGCACAGTTTTGTTTTGAGTTCTGTATGAGAGGAATAAACCTGACTCATTCCAATTGCTAGTTTGATGTGAGGAAATACCATGTCTGAACAGATCCAGGTATCCAACTTACGTTCTTAGTACACCTCATAACTTTTGTCAAACAGAAAGCATACAGTCATGAAACTTTAGTAAAGGCTGTTTAGGTAACACAGTCACTTTTCTTATTATATCTTTGTAACTTCCCTTGAAGTTTCTTCTTCAAAACAATGAAATGTGAGCCCTTTAATCCCGATTTTGGAAGTGGCTTTAACTTAAGGCAGATGTGTTAATACCTCATTTCCATCTCTTACTCCTATAATTGACAGATGAAAAAACCTTCTGACTGATTTATGCATTCGTCTTAAAATCCTCAAAAGTTAGGCTAGCAAACTCTCAACAGAAAAGGCTTAGGTAACAGCCACAGCTTTTTTGCTGGCATCTGAATCCTGAATACTTTTTCCATGTAAGTAAATACATGGCTTTTTTTTTTTTTTTAATTTAATGTGTAACCCAGCAGACAATTTGAAATGGAATTTCAGGTGATTCAGAACCAAAATTTGGTTTGTTTTGAAACATGTCTACTGGCCTTTTCTGGTGCTGCTTCTCTGAGCTCATTGCTTGCATGTGAGACAATTCTAAACTAGAAGCCATATGATGACATTAGCACAGTACTGAAACAGGGTTAAGTACTCTCATTGTTAGAGGGCTGTATTAATTCAGGCACAGAGCTGTATTAATTCAGGCATAGAGCAGCAGCTGTTTGGCTTAAGGTTGGAAGCATTCTCATTTTTAGCCAGCTCAGGGCAGGAGGTCTTGGCAGCTTGAAAATTACTTTTTACTTGTGCCTTCTGCCCTTCAATAGCTGCATTTATAAGAAAAAGCTTTTAAACTGTGTGTTGTGTGATTTTTATTTTAATAATTATGCCAGCTCTAGTTGCAAATGCATTAATGTTACTCCTGTGTTTAACTGTTTTCATAGAGTGTCCTGATGGTTTACTGTGCACTTCCACCATTCCATCCCACTACAAGCGCTACAGCCATTTTCTACTTGCAGCAAGCAGGGCAGGAGATTATATTGCAAACTCTTCAGTGGACACTTTGGAGAAGAAGGTGACATGTTCTATTGCTGCAAAGCCTAGCTGTTTCCCAAGTCACGTAGAAGAAATTTCACAGAATGAGAAACCATCTAATAATATAAAAAATGTCCCAAATGATGAATGTACATTGACGGTACAGAGTTCACCACAAATGAAGTCTCTAAATACAATCAGTCAAAGCACTTCCTCTTTTGCAGATGTTCAAAAGCCTCAACAGACACATCAGCTTACACAGTCCACAGGTAATAGTTGTAAATTTGAATTTTATGACTTTGCATCCTCTCAGGAAAGTGGAACAGGAGAAGATCTGTGTGGTCAGAAAGGTACAAGTCAGCCAAGTCTACTACAGTCAAAAGCTGACTTCAGTGACTGTGAGATTTCTTATTCTCCACTGAGTGCTTTTGAGGAAAGTGAAGAGGAAACCGAGGAAGAGGAGAAGAAAGTAAAAATACCACAAAATACATTGTTCAAAGTCGGGAACTTTGAAGATGAAAAATCTAATTCTGAGGTGTTTAAAACATTTGATGGACTTCTCTTACAGCAGAAACCTCAGTATGAGCATACAATAGTGGGAAACTTAATAATTAAAAAAAACCACAGTGAGGAAGTAAATGCACTGAGCCATCTAGATCACAGCATCAAAACTGTTTCTCAGAGTCACATGAACAGCAAGTTCTATAATTCAGCATGTGTAGATAATTGGCATCAGCAAGAGGCGCTAGCCAGTGGATCCTCTTTTCCTTCTAATTGCAAGGGGGTTGAACAGCCAGAATTGATTTCCTCTGCTGCTAAAGCAGGTAACACAGAGTCAGAAGATACTGGAGCTTGTGCTTTGGATTCTGCATACGTGAGTTTTATTGAGACATCATCGCTGCTAGTCAGAGAAGGTGCTGGGTCTCTTCTGACACAGAAGAGTACTGTCTCAAGGGACCCAAGTAATATTTTAAATAATACAGATAAAATGACTGCCAATGCAATTGAAAAAACAGCTCACCAGGAGAGTTTGCAGTCAGCAATGGAGAAAGAAGGAAATCTGAATACAGCTGCTGTGTGCTTTCCCAGCCCCATCTCTAAAACAGTGTCATCTCTTTCTTTAGCAAGTATGAATGCCAAATCCAGTTCTGCCAAAGAACTCAAACAAATGGACATTGGTGTTTTCTTTGGGTTAAAACCCAAAGTAAAAGAGGAAAGCAAAGGAGAGGCTTGTTTGAGTGAGGGAAAGGAGATATCAAATTCAGTAACTCCCAACAGAAAGAGGCCCAGACAGCAAAAAAGGAAGGCTGAAGGTTCTGTGGAAGATGTAGAAACAGTTATAGAAAGTCCAAGTACAAATGAGGCCTTAGCAGATGTAAGTTCTGGTTGCCAACGAAGGTGGAGAAAAAAATTTAAAGAATTACCTACTACAGGTGAAGGAACAAGAAAAAAACACTGCCCTTTCTACAAGAAAATACCAGGTGAGAGAGAACTCTTGCTTTTTGTAGAGGTTAACTAATTTTGTCTTGAGTGTTGTATTTTTTTTCCCTAATCTTTAGGCTTCAGTATTCTTCACTCTTCGTAACCATTTAGACTGCAGCTCATAATGAATTTTCTTTCCTCTATCTAAGCTGATAAAATCTCTTGTAGGTGTAGATCTTCAGAAGAAGGTGATTGCAGAACTAGAGTCAGCAATGGCTTCATCAGTGAAAGCACAGTGAAGTAGTTATTTCAGGAAAATTATTTCAAAGACTGACCTTTGCATGTTTTTGACAGTAAAAAACATAAGCAGTATTGAAAGGTGGATCTGCTTTCTTT
Source organism: Egretta garzetta (assembly GCF_000687185.1). NCBI lineage: Eukaryota > Metazoa > Chordata > Aves > Pelecaniformes > Ardeidae > Egretta > Egretta garzetta. Next base: position 1,095,074 of record NW_009259236.1, read on the forward strand.
AATTATTTTGAATATATCCCTTGTTACTATTCACTCCTAATTCCTGAACTTAACCTTTTACATTGCTTCCACTGTGCCTGAAAATAGGACTGTCAATAGAAATTATTTCCTTACACTAAGTTAATAAAATTGAGTCTAATTTTGTATTTGAAATTCACGAGTATTAGAAATATGAAGTACTACAACTGTGAAAATAAAGAAATGAAAACTAAGCAGAAGAATTTAGCTGAGGAAACAGCCAAGAATTTCTCAGAATATCCTCAAGCAATTACATAAAATACAGGATGATGAATCAGTGGCTTAAAAAGCTTCAAATCCTCACAGTTCTATTTACCACCAAAGGACTATCTTAGGTAGATATTTGAGGAAGCCAAATAGAAATATATTAGTGATCCTAAGGGCCAAGCTCCTGCTTGAAGTGTGGGGTTGGTTATACCAGTATCATGGGTTCCATGGGCTTAGAGAAATTTCCATATATAATAAATTTGAAGAGCAGACTCCTATGCCTACAATGCAATTTTAAAGTTGCTTTGTTATTATCTGTTGTCTTTGTTGTGAATTTTGTGACTACATTTGACGTGTATTTGACTGTATTTTCTATGTTGCTAATGAAATGTATTTATCCCCATGGCCTAGTATAATTCAGCCTCCTGGAAGTATTGAGTCTGGTACCTCTCAAACACTTGGGGATTTTTTGGTTTGTGATTTTTAATTACCGGACTGCTGTGTTTTTTTGGAGTTGCAAATATTTGAATTTCTAGCCTCAAGTAAGTAGAACTATTCCTATTTCTCCCAGAAGATCTGGTAAATTTGTATAACATAAATTTAAAAATATTTGAGTGCCACCAGATGAATTAGTTCTTTGCGCTATTTGGTGGTTTTAAGAAAGTATAACCCTATGTGAAAGGACCATTTGTCAGTATGTCTAGATTTTAAAAAAATTACACTTGCAGAGAAAAGGGCTATCTTCTATACAGCTGTCTTTACACAACATCTTTATACAAACAGCACCTCACTGAAAGCATACAGTGGCACATCAGTCACATTTCATCTCAGCAGATATATTCAAAGACCCCAGATTGCTTACCTGATAATTATATGGTAGCATGTTTTAAGAGGAATATTAAATGCAGAGTAATTGAAAAATTGCAGTTTGATCGCAAAATGCATTTTGTGAAGCTGTAATTACCTGTTTTATTTTAAGACATTGGTATTAGGTTTTAATCTACGTGAACTTTCAAAAATACCAGCTGAGTGCAGACAAATGTGTTTTATTTGCTTAACCAGTTGCCATCTGTATAGGATGGCAGCTGAGCAACAGATATTTGGGAGGCCTGTGAAAGTATTTGTGTGTGGACACTGTGTTACATTTTTATTTTAGTAGGTGAAAATCTTACTCATACACAAACCATGCTCATCTTTAAATGGCTCCTTCAACTGTACGCAGTGTAGCTGCATTACCTTTTAATTTGGAAGAAAGAAAAAAGAACAAAAGGAACCTAATCAAAAACTAGTACTGAACTATGCATGTTTACTGTCCAGCTTCTCTTCCCTTTTCGCTGTAGGAACTGGTTTTACAGTTGATGCCTTCCAGTATGGAGAAATTGAAGGCTGCACAGCTTATTTCCTTACTCATTTTCACTCTGATCACTACAGTGGGCTAACAAAAAACTTCATGTTTCCAATCTACTGTAATAAGGTAAGGTTTTCCAAAATCTTATCAAATCTGTATGCAACTATAATCACTTTTATACTGATGAAAGTAAATAGAAGATCAGAGCTTCCGTTGTTGGGGCAATTAGGCACAGTGGGTATGTATAGGGGAACCTGAGTTTCCCTTGTAAGAAATTCTTACCCTGATTTGACTGATGAAGAAGATTAGTGAAACTTCCCTGTCTAGATGCCATGAAAAAACTCAGGTTTAAAAGGATCTCTAGAGGTCCCTGCGCAATGTGGGTCTAACTTCAAAGCTAGATCAGACTGCAGAGAGCCTTTGTTGGGTCAAATTTTGAAAATAGGACAGGTTCCACTACGTCTCCTCGCACCCTGTTGCAGTGCTTAACCACTTGGAATTTTTTTCTTAATATACAATTAAATGTCCCTTTTTGCAACTTGAGACTGTATCTTGTTCTTTTAGTGTGCATCATGGAGAAGAATCTGGCTCCATCTTCTCTATAATTATGCAAGTGATACAAGTCTGAAATTAGGTTCCACTTAAGCCATCTCTTCTACACATTCAGTAAATGGAGTTGTTTTAGCCTGGTCCTGTGTGTCCTGTGCTTCAGGCTGCTGAATGGCCAAGACTGCCAGTAGCTATTGCATGTCCAACCAACTTGTCTTTACTCATAACATGGTAGGGCATGTCGCCTCATCAACCCATCCAGAACCTGCATCAAAAATCTGATTTCTGGTTTACTCTGGAAGTCTCCTGGAATGCCTGTGTCCCATGTTGCCCTTCCAGTAGGTGTTGGGGTGACTGCAGTCCCCCACGATAAGATCCAGGGCCTGTGACACAGAAATTTCTTCAGTTGTTTAAAGAAGGCTTTGCCTACCTCCTCTTCTTGACTTGGCAACCTGTAACAGGTGTTATTCCCCCTTCTTTGCCTCCTCTCTGATTCCAATCCATAACCTGTTGACAGGCTTTTAAAAGTTTGCTTTAAGACAGCTTTTTTTCAGTTTGTTTTTTGAGAGGTGAAATGCTACTGAAAGTCTTGAGTATACCCAGGATCTCGCAGTTTCTCTCTCAGCCAGACAGTCTGGCTTTGTGAGCCTTTGTTTCTAAAATAAATAAAGGCTTTTTTTAGATTTTGTTCCTATTCCATATTAAATCCTTTCCCTGTTACAGATAACTGGCAACCTGGTGAAGAGCAAACTTCGAGTCAAAGAGCAGTACATCCACGTGCTGCCAATGGACACAGAATGTATAGTGAATGGGATCAAAGTGGTGTTGCTCGATGCCAATCAGTATGTATCATTGCATTTGTTGTGGAATATTTGTATTAAAGATAAATAGCTGTACAGATATAGTTTATGTTTTCATGATTTTTAGGTTTCAGTGGATTGGAAAAAATAAGGGTGAAAATACTTCATGTTCCTGACCTGGCTTAGTAACGTGCATTTTCACTTCAGAAGTGAATTAGGCATACAGGAGCCTAAATTTCTTGCAAGTAGTTAGCTTCTGAAATAGGTGAATTATTTTTGAAAATGAAACTTCAGGTTTTTTGATAATTTTAGCTTAACTTTGGGGTTTTTTGATTGTGATGAGTACATAGTGTTAACCACACACAGCTCCATCATTTTTAAGCTTGTTGAGAGGTTGACTGATTTTTCTAGTGGTCTGGACAGTTTGTTTTTTGGTGTCTAGTTGGGAACACCTTAGATCTGATTATCAGATATGTTAGGTTTCTGTAGCTTCAACTGAAGATAGTGAAAACTTCAGCTGAAGAAAAATGTAGTACTTTGGATCCTGGGAGAGACAAAACCTAGCCAACATTTTGAAAATCGAACTTTAAAGAAAAGCCTGTTGAAATGTGCAACAAGACCTCTACTGGATTTGGTGATAAAGGGTGAGATTTTTGTCCAACATTACACTGGCACTGTGTGGTAATGCTGGATTCAAAGTCCAGTAGCACCTAACTTCCAGCCCTGTGGTCTTGCCGCTCTGCCTCTTGGTACCTTATTTGGCTATGGGCTAGAGGAAAGTCCTTTCCCTGAAATATATATTGAAACGCAGCACTGTGTCACAGCTGGTTTGAATATTACTTATCTTAGGATTTGTTTATAGTTGGAGAGATAAAATTCCAATAAGTCCTTTGAGAACCCTTTCTGGGAATGAAGGAAGCCTTGTTGCTTATGTAATTTGGACACTTCTCATTTTTCCTGTTTGTCTCTCTGATCCCCTTGCTTCAATTTAAAAGGCATATAAACCTTGGGTACAAAGTTCAACTTTTTGGAGAGTTCACCAATTCTGTCATTTTAGCTCTGATTCATGCCAGTTTTTTCCTTTTTTGAGCTTTCATTTACCGTTTACAGATGATTCATGTCCGAAATAGTTCCACCCTGGTTTTCCAGTCTGAGCAATTGCCCTTCAGACAGCTTTGGCGAGGAACTGCAGAAGGTGCAATGGATTTGCTGAGGCCAATAAGGGAATTGTATTTATGGCCAGACAATTCTGGATGGACGATACTGTTTAAAATCTGCAAATAGAGTTTAAAAGGAAGTGCTTCAGTAAGTCCTGTAGGAATGAAGATGCATCTGCAATAATACAATTCTGTTGCTCCTGAATAAGAATGCTGCTTCTTTCTGGTGTGCTGTTTCCCCTTTAAATCAAGTAATAGAACTTCAGAGATTGCAACTGAGGCAGCATCTTTGTTGTACCTAGAAGACAGAGCATCCCAAAAAGGCAGTTAATGCTGATTACTGTTGGTGTGGTTTTTTCTTCCCTCCATCTCAGCTAAGAACTCAAGGCTAGCTTGTCTATGGCCATGAGCTTCAGAGCTCCTTTAGAAATCAGGAATTTCTATCTAAATTAAGCTGCATAGTAGCTGTGATTTAAGATGCTGTTCTGCGTACCTTCCTGCTGCTGAAGAGTGGTCTGTCTCTTAAGGCAGTTTATTGATATGGAGAACTAACATAATTTGTATGGGTTTTTTTGTTTGTTTCAGTTGTCCAGGTGCAACAATGATCCTTTTCTGTCTGCCTAGTGGAACTGTCGTTCTGCACACAGGAGACTTCAGGGCAGATCCTTCTATGGAGCGCTACCCTGCTTTGATCAGTCAACAAGTCCACACCCTTTACCTTGATACCACGTAAGTTGTGTTTAATTTTTTTTTTTTTCAGTATAGCCCTCTTTTTGGTTTGGTAAGGCTTTATATGAACCAAATTAATGTAAGTATAAATGACATTACTGTTTTAACACTTGTTAGCTCTATTTAATGTTGAATAAAATATTTATGGAAGGTCCATGTATGTCTAGCTTGTTCATCTGTTATGCTGTTACATGAGAGAATAAAAGTGGGTAGTGGAAAAGATGCAAAAGTATTTGCTGAGATGGCCTTATTATTTATAAGTGTTATTAAAATCTGGGTGTCAAAATTCCTACATTGAGTGTCCAGCTCTAAAACAAGAGGTTCACGGAACATTGGTTTTATGTGGATTCAACTCTGTTATGAAAAGGGGTGTGGGGGAATTCAGAGAGTGAAAGAATGCCGAATGGTTAAATCAGTTGTCCAGGTTTTCATTAGACCTTTCTCTGACTCATGTGTATGAAATTGTTTTTCTGTGTATGATGGCTAATGCCTAGCTGCAGTCTTTTATTTCTGTTCCATATGCTTCTATGAATGAATAATGCCTTGTGTTATGGTTTGTGTGCGTGACAAAAAATAGACATAAGGATGTAATTAGTACGTGACACAAACATCTAGCTCGAAAGAACACTTGGTATTTATAGAGAAAAAAATGCAGAATTAAGTGTCACTGTCAGACAAGTGAATAGTGGTAGAGAAAAGACTTATGTAATCAACGTAAATTTTATCACAGCAATTTCATCTACGCACCTCAGTGGTTTCTCATAAATAGACTGCAAGTAGACTGAAGGATAAGATCTTTTTCATTACTTTGTTATTGTATACGTGCAGTTTTGAGGGCCTTCTTGGTAACTTCAGGTGTCCTCTATCTTGTGTAACCAAGTGGTATACCTTGTTTCCATGCCCCAGATACTGTAGTCCTGAATACACTTTTCCTTCTCAACAAGAGGTTATCCAGTTTGCTGTCAATACTGCCTTTGAGACGGTGACTTTAAACCCGCGTACTCTAGTTGTCTGTGGCACCTATTCCATTGGAAAAGAAAAAGTTTTTTTAGGTATGTAAAAGAAGTATTTAAAGACCTTTTTTTTGAACATGTAAAGGGTCACTTATTCTTGATGGTTAGATATTGTGTAAAGAAATTAAATATATTTAATAATCCTACTGCTAGTTTCTTAGTTTTCTAATCAGTAAGTTTTAACATTCTGAAAGAAGTATTTTTCTGCCATGTTTACAAACCCCCTGAATATACAGAAGGCCAATTTGGATACTAAATGAATGAACCTATTTAATTGATTGTGGTGATAAAATTGCTAATGGCAATTAGAAAAAACATAAATGGGGTCTTACGACATTTTTGGTGTTAATAATCTCATGTTGTCAAGAAACAGCAAAGGGATATAATTATTCTTAAACTTCTATTTTGCTAATGGTTTTTCCTTCCAGGTTTATATTACATATTTTCTAAGTGCTTATAGTAATCAGTTTTAATGAAATCAATTTGAACAAAGCATTCCTCAAATTAAAACACATCTTTTCTGAGTTAATGAAAATTTTGTGTGCTATGCTTCACTCGGTTACAGCATTAGGAACCATCATGATTGCTCAGATGTATACTCTACAGCAGGCAGCTGTGTACCACTTAACGCTTTTGAGTATATTTAAAGTCATCAATACAAGATTTACTTTCACTGAAATTTAGTCTGTCCTTAACGTGGGCTGTTTGTTGCATATTCCAAAAACTGTGTGTGTTCCTGGCTGCTTTGAAATAAATACCACTTCACCTTGATAACACTCTACCAAATAAATATGACTTAGAACTTACCAATGTACTTCTATTATCCTTCTCTTTCCAATTATCATACACAATTCTGGTGCTAAACCATAGGAACCAGAGTTTTTTAACAGCCATTACAGGGTTCTCTTCTTAATTTTAGAATATGAAACACTCTACTTTGTTGAATATGGATTTTTTCAATAGTAAAAACGATCTCGTACAATAACTAGGAATATCTCCAAAACAAGCAAAACATGAACTCTTACAATTTTCTTTATCTGATTTCTTCCCAATTATTCCTAAAGCAATTGCTGAAGTTCTGGGCTCAAAAGCAAGTATGTCCCGTGATAAGTACAAAACACTGCAGTGCTTGGAGTCAGCTGCTGTTAATTCCCTCATCAGTGTGGACTGGGATGGTACTTTGCTTCATGTTCTCCCCATGATGCAAATTAATTTTAAGGTAAGTTCAGAAAATATTCTCTGTTGATTAACCTGCTGGCTAAACTTACTGTTGGCTCCTCCCAACCAGTGCTGTGTTTGGTGCTTTTTAACCTCTTGTCAAATCGTGTTTATTTAGTAAAGTTTTGACATGGAGCAATATATTGAAAATGAAATGCAATTAAATGTTGGCATCTGTCTCCAAACATGATGCACAGAAAGTGTAATTTCACTTCAGTGTGGTGCTTGTGCAAGATAAGGTGAGACTTGTTCAAAGGCTTGCTCTTTGTGGGCCTTTTTGAAGTAGATGTATGTAATGACTGCAGGATCTGTCCTATTAGCAATTAATCTATTGTGACATGGAGTCCCTGTTTTCAGCCTGTCTTTACCTGGTACAGTGTAGGAAAAGACAAAGGATTTTCTGCCTGTGAGCCTCTCTGCTTTGAGGCAGCCTGTGAACATGGCCAACTTCCAGTCTGGTGTTTGATAAAAAAGGAATAGGATTCTCCATGTTCCTCTCCATTCAATTTCCATGTATTTATAATCATATTTTCATCTTTTAAAAGAATATTCTCTCTCCTTCTGTGCTGAAGTTTTACATGGAGATAAGGATACTTGAAAATCAGTGGAAACTCACGCATAAACACATAAATGAGTGAACTGAAGGACACCTCATATATACACACGCTGTAGTTTTTCTACACAGTCTTCTCTAATATTTATAGCAAACACAAGTAAACCAGTTTCTTTTAAGACGTTGCTTCATTTAAGTTGACTTCAAATGCACATTTCAGTTGAGATTTGAGACAGTGGGTTTTTGCTGTTGAGAGTTTTTGTGGGAATTTCTCAGTTAGGAAAAATGACTGATTCCTGGGGGGAAAGAAAGTTTTTCTAAATAGACTACACAATACAGAATGGCATTAAGGGAAAGCAGAAGGCTCTAGATTAAAGGTGAGCTGGAAGAAAGCGAAAAACACTGGTCACGCCTTACGAAATTGGATTCATTTTCCTGCTTTGCTTCTGGCCTGCTGTGCCATCTCAAGCAAATCCTTCAGAGCAAGATGGTATTTAGCTGCAGGACCACTCAAGGTCAGAGTTGACCTAAAAAGGAGAAAAAGAGGCTATACGATTTGGATGGGAGCTGCAGGAGATAGAACATAATATCTTAATGTTTTAATGTTGTTCTATAATCTTTTCCATGGTGGGGCAGAAAATGGGTAATGGAAATGTGTATGGATTTATTTTTAATGCGTTGTCTTCAACAGAAACATACTTCAGTTTCTTCTGCAGATTTTTGGGTTGTTATGTGGCTCTGCTGTCACGTGTCCCAGTGTGTATGGCTACTCACGTGGCTGGACTTCCAGGCAGAGGGTGTGATAATACCACAAGGATGTCTAGACAGCCTTACTTCTCAGAGAGAAGCAGTTGTATCATGTGCAGGGTCTCACCTCTGAGAACAGGAGTTTCTAGACAAATCTACAGTGTGCCAGAAGCAATGCCTGGACCCTGGAAAGGGCCAGGAAAGATTAAAAGCACAATGATCTAGTGGACTGGAGTCCTGCTGTAACAGCCATGGTCCTCTGTGCTGGGGCTTTGACTTCACGTGTGAGGTTGTTGGAATGCAGTCTCATGCTGTCAGTAATTTTGTGTCCATGTAAGCTAGGTGTGCTAGGTAGACTTCCAGAGTGCTAAACATCCGATGAGGCAGCAGCTAGATGAGTGCCCAGGTGGAATGTAGTATCAGTAAAATGTGGAGAATGTTAAATGCTTAAAGATGAGTTCATGTGAGTTCATATGACCATTTATGTTATTTCTGCTCCAGTAGAATTAATAAACATGACCTCAGAAAAGGCAATATTCTTAATAAGTTACCTAACCACTTGTAACGTCATTCTAGTTAAAGAATGATGAATTATATCACCCTGTTTTTACAGACCATGTAAATGTTGATGTCACCATCTCCAGTTGCATGGTTTTGTCTTCTGATGGATTATATGGGTTTTGTCCTGAATTACTGGCTTGTTACTGGGAAACCCAGAATTTTTTAGTGATCCTCATCACAAAATGCTAATGCCTTTGTTATCATCTGGGTCTCTCCTACCTCTTCTGTTTTATTTGATCCCTAGCCCTACTCAAAACCACAGTCCTCCTTCTTAATTTGGGCTAATTTCCTGCTTGGGTAGTTTCAGCTGTGATCCCACAAATCCATGAAATCCTTATGGGAGTTAAAAAACCTGTTGAAGAAACAAGTTTAAATTTAAGAAGAAAGCATTTCTTTTCTGCTTTATAAATTCATGTAGGTAGTCTTGATCTGTAGTTAGGATGAAAGCAGTCCCATTCACAATACTGAATACCTGGCCAGGTATCACTAGACTTGATATATTTTATCTAGGCCTTAATGACTGCCCCCTTGAAAAGAACCAGTACTTGAAATGAGAGTTTGGCTAAGATGTGTGAAGTCTGAAGGGTAAAACTAGAAAGAACAAACCATGGGGGATCAGAGGCGGTGAAAATACAGAGGCAGAGGAGTTTAAGTTTTTTGTGTTGTTGTATTGGTGTTGGATTTGATGGGGTTCTTTTTGTTCATTTGGTTTTTTTTTCCTATGTATAGTTGTGGCTTTCTTGAGGAGTTTCTTTATTAGCGGTTGATTTCAAGCTTTCATTCAGGTGCTGCCTGGGTCAAAAGTGAGATGACATCTTGTAGATTCGTGCTCTGAATATTCTTAATGGATAATATTTAAAATTTTTTTTTTATTCATGTAAATGTAATTTTTTATTAAAATATTTCTAGAAAGAAAACACTGATTGCTGCAATGTTGCAAGTGGACCTTATATATGAGAAGGAAAGATATAAAAAAACCCCACCCAACCTCAAAGAGATGCGGTATTTGACTGCAATACTTGGTTTTACTCCAGTAAAGTACAGGGACTGCCGTGTGTACTGGTGAATACCTGTTCTTGAATAAGCCAAATGACTTCAAGTGGTGTTAGGGCTGATTGTACATTAACTATTTAATCATGTTTGAGTCTTCTCATACCTTATGGATTCTGTTTGCATGTACTGCTGACTTCGGTGGCACTGTAGATAACAGGCTGTCATGGTGATTGAAGGAGGTTGATCTAGCAATGAAATATATTTTCCATTTTAAAAGGATGAAGTTTTAGAATGGTGTTGGCTAAAGAAATAAAAGAAGAAATTGGAACACGTATTTAAAGTGGATTTGTTGTAAATAATCACTGTAGTAATTTGTTTTGTGGACAGAGGCCATTTTTTCTAAAATGCATGTGTGGTTCTTTTGCAACAAACAATTCTTTGTAACAGTCAGTAATAGAGGCTTCTGCCTCCTGAATATGCAGTGGAAGATTTCCAGAGAACTGGGTTCCTGAGGTTTGTGCACCTCTTTTATGTTGCTAAGCTCAGTAATGTCTTGTACTAGCATTGAGGTGAGATTTTCAAAAGTGCTGCTGACTGAAATACACAAATATTTTTTTATGAGACTGAAACTGCATCCCCAGTGTGAATCTTGCACACTTGATTTGTAGCAAAATTTGAAAGCAGGTTAGCATTGATTAATACAATAATCATTGTATTTGAAGTACTGTATTTATATTTCATTAGAGCAAGGGGAGCAAATCTGTGAATTATTACCTTAAACTATGTTAATCTTCCTAAAATGAAGTGTGAAGGAGAATTAGACTGCTGCAGTTGTATCTTTAATCTAGTGAGAACTGAACATTTGCAGTGTATTAACAGTCATGGCAGCTGGCCATAATTCCTGGTGCTGAATGTAGTGTGTGTTGTGGTAGGGGGTTTTTTGTTGTTCTTTAATGTGCCCAGTTTGATGGATTCAGCGTGTTGCTACTGGCCATTGTACTGAAGGTGCTATTAAATGTGGCAGTGTCACAGGCAGCTTTCCGCTTCCCCGCTTAATAATTTTCAAGTATCTGACAGGTTAGCTAGTCTTCTATCGCAGCCTATCTGCCCCACCACCACCACCACCTTCTTTTAATCAGTCTTTATATCAGCAGCAGGAAGAGAAATACAAAATAAAGCTTATGATTTTGAGTTCTATAATCTTGCAGGGCTTCCAAATGGAGAATGTGACTTTAAGATTTTATACAGGACACGTGAAATTGATTTTCTTTTTTTGGTTTGAAATAATACCGACTTCACTTTGTCCAGGAATAGGATTGTACGTTCCTTATACTTCCCTCTCATTCTTTTCCCGATCCTAGCTTAAACATTGAAGGCTAACTTAGGCGACTTGGAAACTTTTTCAAGTTAATTGTTTTTAGAGTGAAGAGATGAGAGGTGGTTTCCTTCCTATCATGAATGGAGATGTGGTAAAACGTGCTTTAGTGCTCAGAGCAATACTCAACTCATGCACTGACTTGCTGCAATTTTTGGGGTAGTCCACTTAATCTCTGAGCGCTCCTGGTCATAAGCAGGTGTCATGATGTCAATGGCACTTTAAATTAACTAGAAGATTTTGCTTGGAAGCAGGCTTTCACCATCTTTTGTCACCACTCAGCTGCAAGAGTGCTGACCGCCAGCTGAGAGGAGGAGATGAATGACTTAGGGGGCAAGATCTATAAGAAGTGATTATCCCTTATGTATCTGTAATGCATAGCTGTGAATACGTGCTTATTTGTGATTATCCCTTATGCGTTCTGATCTGTAATGCATAGCTGTGAATACGTGCTTATTCAGAGGAAGCTATTGAGATCCTAAGGTACAAGGTGCTCTGCAAATGTAAATATTTGTCATTAATAATTTCAACGCAGATGGTATTTAAAATAAAAAACTTCATATCAAAAATTTAGCCTGAAGTTGCTCCATCATGAAATCTCCAACCTTTAGACTAATGAGCTGTTTATATTCTTTTCACAGGGCTTGCAAGATCACTTGAATAAGTTTTCTGAGAATTTTGATCAAGTTCTGGCTTTCAAACCTACTGGGTGGACCTACTCTGATTCATGCCTTTCTCTGGTGGATATCAAACCTCAGACGAGAGGAAAGATCACCATATATGGTATAAGAGTGGTAAAGATTCAGTGCATTTAGTTTTATGTGGATGGTTTTCATATTTTTATTCTGGAAATGCCTACTGTTTATTGTAACGAATGTTTTTTCTGATAACTTGTTGAGAAAATGAACAGATGGATCTCTCCAGGAGAGATCTGTGAACTGAGTAACTGAGAACATTGTAAATACAGATTTTTACATAAATTTTAATCCCTTCCTCCTCTTGCAAATAAAGGTTTTTATCTGGTATATGTAGAGATTTCAGGGGTAAAATCTTGGCCTGACTGATACTGGTGACAGTGCAGTTCCAGAGCCAAAATTTCATTCTGTACGTCACTGATTTGAGAGACTGTGGGTCTTCCTCTTCCTCTCAGTTCTTATTGGTGGGTGGAGTTGAATCTTAAAATTTTAACATTCATTTAACCAAATGCTTGGTGTCACTCAGTTTGTACTGATGAATGACTTGGTAACTTAATGCAAGCTAATTTTTCCAGAAGGAAAATCTGGGTTTTCGTTTTACCTTAGCTACAAACTTAAGATCTCCAATATGAATTTAAAAAAAATATTATCTAAAGTATTTCTTAGCTGGAAGGCTTGCAAAAGTATTTTGGCAAGAAGCTAAGTAGACTGACAGATGGCTGTGATTTGTTTCATTTCAGGGATTCCTTACAGTGAACACAGCAGTTACCTGGAAATGAAGCGTTTTGTGCAATGGTTGAAGCCACAGAAAATCATCCCCACTGTAAATGTCGGTGACTGGAGAGCCAGAAGCTTGATGGAGAAGCATTTTAGAGACTGGATGATTGAGAGCAGTAGGCATAAATAAATATAAGGAAGAATGTATATTTCAAAGGAGGTAGGGTGGAGTGGGAACTGTGAGTTTTAACTCCTTTTTCCATGGAGCTTTCTTTAGGGAGGGCTAAGCTGCCATTCTCCTGAGAAAGCTGAATTTGAAAAAAAAAAGGGCACCTTGCTTTCTTATGTACCTACTATTTATTTTTCCCACAACTCAATAACTTTTTTTTCCAAATGCATATTTCAGGTTATTTTTATCTTATTCCTTTTTCCCCATTCTTAATTTTCCTCAGATTATGGAGATGCCCAGATGTAAAATGCTGGGGAAGAAACCGCCTCCAGGTTTCTTCTGAAAAGAAGTTACTGTAATAAATGAGACAATACTAAGCTTATGGCACATGCTGTCAATTCAGGCTTCAGAGAAGCTCGTTTGGTAAGGCAGAACTGGCTATCATGATTTAAATCTTGTAAATGAAGCGTATGTACTTTGGAGAATGACTTTTATAAAAGACATTGCTACCTACATTCCGCTCAAGATTTTCTGATTATTTTTTTTTTTTCTTAAATAAAGAACCCACATGAAGCCTGTGTGTTCTTTCTGAGCAAAATGCATTTATTGTCAGTACCGTAGTTGCTAATCTGAGAAAGCTGTCTGCAATATCTTCAGTGAACATTCTGTGTATGTTGCTTCTATCAGCTTGCTCTTGCATCCTGGTGGTGCAAATTCTCAGCACATGCTCAAAGCACAGTGGTTTGTCTCGATCTGTTTGGATTTTGCAGGGTGGTTTGTGCAGGTCTGTTACTTGAATTCTGGAAAAAACAAGAAAGGCAAATGTTAGTACTGGCAGCAGAAAGGTAAGTTTCATTTTGCATTTTTTCCCCTGAATCCTACCAGATTATCAGTGCTGCTTTTTCTGTATCCACTTGGTATTTATGATACTGAAGTATGTGGCTGCATGCAGGCACATTAGTATAATTCTAAACACTAAAATAAAAAACATTCCAAACTTCTAGGACTTAAAAAAAGTGGCATCATGCATCAAGAATCATCCCCCAACCCCCAGAATAGCTCATCTGAAAAATTCAATGTCATTTTTTTGTCGGGAAAACATTTCTTTAATGATCAGTGTACGTATAAACAGATCCTTGTCTTTGAGTGACGAACTTTGTAATGTGAAGTCACTTTGTTTATTTCTGTCTTCTGAGAGAAATAACTTCGTCGAACTCTGATGGAAAAAAAAGTTCCTGTACTGATTCACAATTCTTTCAGTACATTCACTGAAATATGGCATTGTTTTTATTCTACATAATGCATTATGATGGCTTTCCTTATTGCAAGAACTGCTAACTGTCCTGGATTGGCATGCTCATTCCTAAGATTCCACTCCTTTTTGGAGTAGGTGTGTGAGAAAGTATCTTTTACAGCCCCTGCCAATACTGAACCCAAATTAATGCCTTGTACAAGTCAAGTCAGAGGTACAAGTCAAGTCAGAGCAAATTTGAGGGTTCTGTTTGGCAGGCAAATGCTTCTAGCAGTTGAATCCTGAAGGAATTATGCATGGTTTTTTGGCCTTCCAAGTTTTTTTCCTGACTGATTGTGCACCAGGTATGAGGGGCTGGAGTAAGCATCCCAAAATCAAAAATATTAATCACAAATCTGACATCCTCTTGCTTCCCTCCTCGCATTTTCAAGAATGAATCTTCCTGCTGCAAATGAATAAGTGTGCGGGCTCTCATCACGCTGATGCTGCTGCACTGCGGCTGGTAGGTGTGAGGCACCTCTTGCCTCTCTGTGGCTCTTTACTTCGTGCTATCAGTTTCCACCCTGTTACCCAGAATGAAAGGTTGGGGTTTGTTTTTTTTTTTTTCTTTTAAAAGCAACTTAATTTCTTAAACTAACCACAAAAATGATGTATCTTGGAAGACGCTGACATTGGCAGCTGCTGGGCTGACCCAGTTAATGCTGTCCTGATTTGGAACAGATGCTGACAGGCTTGCTTCAGTCAGCAAAGCAGAATGGCTTCTGTGCTGGGTTCCGTTTTTGTCTCTGTGTGCTGGGGTCTGTTTCCAGTTGCCTGCTCTGCTGTAGGTATTCCGGCATCAGCCCTCCTGCTGCTTTCATTCCTCCCTCTATACTGTTTGTATTTGCGCTTCTCCCAGCTGTTTTTTGTGGGTAGACTCGAATTCTGCAGCATTTCATCCACTTCCATGTTAGGAGATCTCCATGTCACCCAGTTACTTGGCCTCCTTCCTATGGAAAAAAGTCTTTTCAGAATCCAAACTCAGGCAGAAATTGTTATTTTTGTTCTCCTTATTGTAAAGGAAGATGATTAATAACAGGATTAGATTGCTTAGATTACCTAGGAGGACATAGAACCAGATATGGAAAACCACTTAATACAAGAATTTTGTGGGAAGATTTATAGCAGGACCTTTCCTCTTCCCTTGTCTAGGCTGTTCCAAGGGGATGGCTCTCTGATCACAGTGGGTTAAGTGTTGGGGAGCACAGACCTACAATAAACCTGATTTCAGCACTATTGCGTAGGTTTAATGAACTGGGACTTAGGGAGTGGCTTCACTTTTCCTAACGAAGGAGTGAATGTTTCAGTCTTTGGGCAGTGTTGGCACTACAGGGACACGAGCAAAAGCATTCATTGTTTTGGTTTAGAGTGGTGGCTCTAACTGCAGCGAAGGTACCACTTTTTCAAAGTCAATAGCCAAGGGGTTTTGGTCTCTGTTGCGCTGTAGAAAGACTGGACAGTGGGGTGGATGAGTCTGTGTCCCTACCTTCCCTCAAATGAGTGTCACGTGCTGATGAAAATAGTGCCAGAATTTACTAAGGCGAATTGGGCCTGTGAACGTCCCGGAGGCTCCTCCCGTTTGTCTGGTGCTGACAGACTCAGGGCGGAAGGCAAAGCAAAAGAAAGGGGCAGCTGGAACATGTGCTTGATCAGTGCCCAGAAGGGCTTTCAAAGCCAACCACTCTAAAGAATCACTTTGTATTTCCCGTCAGGACTCCTGCTCCGATTACATATCGCCCCAATAGGCAGATAAATGAGCTAAAAGCAATGCTGTTGGAGAAGGGTGGAGGGAGGGGAAAAGGGAGAGGAGGAGAGCAGCTCGCTCGCCGTGCTGACTCAGGCCCTGGCTGCGATAAATGACGGCAGCTACATGGAGCCGTGGCCCACGGCTGCCTCTGGGGAGGCTCCTGGGGAGGCAGGGCCAGAGACGCTCCAGAATAAAACCATGGGGACAACTGAAGGGAGCAGCAAGGTGCCTGGGTATCCTTTTAAACCTTGAGCAGAAATAATGATTGGAGTCACTTGGAGTGGAGAAAGGAACTGAGGTGTCATCTGGATGGTTAAAGCATTCCTCTTACCTGATCAAACCTGTCTATCCATGTACGCTTAGTAAAGGCTATTAAGATAAATTGCTGGTTTTGTCTTTTAAGATAGCGTGACTTCAGATACCTCCTGAAGCAATTTGGGATTGATTTTTACTGAGACAGTGTTTTGAATTTGAAGACTACTTAGGGGGATTACACAGGAGACTTGTTACCATGTCAGGCTAAAGATGCAGTTATTGCTTTGGTGTGTTTTCTGTGTCTATTCAATAACTTTTGGTAAGTTTTCTTTGGTAGGGGTCGTTCAGCCTGGAGAAGAGAAGGCTGCGGGCAGACCTGATTGCGGCCTTTCAGTACCTAAAGGGGGCCTGTAGGAAAGCTGGGGAAAGTCTTTTTAGCAGGGCCAGCTGTGACAGGACAAGGGGTAATGGTTTTAAACAGGGGTAGGTTTAGCCTGCATATAAGGAAGAAATTCTTTACAGTGAGGGTGGTAAAACACTGGAACAGGTTGCCCAGAGAGGTGGTGGAGGCCCCATCCCTGGAAGCATTCAAGGCCAGGTTGGACGGGGCTCTGAGCAACCTGATCTGGTTAGCAGTGTCCCTGCTCACTGCAGGGGGGTTGGACTGGATGACCTCTAGGGGTCCCTTCCAACCCAAAACATTCTATGATTCTATGAAAAGCTGGTGAGTTCTGAGAACAAGAGAATGCAGCCCAAACTTCCCCATCCTCCCTCAGCTACAGAAAACCAGATGCTTCTCCTTTCAGAATCAAAACAAATATGGGCATCTTTCAGGGGTGGGGCACAGGCTGCTTCATGTCTTTGTAGTGAAATGATGCAATTTGAAATTGTGTTCGATATCTGCCATTCCAACTCAACTGTGTGTGCAAAACAGCATTTGTAAAACACACAGTATTAGCACCTAAGGGGAAATAAGGCATTCACAGGAATCCTTGAAAGTTTGTCAGCACAAATATTAGAAATTGGAGCTCTTGTACTTAGGTTTCACATGTTGCTTCAGATTATGAATGTGCATTTGGAGTGCTGAATGTAATGCTCTCCCCACAGTGCATGGAAAAACTAGAAGGAGCTTAGAATCATAGAATCGTTTAGGTTGGAAAAGGCCTTTCAGATCATCAAGCCCAGCTGTTAACCTGACCCTGCCATCCACCACTAAACCCTGTCCCTAAGCACCTCATCTGCCCAGCTTTTAAATACCTCCAGGGATGGGGACTCAACCACTTCCCTGGGCAGCCCGTTCCAACGCTTGACAACCCTTCCTGTGAAGAAGCTTTTCCTAATGTCCAACCTAAACCTGCCCTGTCGTAACTTCAGACCGTTTCCCCTCGTCCTATCGTCTGTTACCAGGGAGAAGAGGCCGACCCCCACCTCACTACCCCCTCCTGCCAGGCAGTTGTAGAGGGCGATCAGGTCTCCCCTCAGCCTCCTCTTCTCCAGGCTGAACACCCCCAGTTCCCTCGGCCACTCCCCATCAGCCTTGTGCTCCAGACCCCTCAGCAGCTTGGTTGCTCTCCTCTGGACATGTTCCAGCAAGGCAACATCTTTCCTGTAGTGAGGGGCCCAACACTGCACACAGTACTTGAGGTGCAGCGCCCTAACGGCAATGAAGGCACAAGACGGGCTCTCGCTGTCGGCAGGTAAGGGAACTGGCACGCGAGAGCCTGCCGCCTTCCCCCCGCCGCTGACCCAGCTCTACCCGCTCTCCGCGGGCATGAGTCCCAGTGGAGGAGCCATAGCCTGCGCAGGCAGAGCCCTTCCCCGCCTTGGCGCCTCCTCGGTTTCCCCTTCCTACTCCGAACCTGCGCCCGCGGCTGTACAGTGGCACCTTGTTATCAAACCTCCGGCAAATACTTTGGCAGGGAAGAGGCTTTTCCACTCTGCCGCATCTGCTCCGGTATCTCAGAGCAGATAGTGACTTGTTTGTGCCAGTTTCCAATGAGGACTTACATAAACCAAACAGTTTTTAAAACCTCTGAGCTTTCCCATTTGGCATTTGAATTTATTCACCTTGCCTTCTGCACGTTGTACCAGTTACTAAGGACGGAAGAGGAAAAAAATTTGCCATCTTGGGGCGGGGGGAAAGACCCCAGCAGTGCACCCGAGGAAGAGGTGACACAAGGACACAAATGCGAACAGGGTGACTTTGGAGCCAAGTTCAGGGCTGGCCACGAGGCTCTGCATGGTCCGACCCCCGCTGCCTCCCACCCCTCCCGGCTGCCCGCCACCCTCCTCCCTGCAGAACGACGGTCATTTCAGGGAACTCTGCTGTGAGAAGCAATATCTACTTTTTTCTGATCGCTCCAGTTATTTGTTGGCTCCTAGAAGAGCCCTCGCCCAGTGCAGTGCTGCCGGCAGCAGGATCTAACCCGCTTTTCAGCTCCTGTTGTGGAGAAGAGGGGTTGAGGCATTTGTCCCAGCAGGGCTTCCTCCGTCAGAGAAAGAGAGGCTGGGTTTTACCTGGTACCAAAGCTGTGTTATTTGCTTGGCTCTCTGCCCTGCTCTTGATCACATCTATTGCCTGAACGAGGGTGATAAGGCTGAAACTTGGTTCTTCGTGCTGCTACCCAGTGACCATCCGAGGAACTGAGCTCTGCAGCAAAATAGGAGCCTGGTTTTTCTCTAACACCTTCACGGTTGCTCACAGCACAGCTCATTCCTCCCGGCTCTTCCACAGGGAGAGCACCTGTGGGGCCCACGGCATCGCTTAGGCAGGGACGGATGGCCCCAGGGGGGCAGAAATGGGGTCCTGGCTGTGGGGGACACCCTGAGGGGGCTGGGTAGGACCATTATGGACTACTGGTACCCTCAGGACCCTGACAAAGGTTTCCAGCAGTGTGTGAAGGTTCCTGGTTTTCTGCCATATAACGACAAAGCATTCCTACCGTGATGCCCTCTGGTTTTGACAAGGCAGCAGCCAGTGACAAAGGGAGAGGGACAGGCCCAGCAGGACAGGGGCACACTTAGGGAGGCCTTGTTGGGTGATGTCTGACCGACAAACTGCCTGAAGAGATTAAT
>NW_009259236.1:1114395-1140723 GCF_000687185.1 Egretta garzetta
GCCGGAGCGGGGGGTCCGCAGCAGCCCCACAGCGGTGCCCGCACCAGCACCACCTGCAGACCCCTCTGGCCACGTCAGCTGCAGTTACATGGTGGATGTTTGCCCTGCCCCACCTGCCCTGATGGCATTTCTAACCCCCCTTGCTGAGCACTGTGTGCTGGCAGCGTCCCGGCCGTGTCCCACCTGGAGGAGCTGGGCAGGAACCTGCAGTGAACTTCCCCGGCTCCAGAGAAGCCGGCAGTTTGAGATCCAGCAGCTGCTCTGGGGTCCATGAGCTCTGCGAGGGCCCTGGACGGGACGGTGTAGAGAACCCAGTGCCCACGTTAACCCGGTCTCCACACCGAACACGACCAAAAGGGCAGCTGCCATCCACTCGAGTGCTTTCACTGCCCAGTTCATAGAATCACAGAATCGCTTTGATTGGAAAAGACCTTTCAGATCATCAAGTTCAACCGTTAACCTAACACTGCCATCCCACCACTAAACCATGTCCCTAAGCACCTTGTCTATCCTTCTTTTAAATACCTCCAGGGATGGGGACTCAACCACCTCTCTGGGCAGCCCATTCCAGAGCCTGACAACCCTTTCTGTGAAGAAGTTTTTCCTAATGTCCAACCTAAACCTGCCCTGTCATAACTTCAGACCATTCCCCCTCATCCTATCGTCCGTTACCAGGGAGAAGAGGCCGACCCCCACCTCACTACAGCCTACTGCCAGGCAGTTGTAGAGGGCGATAAGGTCTCCCCTCAGCCTCCTCTTCTCCAGGCTGAACACCCCCAGTTCCCTCAGCTGCTCCCTATCAGCCTTGTGCTCCAGACCCCTCACCAGCTTGGTTGCTCTCCTCTGGACATGTTCCAGCAAGGCAACGTCTTTCCTGCAGTGAGGGGCCCAACACTGAACATGGTATTCGAGGTGCGGCCTCAGCAGCACCAAGTACAGGGGTGCGATCACTTCCCTGTTCCTGCTGGCCACACTATTCCTGATACAAGCCAGGATGCCATTGGCCTTCTTGGCCACCTGGGCACACCACTGGCTCATGTTCAGTCAGCTGTCAACCAGTACCCCCAGGTCTTTTTCCACCAGGCAGCTTTCCAGCCACTCTTCCCCAAGCCTGTAGCGTTGCATGGGGTTGTTGTGACCAAAGTGCAGGACCCGGCACTTGGCCTTGTTGAACCTCATACAGTTGGCTTCAGCCCACTGATCCAGCCTGTTCGTTCCGCTTCGGTCACATATATCCTGCAAGGAGCTGCCAGTGACCCGTACTCATCCACAAATGAAACCAAAAGCTCTGGGGAAGAACCGGGGGACTCCATCAGGCTCATAAAACACCTCATCCACCAAGCAATCCAAGTGACATCCTTTCCTTCTGTTGACAACCCTCTTCTCTCTTCCTTTTTTCTCTCTCCTTGTTGATCCTTTGAGGGTACTCATTTTGGCTGGAGATGCTCTCGTGCAAACCGGAGTCCAAGCCAAATGCAGACAGAAAAGGGCAGTGAAAGGCTCTGTGTGCATCTGTAATAAATTCAATAGTGGCAGAGCGTGCCGGAGCGAATGAAGGTTTGAGAGGGTCAGACACTGCACCAGCCATGAAATGTGGTGCTTAATTAATTAGGGAATCACACAGTGACAGCAGTGAACAATCAGTGACTTCAGACAAAGCCAGTGGATGTTTGGGCTCTCATGTCCCAGTTTGGTGCTTTCCAGTTTGCTCCCGAGACGTTCATTCACACAAGCAGCCCGAGGCCTGTGCCTGCTGGGGACAGCAAACACCTTTGCCTGCTGCAGATTTGGCCACAGCCCCAGCCTGTTCGTCAGGAAACACCAGGAACAAACACGAGGAGGCAAAGGTGAGCAGGAGCCCGTCACGCAGGACGGCCGCTCGCTGCCGTGGCTCAGATCACGCCCCCAGGGACACCTTGAACCTGATGCTTTTTCTCTTTTTCACCCTTCTTGGATGTTGGAGCACGGTGCTGCAGCCCTGGGGATGAGGCAGCACGTGGGTTCCCCGCAGGGAAAAGAGGGGCGACCATGACCTGCCGCAGGCATGGCCACCCTCCCCTTGCCTTGCTGCCGTGCCAAAACACCCCCGCACCATCCCCAGCCTCGCGACCGTCGGCAGAAGCAGCAGCGAGTGCCATTTGCAGGATTTAAACAAGACAAATGGATGGAAACTCCCAGGGTGCCAGAGCCATGGAGTGCTGGATGTTTCATGACGGTTCCAGAGAGACCAGAGACGTATTTACTCCAAGTTATTTCAGTGCTTTAGCTGACCTTGAAGAGCAGGTACTACTGCCAGTTGCCTGATGCCAGGGAACAACCTTAAACTGATTATTTTTTTTTTAATCACCAAATATAACAAAAAACAATTTCCAGCACAGAACTCCAGTTTTACTGTCTTTGACTTGATTTTTTTCCTGCCCCCAGTCCCTCTTGCTGTTTATAGCTATTCCCCATGACTCAGTTTTCCTTCCTCACTGTTCTCCCCCCCAGCTACCTTTCCACTACTGGGGATTTTTCAGAAAAGTCACAGTGCCAGAATTCACCTTTATTCTTAGAAATAGGAGCACAAGGACATTTGCTTGGAAGCTAAATGGCAAAGGCATTGACGTTGGACATCAAATAAAATGAAAAGGGGCAAATCAGAGGGCAGAAGGCCAGAATTCCTGGGGGTATTTAATTAGTGCTGTGGCATTTAGTGTGTAAATGATGTTATTTTGGCAAAACGAGTCCTGGTGTGGAATATGTGACTGATCAATAGGGGCTGCTGAGGAGCAAGTACTTGAAAAAATGGGCTCCTCCTGGGTGAAAATAGTGAGCTACCTTCATGGCTGATGGTGGCAATATCTGTCTAACAGCCCTTGGAGGGGCATAAATCATGGTTTTAAGCTGTGTTTTTAGCCAGCTGAATATGAGCCAGTGGTGTGCCCAGGTGGCCAAGAAGGCCAATGGCATCCTGGCTTGTATCAGGAATAGTGTGGCCAGCAGGAGCAGGCAAGTGATCGTGCCCCTGTACTCGGTGCTGGTGAGGCCGCACCTTGAATGCTGTGTTCAGTGTTGGGCCCCTCACTACAGGAAAGACGTTGCCTGGCTGGAACATGTCCAGAGGAGAGCAACCAAGCTGGTGAGGGGTCTGGAGCACGAGTCTTACGAGGAGCGGCTGAGGGAACTGGGGTTGTTCAGCCTAGAGAAGAGGAGGCTGAGGGGAGACCTTATCGCCCTCTACAACTGCCTGACAGGAGGGGGTAGTGAGGTGGGGGTCGGCCTCTTCTCCCTGGTAACGGATGATAGGACGAGGGGAAACGGTCTGAAGTTACGACAGGGCAGGTTTAGGTTGGACAATAGGAAAAACTTCTTCACAGAAAGGGTTGTCAGGCTCTGGAATGGGCTGCCCAGGGAGGTGGTTGAGTTCCCATCCCTGGAGGTATTTAAAAGAAGGATAGACAAGGTGCTTAGGGACATGGTTTAGTGGTGGGATGGCAGGGTTAGGTTAACGGTTGAACTTGATGATCTGAAAGGTCTTTTCCAACCTAAACAATTCTATGATTCTATGATTCTATTCTGTTTTACAGGCATGGACAGAAACAGAAACAGATTTCATGGGAGAACTTACAGAGACAGAAAAAAAAAGGATGTAGCTTTCTTGAAGGGCTCAATGATAGCTCACTGTGGTCGGCTGGGTTTCAGGAGGATGCTCTGTGGCATTTTGATACCCATTCTGCCGTGCAACACCCACAGCGCTCTCCCTCTCTCCCACTGCAGCGGGGGGAGCAGAGCAGCAGCGGGCATTTGCAGCTGCGCTCAGCCAGCTCCTCTCCATCCCTGCCATGCTCCACCTGCATCCCTGCTTCCGATGTACCCCCGGCCAGTTCCTCAAATGATTGCTTCAGCAAATTCACCTCTCGTGTCAGTAACTCAAGAGCTGAGAGTTTCAGGTGGGGGTTCCCCAGCCGGGACTCTTTGCAGGGGAACTGGTTAGCGGCTCCCTCGTACCCCGTGGCTGCCGTGCTTCACTGGTTTCCATGTGTCTGCTCAGGCCCTCTCTGCAGTGTGGGCACGCCAGGACTGATGCTTCGTAGAACACTGGAGCTGGCTGATACACTGATTTGGGATATTCAAGTGCCCAGAAATCCTGGGCAAACGTACAAGATCCTTTCAGTCTGCCAGAACAACATTTCCAGGTGGAAAAGGACATGTCTGAGAAATGCAAACATGCGGTGGGCCTTTCCAAAGGGGTTTCATAGCATATGACTAATAATTCAGTGCTTCTCACAGAGAAGTAAGGGCAGACAAGGCAGATGCCTCTAACCCTTCCAAGCTTTTTACCCCTTGTCTCATTTTTCTTCTGGGATTACTAGAGGTGGAGGCTTAGATTTATTTGTTTTTCTCTTCTGGAGCAAGGGCCTGGGGACTTCACTTTTACAAGGAACTTCTGCCATGTGGAGAAAGGTCAGTATCCCTTTTGCTTTGGGCTTTTTTTTTTTGTGTGTGTGTGTTGTTTTTCCAGTTCCCAGGGCCATTGGAGAGGGGCCTGCACCATGCCATGGTCGTTCCAGAAAGAGATGCTGTCTAGAGCAGAGCTACAACAGGGGAGGGCTCCCAGGAAAGACGGGCTCCATCTCTAGCTGTTTGGCTGATCCGTACTCACAGCAATGCTGCTGAAAGAGGCAGCAGCATCCTCAGTCTTCTCAGATTTGATTACAAACTGTGTAATTATCCTACAGCACTGCTGGGGATTATGTACGCTTAAAACTGCATTATGCAGCAGCAGTTTGGCTGGCACCATCAGCGGCGATGGCCTCTGCATCTGGAAGTGTCAGGGGCAAACATGGAGGAGGTGTGCGGGTGGCTCATCTGCTCTCTGGCCACCTAGGAGCTGCTTGCCGGACTTTGCTCTTGGCTCTTATCCCCTTTAATCAGCTTTGAGAACCTCGCCATGACGGAAGAACTGAACTGAACTGGGAAGGGGTGTCTAAGGAGACCTTGCAGACCAGAAGCACTGGTCGCATTCAGAGGGTTTGGTTGCTTTGGTGGCAGAGGTGTTGAGTTCCTCAGGGAAGAGAGCCCTGGGCTGGCAGCCTGTGACTGGAGCTCTGGAGCAACTCCTGAAGGGTGACAGAATCATAGAATCATTTAGGCTGGCAAAGACCTTTAAGATCATCAAGTCCAACCGTTAACCTAACCCTGCGATCCCACCACTAAACCACGTCCATAAGTACCTCGTCTGCCCATCTTTTAAATACCTCCAGGGATGGGGACTCAACCACTTCTCTGGGCAGCCCATTCCAGTGCTTAAACCTTTTGGTGAAGAAATTTTTCCTAATGTCCAATCTAAACCTCCCCTGGTGCAACTTGAGGCCAGCGTTATGATAATAGCAAACACTCAGTGTTTTAAAACACAGGATTAGCACCACTGATAGCCATGGTCCTAGCGCTCCCACCGACTGCTTCGCTTCTTTGCCCTCCAGCGCTGGTTTTTAGAAGGAACGAGTTTTCAGGCACAGAGTGGCCCAGGTACCACGTGGAAAACTCAACGCGGCCACACACTTGCTGCTGTGAGTCCAGTCCTGCTCCCACCACAGTGGCTTAGTGCCCCCTGAAGAGCTGGCCCTGCTGTAGGATGGAAGGGGGGTGGTGAAGCCACTGAGGAGCTGTTAGCAGCAGCCAAAGGGCCCCTGGCCGCTGCGTATCCTCGCTGCTCCAGTGCCGAGGCGCAGTTTCTCTTAAGGTGTTTTTGCTGAATGAAAGATTTGCATCAACCTTGGCCGGCCTCTCTTTTTCTGTAAAAGATGCAATAAATTAAAAAGTGATAAGAGGCCAAAGGGAACATTCGAAATTCCAGTGGCATTTCTAGGAACTGCCCAGCAGGCTCCAAGTTCCTCACAGCGACGTGCTGGCCGGCCTGCAGGAGGGAAGTGGATGGCTACGGCGAGGCACGTACTTGGGATGGCTGTTCGTCACTGGGAAACAAACCAAAAAAGCCCTTGGGGCATCTCAGATTACATTGTCAGCTCCCCAGCCCTGAAGGTAGATGGTCCCGTGGTTAAGGCTTTCTGCTGAGGATTCAGCACATGCTCTTTCCAGTCCCTGCACTTGCAAAGGGAGCACCAGTAAGGAAGTGCCCTTGCAAATGTTGATGTGTCCCCTGATGGGACCTGAAGTACTGAATGAATCCATTTGAGAAGACTTCTACACTACTACTGTTCAGTGCTGCTCTCCGAAAGCTGCACACAACTGGGGTGAGCCCATTCCCTGCAGGGAAGCGGGAGCATCACCGATGTTCGCTCGCGATGGTGCTGTCTGAGGGTGGCTGAGGGTCAGCCACATTTCTGCAGGGCACTGAGGATGGCTTCTCCCTTAGCACTAAATGGGACATCAGTGCCCCTCCATAGCACGGGGCCTGTTGCGTATGGGTCTGATGGAGGGGTTTCCCACAGGTGTTCTGGCAGGGAAAGCAATTCACGGGATTGAATGCGATGCTGGAGATCCCATTCATTTTAAGAGCTGGCACAATGCAAATGTGTCTGAAATCACTTGAATTTTACTGAGTGCGTGCAAGGAAATGGCTGTCCCGAGGTCACTGGAAAATTTGGGGCAAAGCATAGATTAAGCACCAGGTGTCCCCAGCTCCCCAGCGATCCGCTCTCTCCCCAGTGTACAAGGTGACCTTGGTCTCCTTTACTGCAGCAGCTCCTCTGTTGACTCCATTTGTGGAAAGTCCAGCCACCCTGGAGCATGTCTGGTGGGTACCCCAGATTGGAGGGACTCTAAGTAACATCCAGCCCTTTGCATTGCGGCCAGAGGCGGCGCGAAGCAGAACTTGTCCCTGCTCGGTTCAGGATGGACACAGCACAGATACAACCTTTCCTGGCTGGACTCCTTCTCCCACAGGGCTTGGGCTCTCTCTGACCAGCTATGACTCCAACCCCAGTTCTCGGTAGTGTTGCTCTCGAGAGGAAGCGCGGGGGCGGTGTGGTCTGGCTTGTGCTTGCTGTACAATGGGCTTTTTATTTTTCTTAACTTCAATGACCTCACACCAATTTGGAGCCCTCTCCTGCCATTACTTTCTCTCTGTTCCGGAACTTGCTTTTTCTCCTGGACAATTGCCATTTTCCTGCTGGAGAAGGGTACTAGAGTGGCAGAAAGAGCATGATTCATATTTGGGAATTCAAGGAGGAAAACTATCAGCCACCAGTGAGGGAGCGCAGCATGGGAATGTGCCATGAATCAACAGCCAGGGAAATAACCTGAAGGCACTGGCTGTATTCAATGACAGGAAATAAAACAGTTAGTGAGGAGCATGTTAATCGTTAGCTAATCATGTCATCTGTGTTGCAGTGGTTGGGTTTTGTCTCTTGTGCACCCAGTTTGCAGATGCTGAGTGATTCAGAGTGGTGTGCGTGTCAGCCAGCACGGGCTCCTGCTTCCCAGCAGGTCACTTCATGGGGTCAGTAGGGCAAGAAGGTTTCAGGATCCGCAGCCTTCTTCTGGCTGTGTTTTACATCGACATGCTAGTCTGTGGATTCACTGAATGTCAGCTCGTGTCAGTTTAAACAGCTGTGCCAGGAACCCTCCATGGCCCAAAACTTACCCGGAGACTGGCTAAGAAAAGATTTTGACACCACAGAGCGCGCAGCAACAAGAATCTACAATATGACCTGTTTCTTTAAGAGCGTGTGCTTACATGGCACATTTAAAATGCCTATAGGCAATCTAAAAGATTACCAGTTACCCCTCAGGCAGCATGGGCTTAAAGGCATTCCCTTTGGGTCTTCCAGGACTAAAAGCGAGTGGTGGGTAGTACCATAGAATCATAGAATCATAGAATGTTTTGGGCTGGAAAGGACCCCTAGAGGTCATCTAGTCCAACCCCCCTGCAGGAGCAGGGACACCGCTAACCAGATCAGGTTGCTCAGAGCCCCGTCCAACCTGACCTTGAATGTTTCCAGGGATGGGGCCTCCAGTACCTCTCTGGGCAACCCATTCCAGTGTTTCACCACCCTCATTGTAAAGAATTTCTTCCTTATATCTAGTCTAAACCTACCCTGTTTTAGTTTAAAACCATTACCCCTTGTCCTGTCACAGCTGGCCCTACTAAAAAGATTGTCCCCATCTTTCCTATGGGCCCCCTTTAGGTACTGAAAGGCCACAATCAGGTCTGCCCGCAGCCTTCTCTTCTCCAGGCTGAACAAGCCCAACTCTCTCAGCCTGTCTTCATAAATACACATACGCATCTCCCATTGCTGTTGCTTCTAGAAGCAGCCCAGAGATTTAGCAGAATTTGCTCATATGAAGCAAGGTAAAATTTTCACACTGGGAAAAATATTACAGAAGGAGGTCAACCTTGTTTTTTAAGGGTAGCTTTTTTTAAAAGGGCTGTTTGGTGACTCGGCTGCAGGTTGTTGGGAAGTTACGGTAGCCTTTGGAGGACGAGGATGGGCTGTGTCAGGAGAAAGTGAGGCATTCGCAGAATACAAAGTGTTGTAAAGTGTTAACATGTTTATTAATCATATGTGGGCAGCCAACTTCACACACCCCACCAGAATTTACTGTCCCGATGTCAATTCCATATTGTATCTCTGGAAGCGTGATGAATCAGCCAGTATGTGACATTAATTATCTGCATGTATCATTGTGCAAACTGACAGAGTGAACAGTTATGGGGTAACACAGCACTAACTGTTTACTGACGTACAGAATTAATCCCCCAGTTTTCTGAAATATTCTGGAATTATCCTCTGCATGCTCCCTCTACCCAAATCCTATTTTTGTCCTATATTCTTCCTCTGCGGCCGAGAGGCGCAGGGTGCCTTGCGCAATGTCTGCTTCAGCAGCAATGCCACGTGCAGGCTCTGCGGTGGTGGCTCCCCTCCCACCACCACGTACGGTTCGCAGCTGCCTCGCTAAGTTCACCTCTTTTTGGAAATGTTTCTCTATGAAGTTCCAGGAAATTGCTTTACGGGTATCTCACCTCCCTTGTTCACCAGTAACTGGAAACACGAGGTATTTGTCTCGCAGTTCAGTGGCATGTGACCACTTTCAGGAAATGTTTGAAAAAATGTTGAAAGAATGCAGGATGTTAGGTCTAAAAGAAAAGAGAGAACAGAGAACAGGGAGAAAAAACACCTTCCAGAATGAAGATTCCTCTGGAGACATCAAGCTCACTGAAAACAGGGCAAGAAAAAATCAGGTTCATTTTCTAAAAAGAAATTTCCCAAGGAATGTCTTTTCTTCCATTTTCAGCCTCTGTAGCTCCAGAACTGGGGTTTCCCTCAGTCCTTATGCAGAATTCAGTGCAAACAGGCCTTTGAACACCACTGAAACAGAAATATCAAAAAGTCATCCTTTCCCACCTCGAGAAATAAGCATGTCCCGAACACTCTTATCTCAAAAGCAGAAGAGACAGGCTGTGGAAACATTCAGTTGGGAAATTAATCTTTTGAATGGGAGCTGAGTCTGAATAGATTGTAGGCACAATAGATTGTGTTTGTTTGGTTTGAGTTACCTGTGCTGTTTTCATCTTTGGCTAAATAAAATTTTATAACGATCTTTTTAAAAAGTCCAGACTGGATTTTAAATTAAGTATACAAAGCACGTTTGTCAAATTTACTACTGGAGTAAGTGGCACCAATGCTGATTTTAGTGAGTGTAGTTTCTTACTGTAGTAGCTGACTTGGCCCAATTCAACTGGAAGCTGGACAAATCATAGAATCATCTAGGTTGGAAAAGACCTTTAAGATCATACCCATCTTTTAAATACCTCCAGGGATGGGGACTCGACCACCTTCCTGGGCAGCCTGTTCCAGAACCTGACAACCCTTACCTGCTTTGGGCCAAATCCGCCTTAACTGAAGCTTATACAAACCTCTTTATATCAGTAATCCTATGCATGCTAAACCCAGTAGTTATTTTGGTTGTATCTGGCAAGATATAATTATCTGTACTCAAAACCAGTGATTGGGTTTGTTGCCGCATCACTGTATTTAATACAACGTATTTAATACAGTTTATCTTACAGCAATATATATGTATGTAAATACACCCCCCCACGAACACATATATACGAACACGTGCGTATCCACACAGGGCACAGGCATGTGCTCTGCACACACGCCAGATCTCACCATGCTTCTGTAGGCAACAGAGGTCCCTGCAGTACAGGGCAAAGCTCTCTTTTGGCATCCACTGAAGGCACCCCTGCAGGCACTTCCATACCAAGCACCAATGCCTTTTTGGTGTGATATTAGCTGAAAATCAGTCATGTTTCTGTGGTAGCAATGGAAGCAAGACGTATTTGCAAATAAATATTTACAGGAAATGTCCTTGTTTGGGAGACAAATGAGTACTTGCTCAGGAAATGCTGGGGTACCAGTGACATCCCTGTGTTAGGAACTGGTAGCATCAAAACCCTTTCAGTGAACTCTGTTTGCCTTGGGCTTTGTATACATCATTTCTCTCTCTGGTTTTCCCAGCTGTCTTTACCAGTAACACTTTGACAGAGCAGGCTGGCCCTCCTCTCTCCGAAATCCATTCTTTCATTCTTCACTTAGGGCTTATTTTGGCTGCCAATGAACCCAAAGGTGCTCCAGACTCATTCCTTTTCTCCAACCAGCTTTTTCCTGTCATTCCTTGACTGTATTTTTGTGGCTGTAACATAAGAGGGGCATAACACAAAAGGAGGCCCCGCTGAATCACTACACAACACTTTATTTACCAGCCTTCCTTCCAACCCTAGAGCTGTCAGCTGGCCTTTGCTAAGGGGAAACAGGGGAAAACATGTCTTTGCTCCAAATGCAGGTTGTTCCTAACTGGTTAGGAGTTCAGTATAAATCCACGTAACAGAGTGTAAAGAGGCGAGCAGAGCTGTGAAACAGCACTTTCTACTGAAGTACGAAGTAGACACAGTGCAAAGGTTTCATAAATGATTCAACCCTCGGTGTTTTTCATGTAACTAAAATACATGCCAACATGAAGTACGAGCCAAACACATGCCACTCATGACAATAAAACAAGTTATTAGGACATAAAATGAAAATGAAATCCACCTTCTCTATTCTTTGTACTTCAGCAAGAAAAGATGTCTGGCAGCTCTAGAAGATAAAGATCACCTCCACGCACTAGGTATCACATTCTTCTCCCTGATCTTTTCCCTTGAACTTTGGCACTTACTTGATCATTGAGGTCTTTTCTCAGGAACATGAGCAGCCTTTAACATGGAAGATATCTGAATGTGGAATCCTACGTACAGTAAGTTTCACCTTAAAAAAAAAAAAAAAAAAAAAGAGAAATGTTATAGCTTGTTATATCTGATCAACATTTGTGCTGCTATCTGACTTCTATTTTAACTAGCTAAACAAAAATACCCTGTTAAGGGAGATGAGATTTTTTTTCTTGCCAAGACTGCCTTTTTTTTCTTTAGATGGCAACAGCATTTGATAATCTCAACTTTCTCAGCGAAACTGAAATATGAATGTGTTCAGGTTTGGGTCAGAGAACCTGAATACAGAAATATGAGTCTGTCTGAGAGAAACACAGGTATCGACATGTAGTGGATCGCAGTGGTGTTAAGGCAACACCTAGAAATCTCCCGCATTCTTCAAAAGAAGTGGAATCAGACAAGGTGTGTAGTGCTTGATAACCAATAGGAGGTAGGTGTCTAGGGCTCTGCCCTTAGTACTTAAAACCACTATAGGCAGCTACATGTCTGCTGAAGGGAGTTGTTTGTTTCCCAAAGCTTGCAATTCATGTGCCTCGCCCAAAAAGTACCAAGTAACTCTAATTCATGGTTGCCCAGTAGTATGTCTTGGGGTTGCTCAGACTCTTTGAGATCAAGTCCTTAAACACAGCAGTGCTGACCTTGCATTCTCCAAATAGCCCACGAATAAGAGCTGTTACATCAGAATGATGCTGAGGAGCTATTTGGTACTGAAGTTATTCATGCCAAACTCAAACCAGAGTAAACTGGTTTGACTGAAGCCACCTGAAACACATAAGGCAACTTGCTTTCTCATTTGGCTTGATTCATTTGACTATCACCTTCAGGTTAGTCAAGCTTACCTCCTTTCTTGTGGACCTGCTGATGAAGAAGTAAGCTTCCTGCACGTCCTGGGGTTGCAGATCGTTCACAGCCACTATATGGTCTCCGTGGTTAAACAAACATCCCAGTCGGCAAGGACCAGTCCACTGTGAGACACTAGGGTGTTTGGAGGACAGACAGTAAAGGAACCATATGGGGTACCCAGTTACTGCTAACAGAGTGGCAATGGCTGAGCAGGACTGCATTTATGCTACTGCCCTTTGGAAATAACACACAGGCTGAATGACTATGCAACTTTTTCATCTGGTTCTAGCTGCCACCAAGCTGCTTCATCCACCCCAATGGGTCCTCCTAAAAGTGCACGCGGCACTGACATTGCAGCCTGTTGACAAGTGGGACTGGTGCTAGCAAGGTCACCAGTGAGAGGTGGGGATTCCAGTTCAAAAACACTCGGCCAGGCTCACTGCAGGTACATGTATGCTGCTGCAGATATTTTAGCCCTATGTTTGACTGAGATGATTTCCAAAGTCATCCCAAAAGAATGGAATTAAAACTTACTATCACATGTTTTATCTAAGATATAACTGCAAGGATCAGAGATCCATCGCTGTCCTGATGGGACTGTTATGGAAATTCCAGTAGCTCATCTCTTGATAGTCTCTCCTCGATGACAAGCTATTTAGAGTTATCTGACCTGACAGTCAGACCTAGTGCTCTGTTCCAAATTCTTTCAGTATGAATTTCCGCTCAGAAAGCTCTGTAAATTTAGATGTAGATACAACTATTGAGATGGGGTCCCATTTCCAGTCCCTTTTACACTGGTATTTTTTCTTCTTGCTGACAGTGGCTGAACCAAAGCGTCTTGCTGTGCGCACAGTGTGAATATGGCAGCAACAGCAAAAGGCAGTCTCAGCGCCGCGTGGCAGTGAGAGATCAACAGGTAGCACAGGAGCACACACGTTGAATGTTTTTTCTGCTCCCTCTTCTTTATCCTAGACATTGATAGTGAAGGTCTAGGGAGATCACTAATTTCCAGTGGGACTGCTAAGAAGATGTATGTGCTCTGGCCCATAACACCTGCTTGTGAAAATTGCTGTCTGGCATTTTATGCTGGCACCCAGCTCAGGTCAGCTTGATTTATGTTATATAATTTAAGTTTTCACCTACAGCTCACACTTAACTAGAGAGTCTCAGAATGCTTTGCAGGTGCTACTAATTAAATTACAAAATGACATGATGTAGGTGAATGATATGAGGGACATATGTTAATAGGTTAAAGGGGGAAAAAGATAAGGAAGGATTTGATGAAAGAGAGTGAATCACTGAATTTACTAGGTTTGGAAGTGGTTCCCTCTGTGCCCATAGGTTCCATGTTGTCATCCTTTCCAGAGACAGACAGGTTTTATGGCTCTCCAAAGGACTGTCGTCTCTTTCCACAAATCCCCTTTTTCTTCATAAGACTTAAGGGTACATAAGGGGGTACAGAAACCAAAAAAATGGGACTTGAAGTCTATCCCTTGTATGTGCTTCCTAATTTTTGGCTTTATCATCAGTAACAAAGGGTTATTAGCCACCTAGATTAAAGCCTGCAAGCTTTTTGGTTGAAAGGCCCCATTTACCCTAACACAAGATATCACCCTCACTATATCTCTGAGACATGCCATCGTCGTGGTTCACCAAATCAAAGGTAAAACCAACTAGCAGTAATTAGCTGATGTCACACCAACATTAGCTTCATCACTAATTGTTACACAGCATGCTAAGGGATCTTGATTCTATCCAGCCCTTTTCAACAGCAGTTGAAATAGAAACTCAAGTACATGAAGAGTCAAAGAGAGCAGAAAGGAATCACTGAAGTACCAGCACACACTGGCCTTGCCCTGTTGTGCATGGCCAAAGCCGTGCATGGGTGTGGATGGGGGTACACTTCTGCACCTACACTGATTGTCTCTCATTCACATCTGACAGGCACCATCACGACACATCCAGAACTTACCATATTTGTCCTGCTGCTTCAGTAAGTTTTAGGTAACTTTTAATATCATCCAGGGGGACAAAAATATCCAGCTTCTCCAGCTGGGTCTCATCTGTAACTTGACTGTGAGAGAAAACATCAGAGACCAGGCACACTTTACCAGTACCTCAACTGAAATCCCCAGGAAATCTCCATGAAAATGGAGAAGACACTTACCCGAGCAGTATAGACAACTGAACGACTGAAAGTGGTAACGAATTTTGCCTTCTCTGAAGGGTTGGCTGCTGGCTTGTGCTGCTCTCTGGGAGTTTTAGGTCTCTGTTTGCTTCCAAGTCTCTTGGACATGCACCGTTGTCTTGGCATTTGGGAGGAGACAGGAGCCCATCATGTCTGCACGTGAGCTGGCAGCTCTCATCCAGCAACCTACTGAAGAGGAATGGTGATAAAAAATGAACTGGTTTGGCCATTCCAGGTACTCTTGCTGTGTTTGAAACTGGATCAAATAGCCATCAGTGAAGCAAAGAATAACAAGTTCTTGTAGAATATCCAGTGGACAGAATTACAGCTAAGTAAAATAAACTCCTTCTAAAAACAGACCATAAATCCCCAAATAAACCTTTTCAGTATTTAAAGACTGTTTATTAAGCCTGAAAACATTCCAGCTAACAACATGCCTTGACAAAGAAACCAAGTACAGATTGTTGGCCTTGGCTGTACTGGCTCCTGCAGGGGTGTAATGCTGTCTCCTGGGAGACACAATAACGCAGATGTGCTTGAACACTTTTTAGGTTTATTTGATGAGACTTATAATGCCTCGAGCCAACTCCCCTCCACACCCCAAACAAGACTGGGGTTAGTAGCAAAAGCTGCTCTTGGTATATTTTAACTCAGACAGCACAGGCTTGTAAGGTTCCTACAGTAATTCCCTCCAGGGGTTCTCAAAGACACAGATGAGTTTGAGTAAGTCTATTGGAATAAACTGGTTTGTGGGTCTGCATTTCCAATTGCCTCCCACGATGTGGCATAAGACTTGACTGCCTGTTGGTGGCAGGCCTGACCTAACAGCTCAGGAGGTATGGTTTTACTATCTAGGCACACTTCTCTTCGGTATGCTGGGCTACGTTGTGGAGATTGTAAAGTTTCCTTTACAACTACAACTGTGACACAAAGTTCAGGTCTTTCTTTGTAACATGCCAAACACTGTAGCTTCAAAGTACACAGCAACAGACCTCTTCTTTGCGTGGGAAAATGGAAGGAAGGAGATGACCTACTCAGGATCACATAACTTCTTACTGGAAAAGCTGGGAGCTAACACCCCATGTCTACCTTTCTCTTTTAACCACTAGATAATGCTGCCTGCTTTGGATGGTACCTGTCTGAAAGGTTGCTGGAGCTTGGCTGTGGGATCTGAGTAAAGTTATGTCATGAAATCCTAGAAAAAGTATGAGTCAACAAAAAGTGCTGCATCCTATAGTCAGAGCCTGTCTAAATGCACGAGTTTGCAATGTGAGTTTAAATTTCACGTTGATGAGTTTGAATTTCAGTCTAGTATCCCACGAGTTCTGAACTTTCTGAACCATGACCAAAGAAGGACTCATTCAAACAAGATGCAGCCTCTGGATATTGTTATGTAAATACCACAAATGACAGCTCTATCTTTACCACTACATCACTTTTAATTTGCAAAACATTAATTAAATTGTTACTTACAGCGATTTCATTGACATATAAATGTCCTCTTTTACTGGCTTCTCCTGCACTGGCTTCTCTTGCACAGAGACATCAGACTTAGCTGTAGGGTCAGGCTTGGATACTTCAGTAGTGCACTGTTGGAAAGACATAGCAACGTAAGACGTAAATATCCGTGCTCCGCCTACAGAAAAAAATCTTATTAATTTCCTTATTATGTTCAGCACTCAGCTTTTTAAATACATTGGCTAATATAGCCTGGCTTTCTCCAAACAAGTCACTTCTCAGAAACCACGAGCTAGAAAGGTGGTTGAAACTCAGAGGTTAATGTTATCTGGTGTTACTGATGCTGCCATTTGCTTTCCTTTCAGGCTGGGACATAACCAGCTGTATTTTAAAGTGCTACCACAAAAACTTTGTTATGTTTTAATTTAAGCAGGTTGAAAAAAGAGTCTTGTACTTTGGGTGTGCTTAACTTAAAGCACTTAGATTATATGACAAAATCACACTGTTAATGCCCTTCAGTTAGTCTTTGGAGAGACGCTGTGACTTCTGCAGAAGACTGACCACTTAGCTTCTCCTGACCACTAACTACAGGGGAAGCCTAGAGAAATTAGCCTCCCAAATTAGGTGACAAAATTTGTTTAAAATTAGCAGTATGATTCCTCCCACTCCCTTGTTTCACAGTGAAATGTAGATACCAAAATGTTTCACAGCGTTTTTAAAGTACTGCTTTGTTTTATACAGCTTACTGATGCTTCTACAGAATTACGTTTTAAAATATATAAAAATAATATATGACTACATTTTCTAAATGAAATTTTCACTTTTGAAAAAACCAAAACAAACCTGTGATACAATAGGCAAAAACCATTTACAATGAAACAGTCAATTTGAGGAATTTCAACAAAATCAGCAATGTTTTTGTCAAAATGCCACTTTCTACCAGAAAGATCTTTTGGATGAGTCTAGTGTATTTTTTCTTGTACAAATGAAAGCTCTACTACCTACTGCTTTATCTACCTATTTCTTTTGCACGGTACTAGTGGTTCCTTATACCAGTTCCTCTTTGGCTCATTAAATGTCTCCTGTCTCCTTGGAGCTATTACCAGACCAGCAGAACTCACGACTGATAAACTACCTTTGCTAAAATATTGCTGGGAGTTTGGTAATAGTCGTCTTCTTCGTCCTCTTTGATGTCTTCATCTGTATTTTAGATTGCTTAACATGTATTTTTCCATTTACATGGAGAAGTAATAGAACCAGAAAATATCCACAGAAAACATGGGAAGAGGGGTTTCTCCTTGAAGACAGACATGCTCAGACCCAGTCTGTTTTAGGAACAAGGTTTCTGTAGTTATGCTCTTACTTATATTTCTGAGATCCACCATACACGGACAAAGCTGGCCACTAATATTAGTATGGATCTGGAGATGTTTGTCCTTTTTAAGCACCTTTTAACTGCTATCAGGTAAAGAATCAATTGGGGATTGACTCATGTTAATGCACTTCTCATTAGTCAGGGAAATCCCCAATTCATACTTCTCCATGACCTAGAACATACCCCAGGGGGCTGGAGATCTGACATTGAATCCTTTGCATCCTGAGTGATATTCTGCCTTCATAAATACCTGAAATACTAAGTCTGCAGCAATTTGGTAAGTCAAGGAGAAATTAATCCCTCCACCAAGTTTACCTTTTTAAGTCACAAAGATAAATTATTTATTTCTAAGTTTCCTTGTTGACTTCACTAGAATGAAGAGCATGGTAATTAGTATTTAGCTGCCTCCCAGTACAATTCCCCATGCCATGTTTGTGATGCAACCGTTTTTTATCTCTCCACTTACATCCTTGGTTTCCATGGTGATAATTTTAATAATTGCTAAATATGCCACAGAACATATTACTGTTTTCAAGGTGAAGCAAATTAGACTAATTACTCTCTTACATGTAAAGAGAAGAAACTGGCACTGAATAGAAATTAAAGTTGATGAATGTATTTTTTGTTCCTTGGTGGTATAAATGACATAAAAAGCATATGCTGGAGGAGTCAGAACAAACCTACAAACAGTCCTTCAAGAAGTGCATAACAAAACCCCAGCAGGAACAAGACTGGCTCTATGGTCATGAAATAAAGTCATGAACGAGTTTCCCAGTGACTTTTCAGGGGCTTTGGATCAATCAAACGAGTAAGCACTTGGGGAAAAGGGGGAAGAGGAGGTGATTCTATGAAGTCTTGAGATCCTCCAGCTCCCAGAAAGTTGCAGAGAGCAGACAGCATGCATCGGCTTCCCAAACTGAGCCTTCGATCACTGACAGTGGCTACCTTTTGCCAAACACAGCATTTCCCCTTGGCACCATGGCAGATTATTGGGACAGTGGGAAGGAGAAGGTAAAGCTGCAGCAATGCTGCCTCTCCCTAAAGCAGTTTGCCGACATCTCCGCTCCTCCTGGTGCTTTACAACCGGAGCAGTGCAGTTGACCTCGGCGTACAATCGTTCTCAGACGTACAGCTAAGCGAGTTCTTTCAGCTCTTTCTGTTGAACCATGGTGTGGATTTACACGAGAGAGAAGGAGATGATGGAGAAAATTTGCTGCAGCACAAGACGGAAATAATACCTGAGGGACAACTGAGGAATTGTTAGTTTTAGGCTCCTTACGGAAAGGGCCAAAAGTTACGCGTTGTCCTTGGACAGAGGAACTTCTCTTTCAAAAAATCAGGCGTGACTAACAGATACTGAAGCTGGACTGCTGACAAAGACACCCGGGTGCCTGCAATACAGTAATGAGCAGCACAGGGTGATACATGTCAGGGCTTCTTATTCTGATGGATTTCAGGTATTGAAAGATGTGTGTCGAAACAGCTGATACTGAATCACTGAGTCAGATGTGATTTGATAGCTCCAAAATGTGGATTGAAAGGGAGTCAGGTCCCCAAACCTCTCCTGGGTGGCTGGGTTCCTGCCCACGTGACTGGATTCAACTGACGTTGATAGCCCTGTTTGCATGAGTCACGGCTACTGACCAAAGAGTTTTCAAGATCTGGTCCTAGGTGAGGAACCACCAATAAAAAGCCAAATAAATCAGATGATACTAGAAATGTGGAGTCATACTTCTAACAGGACGTAAACACAAAGGATTAATCTGGAATTCAGCTGTCTAGACATCACCGAGCAGAGAATAGATCCAGAGATGTTAGCAGATGCTGAACTTATGAGGCAAGTGAAATATTTTTACTGAATGAACAAACAATTTTGTTTCATGTTAGCTCTATGGCAAGGTTAGTTATTTTCACAAGTGCTGAAACAGAAATATGAGCTTCCTACTATTCCCTCTGCTTCAGGCTAAAAAGGTAAAATCCAAATTCCTTATCTTTTAACCCCCTAGTTCAAACAGCTGCATACAGTATGTGATCTCTGAGGCACTGTAGGTATGAGAAGAATTAATGAACGAGACAGAAAAGGCATGCGTAAGAAAGAGACAGAAAGGGTGCCTTGGTCTGCATCCGGAGCAGCGCCGGTTAAATCAGACTGAGGGTTAACTCAATGCATTTCAGAGCTCAGATGCACAGTTGAAGTATTGCAGCTTCACACAGCGCTGTGCACCATGGCATGGCAATGTAGTTTCAACTATTTTCACTACTTTCCACTAAATTTAGCTGTATTATCTCATGCTTGCTGCCAGGCTGTATGCATGGATGGTGACTGCAGCGTGTGATTTACCACCCTGACAGCTATGGTAGCAGCACAGATTCTTTTCCCTGTATCTCAGCTACTCTAGATCGTAGTCCAATGCATAAACTACTAATAAAGATGGGTTTAAACTCAGCTGCCAAACTGCATACTGGTGTGGCGAAGCCTTGGTTGCGCCGCCTTTTCTGTTGACTCTGCTGCAAAGGCAGCCATCCAGGGCAGAGGATGGGTGAAAACCATCTGAAACTGCTGCAGGTGTTTGTTCAGGGAACACAGGTCAGGACACTTAGCCAATAATATGTGGTAACATTCATCATTGTACCTTTTTAAATCATTCCTGCCAGGTATGGAAGCTGAATTACTTGTTGTATTTATGCTTACAGAAGGTCAGTCCTGAGGTGCGCCTCAATTTGACAAGCCCTGGTTCTGTATCTCAATTACATTGATTGAATTGCTACTGGCAGAGGCTGCAGGAAGAAACCATTTAGGAAGATTGTGGCACAGCTGAGAAATGTGATGGGAGGAGCAAATCCTCAGGCAGTGCAACTTCAGGGTTCTCTTGATCAACTTTGTGAGAGCTGCCACAAGTTGCAATTGCTGCCCAGAAACTCTGAGGACCCGCCTCTAAGAAACAAAGTAAACCAACGGGTATTTCAAGAAAGGTCTCAGAAGGTTATTTTCAGTGCTAAACAAGAGAACAGTCTAATTATATTTAGGATACTTTCATAGTGAAAACCAACTCAGTGTCCTGGGGAAGTAGATGAATAATCTATAGTTAGAGATACTCAGGTGAGTCAAGAGCCGTTTGATTAGTTCTGTTTACCAGGCTTGGAAAAACTCCTCTTGGTGAGTCACACTGAGCCTGATGAGGGCCAGGATCTGAATTAGGCCTGTTCTTGTCTTCTGAGGGACCATTCTCCTGTGTACAAAAGAAAAAAAGTTGACTTCTCCTAAAGGTGCACCTGCATTCAGTTTCCTCCAGCTGGGCCATTTGCACACAACTTGGTGACTAGAGAACACCAACACTCCCTTGGCTGCTATTCAAGCCTGTCACTAGAGGATGGGGACTGCAATTGCTGTGGGACAGCAGGAAGGCTTTCCTTACTTTCTGTTTAAAAATTGAGGGGGAAGATCTGGAAGGCACAGAGGAACTGGACCTGAACTCCCCTCTAGGCTTTACAGCCTGAAGAGAGAGACAAAGAAAAGCACAATCACAAAATGGGAGGAATGTGGGAGGCAGCTGTCAAAACACTCATCACATGAGCCAAGGCATGTCAAAGCAAATCTGCAGGGGCTTATTTTATGCCCACTAATCTTTGCCAGTCAGTTGAGACAGCCAATGAATATGGTTTCTCATTCCCATCACCATCTCCAGACTTTCCTCAAAAGTCTTTCCTTTGTGAGGACTCTCTGATGTTATCATCCAGGTCCTACTCAGGAACCCCACCAGAGAGCAGAACAGACCACCTGAGCACCCATTGCACAAGCTCTGAAGAACTTTTGATGGAAAAAAGCAACTATAAATACCAAATTTCATAGTCCCTCCTAGCAGCAAGCTCATTATCAAGGATAGCTAATCTGTTTACCTTCTGGTAGCTTTGCCTTTTTGCAAAACTGATTGTATCTACAGAATTCAAGAGTAGTGGCAAAGACGAGGGACGGCTTCTGACTTCTGGATCTGGAAGATCTCGGTTCTAGAAAGAAGATGACAGCAGTGTGAGAAGACAAGCACCTGATGGGCATGGACTACAATGTACCAACGCATGCCACTGGTCTAAACTTGACTTCTAATGGCTGAGGGAGTTTCTCTACATAGCATTTTCCAGGCAGATATAAATTTGCCCTGCTTGCACTTTGAGCTGAGTGGAAGCTGTAGGAATGTAAGTAGCTTAGTGCTAAGTCTGAACTAGTAGACCTGGCTGGCTGACAAAGTGCAGAAACTTGGGCCTCAGCTTGAACTAACAGAGCTTCCAGCTGCTCCTATGTTGACAGACTAGATGTGGATCAGTTTGTAAAACAGCATGTAAATACAAACAAAAAGCACACGGTAAGAATAACACATGAGTTTTCATTCTCATGCATCAAAGGTGCAATTCATTGCAGCATAACGTCAATCATCTCCTAATTTCCATGTGGCTTACTCTTCAAAGAGATTCCTTCAGTGTAAAATCAATCCCAGCGCAGACAGACTGTGTGATGCCTGCTTAACGCATACAGCCAGAGTACAGGATTTATACGGAAAATGAATTTCCAATTAACCAAGGTGAGAGCCAACTTGCAAGGCCAAAATCAGGAAAATTCCTTTGCACAGGTTTGTAATAAAATGACAGACTTATTTCTTTGTAAAATCAAGTGCAGTAACGTGTCACCTGAGGGCAGCATCCCCCTCCTTTGGCCTCCTTGCAGATCGAAGATATCACAGCGACCCAGTCCTCTGTTTCCTGCCTGTAGGTTGGAACAATGGAAATTAAAACCTACTCACAGGTAAAACACAAGGAAAACCCATTTTCCTACCCACTTCTTCCGATGGGGCCCAAAACAACACTTCCTGACATCAATGGGGAAAACCTGCACCTTCCTTTCAAGAGAGTGCTCGGGTGGCCATAGCCAGATGGTGAAGTTTGGCCTCGGAGAGCTAAAAACTATGCAGGGGTGGGGGGGCTGTATGTGCACGTGCAAGAGACATGGGGATGGAGAGAGACGGAGAGGTGGAACAGTGCTTTCTGCTTCCTTTTCTGTCTGTAACGCTGCTCTGCCGAGTCCTGTCATAAAGACAGCTAGCAAGGCTTGGGAATGCGTTTGGGCAAGCAGGACGAGAAACTTGCCATGAAAAGACTCCTGAAGCTCTGTTTCATGCCTGTGGTGGATTTAGTTGGATTAATTCTGGAACGCCTCCCACCATGGGCTGTGAGAGCAGTGCCCCGGGGGAAGGCACGGGGTGGCACGCTCAAGTAACACACAGGTATGTGTTTTTCTTCTGCGCTTATCGGCATTTCACACATCAGCTGCTCTTCCGCATACGGGCAGGAAAACCCCCGACAGGCCGGTGGCTGGGAAACTGCAGAGGCAAAGCTGGGAAGCAGCAGCAGAGGAGCGCTGTGCCAAACGCCCTCCCTCACCTGACCGAGCTCCGGCTGATCGCCTCCACAGCAGCAGCCTCTGCCCTTGCTGAGGGCTGGATTGCAGCCCGGCAGAGCAGGGAGCACGCCACCCTGCTGCAGTAAAGGCCCCAGTTATTCCTTTCGGGATCCTTTTTCCCTCAGGGGAATTTTCCCTTTCAATCTTCTTCCCTTGATTAACAACCTACTTTCCAGGGCAAGATTATTTCCTGTGATTTATCCATAAGGAGCTGAAGCTTTCCTAACTCCCAGGAGCCACTGGGTGAGAAGACAAAGCTCTCTGCTCCCCCCTGACCCTGACCCTTTGATACGCCCCCGCCGCGCTGAGGTACCGCTGCTGGCGCCCCCGCTCCCAGCTGCGCGCTCCCACTACTTGTACGTGTTGGACGTTGCACCAGTGTGGCTGGAGGGGAAGGTTAGCTCACCTGTCTGAACCACCAAAATATTAACCTGGCCACAGGGAGGGGAGGAAACTGCCCTACAAAAGAGCAGCTTTCCACTGGATCAACCAGCTGAATTGTTTCATCCTGGAGCTGCGGCATCAGTAGCTAAGACACAGGAATGGATGGGAGCAGCTGTGAAGGAGTAGGAGCTTGCCTCGGGGCAGCGGCCTGGTGTTACATTAGCTTAACCGTGATGAAATATTGCATTTGCACATCTTTCTATGCCTACCTGCTGCTCCCAATGAGGTAGTAACATCTGTTTCCAGTACTGATGGACATCACCTGCTCAGGAAGGCATTTAAACATCTTCCTCACCGTTTCCATAGTTTCAGAATTGCTTATGCCAACTTTGATATTTATGATTCTGTTAAGATAACCACATGAAACATCCTGTGTAATTATGCATACATATATACAAACATACATACACGTGTGTATGTGTGTATTTTACTCTTAAGGACAACATAATGTGATGAGATCTGCATGGGATAAGG
This sequence comes from Egretta garzetta, assembly GCF_000687185.1. Classification (NCBI taxonomy): domain Eukaryota; kingdom Metazoa; phylum Chordata; class Aves; order Pelecaniformes; family Ardeidae; genus Egretta; species Egretta garzetta. Next base: position 1,137,842 of record NW_009259236.1, read on the forward strand.
TAAGCATTTTTCCACAGAAAAAATTCTCAAGAAAATAAGCAGACACATTCAAAACATATGGCCTTTCAATGAAGAAAACTTCCAAGCAAAAAAAAAAAAAAAAAAAAATCAACCCTTGCAAAGTTTCGTGTCTAGATTTTGGATCCTCATTTCTGAAAAAAGGGGCTGTTGGTTTAACACAGAATCCTGAAAAGAAATGATAGTAGGAAAAATTCCTGGCAGATGTTTTTGAACCATGACAGAACAATACATTTGATTTGAAACTAATTGTATATTAACAGGGTTTTAATGGAGGGGAAGAGGAACAGACAAGAAATATTCTTAATGGAGACTTAAATGGAAGCACTACTTCCATTAACTTCCAAGAAGTTAAATTGGTAAAAATAGTAACAACAGTAATGATGGTACAATGTAAGCAAGCTGGAATTTTTTCAAAAGCTTCACAATGTAAATCCTTTTAACAGAAGAAGCACAACAGCAATGTGAGTCCAGCAAACTCCATGCCCAACAATTCCAGGAGCCTGGAGTATTAAGCTCTAGGTAAAACCTTTACATTTCCCTTTACATTTACTGTTTCCCTTCTACATATCTCATACTCCATGTGACATGGCAAAGGGTGCTAGCACAAAGCCGATGACACCCAGCCTTGCTGCAGGCACTGTGCTGAGGGGAATGGAATAACTAACCCAAACGAGCCAAGCAGAGCAATTTCTCGGCAGAGTAAGAGGCATTGGGGCAGCCAGCATCAGCCCAAAGGGCTACGTGAAAGCCAGGAGACCTCTGCACAACTTGCAAAGCACTTTGTAAAGCCGTTAAGGAGGGAAAGGTTGTGTGCCACAGTTAAGAGGGGCATAGCCCATCCTTACTTGCATGCGAGTGAATGCATAGCACTGTCCTCACGGGAGATAAAATAGCTTCTACTAGAGGAATTCAGCCTTTGGGATCACGGGGCCAAGATGTCTGGTTTGCAGATACCACATCACCACAATCACTCACCTCAATGTATCAAATTTCATGAAAGCAATTTAGGATTTTTACTTCTACGTATATCATACACTGTAAGTTGCATCCAAAGCCTACAAAAGCCCAAGGGACTCTTTTCTGGAAAGAAGAATGAATAAGTGTCTGTACAATCAGCGGCCATTTAAGTGTGTTGATACATGACTTAAAATAAGAAGGTTATGAATTTGAGTTACATACTGATCAACAGCTATGGAGCCTTTTATGGTCTGGCCTTTTAGATACTTCAGGATGTAATTGCCCTTGCTGGATTTGGACAGGATGAAAAAACGCCTTTTCCAGGAATTCTGCCGAAGAGAAAGTAATTTGTCTCTCATTAAAATTCAGGATAGCAGAAATAACAGACGCTTGTTGAGGGATTGCTGGAATATGACTAAACTGTGCTAGTATACCTGTGAGCCAAAAAGTTGAAGAGGTGGTGATTTGATGAGGAATCCATGCTTGTAGACACCACCTTCAGGGCAAAACGTATTTTGAGTTCTCACTAATCAAAGAGAAACGAACAGCACCATTACTTAATTTGTTGCCTATTTATCTCTTACAAAGACCTGCTTGAACTGGAAATTGTTGCTGAGCATTGGGTTTCTGTGCTTAAATGGCCATAAAAGCACATTACAATTACAGAAGACAAACACAAATCAAGGCTATAAAATATAGGGCCAGGCCATGCTTCCCTGATGCCAACGTTACTGCTGACAACTGGCCCAAACTGTAAACAAATGCTAGTGACAATGTGGGGGACTCAGAAGATATCATGAGCCTCTGTCTTATCTAACTGGTCTTACTTAACTTCTGGACTCTGGTCTTACTTAACTTGGTTAGGGACATGGTTTAGTAGTGGCATGGCAGTGTTAGGTTAACGGTTGGACTTGATGATCTTAAAGGTCTTTTCCAACCGAAACGATTCTATGCTTCTATGATTCACAATGAATGACCTGAAAGACAGTAAATAGCCCCTAATGACATCTGTAGGTGGCATTCAACTTGGATGTGTTGCAAACACAGCTAAGGATAAATCATCTTACACTGCGGATCATGATGGGACAACAGGAAAAAGTCTTACAAGTAAAACATAAGCTAAAACTTTGGGGGGAAAAATGCCTGAATGTATTTGTTCACGACCCTGCCTACTCTGTGCCCAGCTGTAGTTTAAGATTCATGTTTTCTAATCACTAGTGGATTTCTGATAAAAATCTCAGTTTTGTTAATGCACTTTAACACCCAATAAAAGGAGTGGCAATCTCATTCCATTTTTTAAGCTATAAACCATGTATGGGAAATTAAGATTTAGGTAAAACCTTTACATTTCCCTTTACATTTACTGTTTCCCTTCTACATATCTCATACTCCATGTGACATGGCAAAGGGTGCTAGCACAAAGCCGATGACACCCAGCCTTGCTGCAGGCACTGTGCTGAGGGGAATGGAATAACTAACCCAAACGAGCCAAGCAGAGCAATTTCTCGGCAGAGTAAGAGGCATTGGGGCAGCCAGCATCAGCCCAAAGGGCTACGTGAAAGCCAGGAGACCTCTGCACAACTTGCAAAGCACTTTGTAAAGCCGTTAAGGAGGGAAAGGTTGTGTGCCACAGTTAAGAGGGGCATAGCCCATCCTTACTTGCATGCGAGTGAATGCATAGCACTGTCCTCACGGGAGATAAAATAGCTTCTACTAGAGGAATTCAGCCTTTGGGATCACGGGGCCAAGATGTCTGGTTTGCAGATACCACATCACCACAATCACTCACCTCAATGTATCAAATTTCATGAAAGCAATTTAGGATTTTTACTTCTACGTATATCATACACTGTAAGTTGCATCCAAAGCCTACAAAAGCCCAAGGGACTCTTTTCTGGACTTCA
>NW_009259236.1:1140798-1143566 GCF_000687185.1 Egretta garzetta
GAATAAGTGTCTGTACAATCAGCGGCCATTTAAGTGTGTTGATACATGACTTAAAATAAGAAGGTTATGAATTTGAGTTACATACTGATCAACAGCTATGGAGCCTTTTATGGTCTGGCCTTTTAGATACTTCAGGATGTAATTGCCCTTGCTGGATTTGGACAGGATGAAAAAACGCCTTTTCCAGGAATTCTGCCGAAGAGAAAGTAATTTGTCTCTCATTAAAATTCAGGATAGCAGAAATAACAGACGCTTGTTGAGGGATTGCTGGAATATGACTAAACTGTGCTAGTATACCTGTGAGCCAAAAAGTTGAAGAGGTGGTGATTTGATGAGGAATCCATGCTTGTAGACACCACCTTCAGGGCAAAACGTATTTTGAGTTCTCACTAATCAAAGAGAAACGAACAGCACCATTACTTAATTTGTTGCCTATTTATCTCTTACAAAGACCTGCTTGAACTGGAAATTGTTGCTGAGCATTGGGTTTCTGTGCTTAAATGGCCATAAAAGCACATTACAATTACAGAAGACAAACACAAATCAAGGCTATAAAATATAGGGCCAGGCCATGCTTCCCTGATGCCAACGTTACTGCTGACAACTGGCCCAAACTGTAAACAAATGCTAGTGACAATGTGGGGGACTCAGAAGATATCATGAGCCTCTGTCTTATCTAACTGGTCTTACTTAACTTCTGGACTCTGGTCTTACTTAACTTGGTTAGGGACATGGTTTAGTAGTGGCATGGCAGGGTTAGGTTAACGGTTGGACTTGATGATCTTAAAGGTCTTTTCCAACCGAAACGATTCTATGCTTCTATGATTCACAATGAATGACCTGAAAGACAGTAAATAGCCCCTAATGACATCTGTAGGTGGCATTCAACTTGGATGTGTTGCAAACACAGCTAAGGATAAATCATCTTACACTGCGGATCATGATGGGACAACAGGAAAAAGTCTTACAAGTAAAACATAAGCTAAAACTTTGGGGGGAAAAATGCCTGAATGTATTTGTTCACGACCCTGCCTACTCTGTGCCCAGCTGTAGTTTAAGATTCATGTTTTCTAATCACTAGTGGATTTCTGATAAAAATCTCAGTTTTGTTAATGCACTTTAACACCCAATAAAAGGAGTGGCAATCTCATTCCATTTTTTAAGCTATAAACCATGTATGGGAAATTAAGATTTTTAAGAATCCAGTGACTGAAAGGAGCACAGTCAACCTCATTTTGGATCTTCCAGTAAGGGACAGTAGAGAATATGCATAATCCTGGGAAATACAACATGACCAGACCTTCCGGTGGTGCAAGAAATGCTTGGTGCTGAAATCCCATTTACTACTGACTTCAGTGGAGGTAAGGTTTCATCCTCAGTGCCTTGGAGATACTGACTGTATCTTCCAGTTCCCAGTTAATGTTTAAGGATTTTAACATTTTTTGCAAATGTCAGTTCAACTTCTGTGTCAGGGATAAGCAAAATTCTGCTATAAAGGGAAATGCTGCATTTAGGACAGAATCTTGAAGGAAGGAAGCCGAGGGGCAGAATTAACACACAGTCCAGCTGAGAGCTCCAAATTATTTCAGTATGCTATTTTCCCGTTTTTCACTTATTGTTTACCACAAAATCCTTGGCAGGTGGAGGGCAAAAGGAATCATATAATATATTGATAAGAATGGATTGAAACCTGATTTGGCCTTACTACTGACAAATCTTAATAAATGAAATTTTGTACCTGCAGAACTTTTACTTGTAGAAGCCATCCTGATTGTTTCTTCCACCCAGAAAGTAAACAGAGCAAAAACCTTGAAGTTAATTCCTTTTGCTGTGCTTGCTGCTGAGCAGCATTTCACTGCACGCACGGTTGCCTGAGAAAATAACAAATCTCTCACAAGTGTTTATTTTCATAGTGCTGATTAAACTATATAAAATAAACACAGAAAAATCTATATAAGCTATATAAATAATTACAATGATTCATCTAAGCATTCTATTATACTTCCTAATATTTTTATTATAAAGTAAATTATATGTTATAAGCTATAATATTGTATTTATTCTCTTATAATTACTAAATTACAAATAATAAAAATTACAAATTTATATAGGCCAAAGAGATGATTTGCCTAGGAAGTGGTGAGACCACCTGCCAACAGAAGTTCATTTTGCCCCTTCCTTTGCACTAGACACAACACCTGTAACCTAGGAATATTGCGTCCCATATATGTTTCTGACACTGCCTTAGCAGTGTGATCAGCCCTGTATAAAATAGGTGTAGCTTGGCCTAAAGAGTTTAAAATCAATATTCTGGTAGTTATAATAATTTGCAAGTCTGTAGCACTCTTAATACAATGCCCTCAAAGCAATTTATAAACATTGATGAAGTAAACGTCACGGCTCTCTAAGAGGTGGATTAGTACTGTGATCTTTTCAGTGGTCAACAGAGAGTATCTGGTTTTATTTACATCAACTTATTTTTGCAGTGTCGCCTCCAGTATTACCAGGGAAATGGGAATCTTACTGTAAACCTGAGAAGTTAAATAACCTGCTTGTTGGCATAGCCAGGCTGTGGCAGAGATGGGAATAGGGGCTGGCGGGGAGGCAGAATGCACCAGTGCATTTCCATGGACTTCTCCAAAGTTTTGGTTTACGGTTGGACTTGATGATCTTAAAGGCCTTTTTCAAACTAAACAGCTCTATGATTCTATGATTTTTGTTAAATAACCCTTTAACAAAACATGCAGGCAGCAGTCTGTGGGATTTGG
>NW_009259236.1:1143621-1170106 GCF_000687185.1 Egretta garzetta
CTACCCCAGGCTTCCACTGGGTTTTTTTTTGAGCTGAGTTGCCTCTCAGTGCTTTTCTTTGAGAAGAACACCATTTGGGTGTCAGGATATCAAAGCCAGACCTCCAAAGCACTGCTATTTCTTTGCAATTTGTATGTGAGCTCTGCAGTCCTCCCAGTCGATGGCATGCATGGCACACTGGGCAGTTTTTTATTATCTCATAATTGCTTTCTTGTTTATTTAAAATCAGATCTAGTTTCTCTCATATACTTACACTTCCAATTTGTAATACCATGTCTGTAACATTATTTAGGCAACTTTTCAGAAGTTTCCCTTTGCCCTACCCCAAAGCTCTCATTCCTTGCAAAATCAAATCCTTTCACTTTAGGAACTGGGCCTGAAGTTGTCTGTTAGCCACGGCTTCTGTTTCTTCAGTGATGGACTCCACAGTGCCAGAGGTAAACATGGGATGGTCAGGAGTGGTACGGTCAGAAATGGCTGGTAATTTGCTGGCCTCACTCGCTTGATACAGGGAGGGTTAGACAAAACATTTTACCTCTGACACAACTGAAGCTATAGGCTTCCACACCTCCTGTTCCAGGCAATACCATCCTGTCAATGAGAATGACCCGCTGCAAACTTAGGTCCCCTGGAGATCTCTGCAGAGCATTTCTGCCTGTACTTTTTGTTTGTTTTGGTTTGGTTTTGGTTTTTTTTTTAGGGAAACCTTTGTGATTTTGCCTTTTTGGGAGAAAGATTTTTTGTGCAAATGCTGTGACAGACTGTTATAAAACATACTGCTAGGGTTTTCATCTATTGCTTACCAAAAAAAAGGAATTTCCAAAATGAAAAACAGCTTCACACAAAGTCAAATTGTTAGTATCAATAGTAAGGGCACATGCCTGGGCTTGCAATGAAAGGCAATATAATATTCTTTCTAACGTGCCTGACAGAGTCACTGTGACTGGCAACCGATGCAATTCTTGCAAAACAATGTTCCAAGAGCCTATGACAGTAGAAAAATCTCTTCTAGGTTTCAGTAAAAGTAAAGATTTGCAGGTGAGAAGACAAAACCCCATGAAATTACAGCTGTGCTATCTCACTCTGCATTTTGAGAAAAAGTTTTTAGTTGTTGCATTAACTGACTTTTCAATGGAAAGCAACATTCTAAACAGGTTATGTCTAATTCAGAATAGACAATGCCAGTTCCATGATTATTACCCCCTCAGATTTTTGTATGCCTGGCATTAAGAGATTTGATTGCTTTCAACCTTTTGAAATGCAATGAGGCACTTCAGTTAAAAAGCAAATAAAATGCTCCAAATTATTAAGATGCAGGCTATTATAAAACTTCAGAAATAATACCAAGATAAGGAAAAGAAACTGTGTTAATACTCACAGGTAAAATGTCTTTATGGTGTAGAAGGTTTAGAGAAATACACCTTAAGTATTTCCAGATTCCCTGTTGCCTCCTGTAGCAAAACACGTGTCCTTGCCCTGCACTGGGACTGCCTTCTTATAGTCCGTGTATAAATACAAACACCCTGAAATATGACCCTCAAGGAAATTCCTGTTTCTGCCCTGGGAAGCAATTTAAAGACTGTGCTGAAAGGGGAAATCCAGATTAATATTCACTTACAAGCAACAAAAGATAATGCACATTTGAGGCAGCCATAAATGTCTCCCATGCAGAAAAAAACCCTGGAGATAGCTTGTTTTGGTGGTTCAGCTTTCTAAACAGTCCCTTCATTTCCCCTGAGCTGTGTCTAAAATACAATATCCACCCATGACTGGAAGATAAAGTAACATTAAGAACCCTAAAAGATCATAAGGTACCATAAGATGTAACCAGGTTCAGATTTTAAGAACAGCATTTACTAAAACATACAATGGCGAAGCAGGATTTCTTATGCTACCTGTGTAATGACAATGCACTTCCATTGTAAGGTCGGTGTCCGTCTTGGTTATAGGTGAATTTTTTGGATTCTCTCCAGAAACATCCCACATGTCATTAACGATAATGATTTTACACACTAAACCTTTTGGCTAATCCTGCAGATGGCAAGGGAACTGCTTTTAGACAGAAAATAGGTATAAATTTGATCAGGACTAAGCTAAAATGCCCTACAGCTTTTAAGACACTATTCAGCTACCTGGCCTTGCTCAAGTGAAAGGGTCAGGTTTCCTCGGTCGCGATGGGTTCCTTCAGGTTCTTGGGCTGGCACAGCCCTCAGCACGTAAACATTGCCAGTCAGAAGTGATGCCTGGTGGTGGGAAATTTTGCTCTTCAATAATATTACAATTTTTTGGACATGATCTAAAGTAATGCTCCATCCAGCAGAGACACTGGTCCTGGTGCAAGGGAATGTTCTTCTCTCTTTCTTTCACTACGTCTCTAAGTTATCTTTTCAAGTTGCTTTCATCTCTAGAAGCACCTTTGGGTATTTTATGCCGATCTTCATAGATTTTGTATACTAGAACTGGCCTGAAGGTTGCTTAAGATTCAGCCTCAACTTCTTCCTTTCATTGTAAGTCAGCAGGTAGAACTGCTGTGCTCCTTTGTGCCATGCTATCATCTTTTTCCAGCAAACCTTTGGTCTACCAGTAGGCCTCTTGCAAATGCTGAGGGTGCCTTGTTGGCTTGCCACATTGGAGCACTGAAGAGCTTCAAATAACATTACTGCTCTGCCTTTTTTCAGCTACCATTTCACCTATTGGTTGAAAATTCCCAAGCTGTCCTCATTTAGTGTCCGTCACGGTAAATGTACAACAAAATCCGATAAAGACCCGCTCTGTCCACCTTTATTTTTCTTTTAGACATTATGTCCAGCAGGGCAAATAGCTTTTTCTACTTATAGAGGAAACTCACTAATATTAACTCCTCTGATCCTTTCTCAGCTGGATCCTTGTAAGCTGGACCAGGGACTATTTCTAGTAATTTTTATATTTTCCCAGTGCTTCTAAGCTAAGATAAATTTGCTATAGCTTGTTAAAAATAAAGTTCTCCAAGAACCTTTAAGAAAAAAGCACTACACAAGAGGAAATGTGCTCCTTACCTGTTATGCTGTTGCATTCCTTGGCACTATTCTAAAAACTTAAATGACCCATTTCAGAGCCCCTACTTCCTCCGTTATTGTTCCCAAGGCTCTCTGGCTTCAGAGCTACAGTGTATCTGAATAAAAGGACAGTGTTGGAGACGGGAATATTGTTAACAGAAATTTAAAAACAGGCTAAACCTTAAGCAAATAAATGCTAATGAACTATAATGACATGAAAGAGCTTCCAGCAAAGTGACGAATACTGAAATGTTGACTGGACACATTTCTCATGGTAAAAGAGGAGTACCTCTAATGCCAGAAAATAGTTTAAGACAGAGCTATTTGCCAGAAGTATTAGGAAGAACATTTTCACATGAACTGCTAGACCACTGTACGGTTTGCTGTATAAAGACGTTTTATACACAGGGCAAGATTAAGCGCTGGTCGATCAGGATATTTCCTTTAAAATATTTTCAATAATTTTGGTTTACTCTAAGAGAGGATGTGGCCTGCCTAACCCGAGTCACCCAATGCCAGCTTACTTTCCAAAACTGCTTTTCAACTGATACTGTAAACCTCATCTTGAAAAGATGCTGAAGACCATCTGCATTCTTGGCTGAGAAAGGTTTTGGGGTGTATTTTGGTTGGTTTTCACTTCACCAGATTGAATATTCATAGGAAATTTAAAAAAAAAGGTCTTTATTGATTTCATGCTCAAGACATCCATAAAACGATCATTCATTTAATCCAAACAGCTATAAATTTGACTTATGAAAAAAAAAATATGCCTCACTATGCCACAGTATTTGTAAGAAAATAATCTTAATAATTTGGTAATTTAGCTGTAATAGTATGCACTTATTTTCTTAGGAGGTTTCAAAAGACTATAGGGTAACGTTAACTGGGAAAAGGGTGAACAACTAACCATTTATCAGTTTAACCAAATCATTAAACTTACTTCTTTGAGCTATCTACCAGCTTTAAAGAGAATATAAAAAGTAAGAATATAAACATCACCGACGCAACTCCAAAACACAAAATCAAGACCTTACAGTAACTGAAAAGGCACTTTGGTTTCTGATTCAAGTAAGTATTTCCAGTCCTGGCAAAATCTCTCACATATAGAAGCTATGTCTAAACATACATACTGGAACATACAATTCTATCATTTCAACATTAAATTTTAATGTTTTATAACAAAGCCTTGGCATCAACTTTCTGTTGGTTCAAAACTTCTGAATCAACAAACATTTTTATTTCTGCAAGCAGAAAAACTGCAATACCACTGTTCCAGGCCGTTCTATCAGTTAATTGTCATTTCCAAGGCAAAAATCTTTACAATGGCACTTTAATAAGTCATCACCCAATTATAGTTTGCCAACCTTTGTAAATTACTTTCATTTTGATTTTTCTATTTGGTACATTTCCATGTAAATCACCTACAAATATTGATTTTTTTCTTTATCCATGTTATGCTAGAGTGATAACTAAGTAAATTGACTTCCAGATTAAGCACAGAGCAACCATTAGTCTTCATCAATAATGTTCTTAAAAAGGAAATGAATATAGTAGACTAAGAAACACCCTTTTAAATAGCTACAAACCGTTTCATCACTGGACATACCCAATAATATGACGGCCTTTGGAAATTTCTGAGGAAGTTACGGTTCCATGAGCTAGCAGTGAAAGAAAAGATGGGCTCCCACAATTTAATTTTTTTGTTCTAAATTTATAATCTGTTTTCTGGAATAAAACTTTATGGGTCAGGTAGCTGACTCTTAGAATATCTTCCGTAGCTGCAAATCATGACAGCCACACTAAGAGAAATCAAGATATAGTAATTAGTATGAGCTGTCAGGTTGGCCCACATAATTTATTTCTTCTTTAAAATCTTGCATATTGTCCATCCATCAGATACCCCATCTTATACAATATAAAAATCTAGTGTTACTACATTTCTGTTATTAAAAATGTGTTACTCCAGTTTATATTCAAATCTCCACCCAAAACCATATCCTGATTTTCATCACTGGCGGCATTAAAATACACTTTCAGAAGTAAAGTTCCTTAGTGAGCATGGAGACCACACAGGGAATCTGCTTCTTCTCACTGAAGCGTGGATCATCAGACTGTGATTCAAAATTTGTGGCAACCACGTAGTTGACCCGTGTGAGGATCTGCATGATCTCAAGTTGTTTTCCATGCTCATTTAGCACAGAGCAGAGAGACTGCACAAACCAGGAGCCTCTTCCAGGATTCCGCCAGGAGTAATAACCTTACAGGAAAAACAGGTAAGAAAGTACATGGGGTTATTCTTCCTCTTTTTTTCTTATTATCTCGTGCTGAAGAATGGAACAGCAAAGAGATATATACTAATTTGTGTGAAAGATTCTGGGCAAAGAGTAACAATGTGCACACAGAAAGTTTAATTAATTCCTATCACTTGTGTCACATATCCTACTTCAGTGAAGTTGAGAATAACGTGCATTAACTCTCCAAACCTCACACTACTAAAGTACCATTCTATATTTTTGCGTTTGGGAAACTGCAAGAAGTAAGATTTCATGTTTTTCCTCTCCAAGGATATGTTTTATGCTGTAACTGTTCCTCTTCCTGCTGTCATTACATATTCAACATACTTACTAAATTGGGACACGGAAGGGCGGGATTCTCAGAATGTAGTACTGTCTTTGCCATCTGTAATGGCTGTGTCTTCTCATCTGCCAAACCTGGGCTTTCTCCCGTTTCCGCTATAGCTAGCATAAAGGGGGTGGATACAACACACTGGCCCAACATACACTGGGCTTTAGTGTTCTGTCCATCAGTGTAAAATGTATCACCAGTGAGGGTCAGCCTACAATCAAATCAATACGTATGATAAGTTTTTAGGCTTATATCCCCACCCTGACCCCCTTTTCTTTACCTGGCACCGTGGAATATGCAAACAGAAAATCTGCTTCTACTGGGATTTTGTATCTCGGATTGGCATCTGTTTCCAGAGTGTCATTTGCAGGTCCAGAGTCAGTTTGTATACCTTCATCAAATTCAGAGCCTCTGCATGCCTGAAAGCAGTGAAGACAAAGAGAACTTGTCTAATAAGGAGAAACAAGGCATTATAAAAATAAGTATTCATTAACATTTTTAATGGATAGTTTTAAGTAGTACTTTGCATGTATTAGAAGCAGAAATGCAATTCTGAGGGACATCTAATTGTTCAGTGATGAAGTCACTAGATTGCCCGTTTTAAAATATATATCCTGTACAGTAAAGGGAGAATGGTGTTGCAGGCTGTGGATCTCAGTGGACTGTCAAAGTGCCAACTCAGCATTAGCTTATTCTAACCATGATTAACTTTGCTAGTCTAGAGTCACCCTCAGCCCTCAATTATGACATAATGTCTTGTGCAGTGTGATTCTGGACATTTTCTTTGCAGTGGACTAGTCATATTCTTTGGTTCCTGACATGTGCTGCTGAAGCACTACATTTCCCAGAATAATAAAATCTTATCCTGAGATCATCTAGTCCAAACCCCCTTCTCAAGCACGGACAGCTACAGTGGATGTCCAGGACCATGTACAGTTGGGTTTGGAATATCTCCACAGATGAAGATTCTACAATCTGGGAAACCTGTTCCAGTGTTTGACGATCTATTTCAAGTATATTGCATTTTTAACATTTTCCCATTTCTCTCTTTTATTCTTAATTTCCTCTTAATCATGTGGTTTAGCTAAAGGGCACACTGGAACCACAGTCCAGGTTGGTGAGTTTCAGCTCTTGATCAGTAGCTTTGACTGACAACGCTTGCAAAAAAAATAGCAGTCTGATGGGTTTATACAACACGACTTGTTGCCTTTATCAAGATAATTTTAAAGGCAAAAAAGTACACATTCCAAACTTATAATTAAAAGAAACATCACTTTAGTAGTACGAAGAGTCTAAAATAGACACAGCTTTCACTTTGAGGTTGAGGATGAATTGATGGAACATCCCAGGGAAACCCACATCTGCTGTAACTCCCGTATGTACATAATACTATGATAAAAGAGATAATTCAGACCTATGGTATGTCAGTTAAAACTATAAATTTTTAGACTACTGAGGAAGAGAAAAAATATTTCTTTTAGCAGAACGCAGTAATTTGCAGAGACAGCCTTTATTCAGAGACCCGGACAGTATTATTTCTATTGATAATCACATACTCTCCTCAGCTCTGTCTGCACAAGAGGGAGTTTATCTTTCTGCTTTGAAGTTTATATATTACCAAGCACAAAGAGAAACTATGTACAAAATTACGATAATATGTCCTTTACATCTGTGAATCTTGCATATAAAGTATCTTTTAAAAACAAACAATATAAGCCACCATACTCAGCTTCTCTCAACACATTTTTTCACAAAACCTCCAGCAAAATTGAGGAAGTTAACCTACAGGGCTCTTCTAGAAGCGGACAACCAACACAGCATGTTTTCCTGACTGCAGTGTATATTTACCTTAGGGCTATTACCTGAATGAAAAATAATTTGGGTTTCCCTATAAGGCTTTTACACTTGTCTCCTCTGAATAGCGCAGTCAAACTCTTGATAGCCATGGGTCCATCAGTACCATAGATGAGGCCTTCTTCCCCATGGCTTAGAAGGATACAGGCAAAACAAGCAGCATCACTGTGATTCTCCTCAGCAGCTACAAATCAAATACTTGTTAGCCAAAAGGAAGCAACATTTAAAATGAAGATTATATTTAGCAAACACATTTTTCTGAGACTAAATATACATTGGGCCTCTACTAGAAGGCATAAGAAGGAGTGGATAAAGATGACACAACCCACATTTTAGTAACGTGATGAGTACCTTGAATATATGAATGCATCCTTCACTTGACTCCAAGTCTAGCTCACTGGAGTCAACAGGCTGGACTCTTTATCTGACAAGGCTCTTCACCTAATACACAGGACAGGCACTTCACCTAATATGACAAGAAAACTGTGTATTTCTGAACTGATGCTGGGGGAAGAGGTGGGGATTTAAGCCTAATCCATTCAGAAATCAAATCCTTCTATACAGAAAATGGCATGCAGTGGGGCCTAAGAAATCTGTTCTAGTTTGATGTGCTTTCAGCAGGGGGTAGATTCAGTGAATTCCAGAGGTCTTTTCCACTCTAAATTATTCTATGATTCTAAATGTTTACCTTGCTTCAGTAATTTTTCCATATCATCACATCTTCGGTCATTGTATGTGTGAACCTCAAAACCTAAGTTTCTAAAACTCTTAGCTAGATCTCCAGCATCTTTATCAGTGCCATTGCGTGTACCCATTCCTGCCAGAAAACAAAGGATATAGTTGATTGCACATTACACAATTCAAAATAATTCACGTGTTCAGAGGTAAATTCTTAGGTTTATAATTAATAAACCTAAACAATGTCATGATGACATGATTTTAAAACAATCCTCTAACAGCATTCTCAGCACTGTGAGCAAATCATGAGATTTTTTTTAATGCAAAATCATGGAAAGTGTAATGTAAATATGTATCCTATCCTAAAAAATGTGGGCATGCCTTCAGCACCTTGCAAAATAGGACTCTGTGGATGATCCTTTTGGTTATGTGGTATAACATACGCATAAAGCACCCCAAAGAAAAAGTGTTGAAAAGAGTCCCTACAATACCCACATAAAAGAAACTGATGTAAATTATTTGGAGTAAACACTTCCATTTAGTGCGTTTGCCAAGTATATAGGAAAAAACCTATAAAGTTGACTATAACACAAGTATCTGCTTTGAAACCGCACATGGTCTGAAAAGTTAAATGCAGGAGTGTGAAGAGAGCACAGCTACAGCTATAAGCTTTTGTAGCTCATAGCTGTAGCTCAGGGACAGAGAAGTTATAACATGGGGTGCAGATGCCAAAGTTTAAATTTTAACAACCTAGCCTTAAATGCTGGGTCAAAGGTTTAGTATGAAGTCGGTAGACCAAGGTGACATGCTCTTTGAAATATATACTGCAAAGAAACTGCAAAGAGCTGCTCTAATGTAAGTGTTAAAAAACAGGAATAAATTGTAGGAACAACGATTTCTCAAAAAAGATAAATATTACAATTCCATGTCCTAAAAATAAATTGCTAATTGATTTATGAAAGTATAAAAATTCTAAAGTCTGTAATGAGTATGATCAAAGGAATAACATTACCTGTTTTGTCTTCAAAATTTTTGTTGTTTATAATAATACATTTGCCAACTTTCTTGTAGTCCATGTTATACTGGAATGTGGGTGTAACAATTCGGTACTGATTACTGACAGAGGACTTTGGCTGTTCTTCTCCATTTTTCTTTCTTCTAGGTGAACCAAATGAAATTATTGTTAGTAGCCAGTCACATGCAGTGTGCCTATTCATCTTAATTCAAACCTTTCGGGCAGCCCTGTCCAATGGTTTTTCTTCTCTAATGTTTGTTTTTTTCCCTTCATATTTCAGATGCAGGCATAAAGATCTTGTGATTTCCATGAAGTGATTATTTTATGCGATTGGATTCTGATGACAGATAAAACAAATGGCCTGAACATGAAGTCAGGCTGGCAGTAACCTTTTGCAAACTATGGTTCTGGACATATTTTACTTTTGCTATCAATAATTTGTGGAAGGACAGAGAGATCTCCCTTAATAACTATTCCAAGCACAAGAAGATATGCAGTTTACCCAATGGTGTGATAGGATTTGTTTATTGAATCATCGTCATCCCTAAATTCTCTGAAGATTAAGACCAAGCAGCAGGTAATTTTTATGGATAAAGGTTATAGATGTGAACAGGTCATATGTTAATTTGGTCTGCCAAACAGCAGTCTGAACCTATGCAAAAAACTAAGCACATTTTAGTGTAACCATCAATACCTGAACGTCACTTAGAAAAAAACAAAAACAAAACCCAACAAAACAAAATGAGCTATAAATGTTCTCTGTTAAGATGACTGGGTACTGACCTTTCTGCTATGTGCAGGAGTCTTAGGTTGGATTAGAAAGAGATGCAAAGGGATAGCCCAGACATTACTTACCAATTTATTCTAAATGAGGTATTAAGAACAAATCAATTACAGCCAGCATGCACACCTGATGTACAAGCCTGACAAACTCAGCAGTACTTGCTTTTACAGGTGGACTTCTTGGTCCAAGCATGTGGCTTCAGATGTTGGTGAGATCTCCTGAAGCAGAACTGAAGCCAGTGAGAGCCTATAAAGGGTCTGATTCAACCTCAGAACTATAAACAAACTTTGGAGCAAGCCCAGTTAGAATCAATGCTCAAGAAAGCGCTGAAGAAGTTATCAGCACCTCTCTTCCTTATGTGGACCAGCATCCCGCTTCCCATAGTGTTTATTGCTGATGTCTGAGAGGCAAACATAACCTACTTTCGCAGCACAAATAACTGTATGATACAGTTTGGTTTTAACAAAATTAGATTTTTCCCATAATCTCAATTAATTTACGTACTTTCACTATTCTCACTCTGACATATTTCTAAAGAGTTACTAAGCTATTTGCTTCAATAATAGCCTACAGGCATGAGATTGCTGTGAATTGATTAAATGTTGCTTAGGTCATCTACTTCCTTACCTTCCTGATTTAACAACTGTTGCCTTTTAGCTTTGAGTGTCTTCTTTTTTATTACTAAAGGACAAGACTAATTGGAAACTATAACAAACTTTCTCTAGATGATACATCGTGTTTAAATGCTACTGCAATTCAATTTTAAAACAGCTTCTTCTTACCTTTGGATGTCCTCATGTTCTGCTATAAAGGGCCAAATTAAATAGCTGCATCTGGCAAGCTTTCTCTGTACTGTTTTTACATGTGATCATCTCATCTCTTAGGCTTCTCTTAGAGACTATAAAACCAGACATTGAATTGTATCTACTTGAAGATTTTGTCTGATACTCTGGAAGTACAGCTATTTCTGGCAAATTGCAAGTATTGGTATTCTCCTTGCCTACTGCTTCTTGAGGGCTCTGGGAGCAATAATTAAATATGCTTTGCCTCAAGTAAAGATTTTAACCATTTTAAAGAATTATCCACAGCTGTATGACATTAATATTACATTTGACTTTCAAAGAGATCTTGGATTCTTATTTTAGCCTAAAATTCCCCCTGGTCCTACATCACCAGACAGCTCTCTGGCAAAGAGAGAAAAAGAAATTTCAAAACAACAAATAACCACTCTGGTTGATGAAGAGGCCAATTTCCTCAGTCCACACTAGATTCAAGTTTCTACAGATTTATCTGGCTTCACTGACTTCCTGAAAACACTGTATGACTAACAGTGACTGTTACACACAACAGAATATTTTCAAGGGGACTGTACACAATTTTCTGTTTGTCTAACCCATGAACAGTTGTGAACACTCGGGGCAGATCCACATGAGCAGTACGATACCATGTTTGCACTGCTTGCTCTCCTAAAATGCTGGAAGTGATTTAATTCTAGTCCAGAAGTCACGCAGCCACATCACTGCACAAAAAGCCTCACTGAAAATAACAGCTGGGGTTAAGTGGCATCAGGATGTAGCCACACAACTTCTCTGAAACGACTTCACTTCCCAGTTCAATAGTTTGCACTCATTCATGCAGAAATGCTTGGGAGTTTAAGGGTTGTAGCTACTACTGCTGGTATTTCCAAAGGTATGCCAGAAGCTCTTCACTGGTCAATGTCAATGTCACAGGCAAGCCTTGTCAGTGTGGTAGCACATGTAACTCTGTCATTTCCCTGTTCCTTTACACAGTATGGTTTTGTTCTAATGATCCCTTCCAAGCTCAACAGGCTAATGAGACGCTAAGCACCCAAGGCATGCTTTGTAGGGTTACGCCTATCATTTCTTTACTGGCAGGCAACAAAAATTTCCAGAAATCTTTTGGTATCTGTCCAAACTGAACAAATAAGGAAACAAAGGCTGTGGAATATACGTATCCTGGGCCTGAAGTCCAGAGAGAAACTGGTTTTGTGAAGATTGTTTTCTGTGCCAACATAGCGCAATACGGGAATTGCCTGACTGGACTAAACTGACCATCTAAGGTCCAACTCTTCAGTTTCAAGAAGCTAAATCAGACCTTGTAATAATGACTAATAAAGTAATAAATATGCAATAATCAGTCCTTAAGGGAAATGCACTGTCAGTGACAGCTGGCTTGTGTCTGAAAGCCTAAAGCTTTTCAGTTAAATTTTTATTTCCTAGGCTTTGAACTGGACACATGTTAATATAAATGTTTACTGCTGTTGTTCTTACTAAGCTTTCTAATCACCGTATTTTCCGAAAGGCTTTCCACATGTTAGTTATGCGCTATTATAAGATGTTTTAAACTGTTTGCCCTCAGTTTTATTTCATTCTGCTTCTTTGGCATCCACTTTCTTTGATTTCCGTCTTTTGGGATTCAAACTTGCCCAGACTAAATAGAAACTTGAATTTTACGACTGTTTACTCTTCCTTCAGCTTTTAATTACAACTGTGCTGTAACTCCTCATTCTGTCTCTCCTTTTGGTCAAGAGTTCAGCAAAACTGAAACTCCACTCTGGCACCATCATATAGCTTGCACATTTTCACCCTCACTGTGTCTCTAAATCCAGGCCTTAGGCTTGACAACAGCATGTCTGGGAAAGTGATTTCATCAAGTTGAGACTCCATCAGTGTCAACCCTGGGAAAAACGTTATTATCACCTTCTAATTTTTCAGATATAAAATTAAAGTTACCCGTACCATTTATCATTTCTTTATTGAGCTTTTAAATAATAAAGGCCAAATTTCTTATCATCACGAGTGGCTAAAATTCTGTCAAAGTCAATGGAGACACATCACTTGCACCACTAGTGAACTTGATTGTCTAAAGGACTTTGGGTAAATTATTATTTCAATATATATGGATATCAAGATTTAAGGATAAAAATATCACTGTTAACATTTAACTATACCTAAAGATTATTTTCAATAACAATTTTACTGAAAGCAGTGTGTCTTAGCAGCTGGGATTTCCTCTCCTTTGGCTTCCTTTCTACTGGCATCTTTCTGCACTTTCTTTGCTACCGAATATTAGTATGACATACCAACATACTAAGAATCCATATGCAGGAGAATGGCTTCCTTGGGTGTTGCAGTCTCTCATCGTCTCTCCCACCTGCTACAGCGAAGCTCTTGGGCTCAGGTCTGCCAGCCCTCCAGAGTAACAAGTGTTTCAGTGAGAACCAGCTGCTTAACTTCAAGTCTAGCGTGGAATATTTTCATGGGAAGGGTCTTCACTTTCCATCACATTACATAATGTCAGCTCTGTAGTCTGGTATTGACTACCTTTGCATAAGGTGCAAAGGCCAGGGACTGTAAAAAAACCTTCTGCTCTAAGAAAGCTGGTCTGCAGTAACTGTATGGACTCCCTTGGAACAGCATCATGCAGGGAAAGTTCTCAAGAGACGAGTGGATGAAAGGGAAACATTAAGAAGAAAGTGCAATCTCCAGAGCATAAACTGTTACACTAATCCATTTACTAAACCTCAACATTAACAATGATTAAAAAGAGGAGGATAGTAACTGACAGACGATAGAGCTCTTCTGAAAGCAGGAGCTGCTTGGCCTTAAAAGCGATGTGACACTTAGCACGCAGAAGAAACAGCTCTCCCCGGAAAAGAACTGTCACTTAAATAGCCTTAAGGACAGAGGATCAGATGAACAAAGACAAAATTCACCATCATCACTTCCCAGCCACAGGATGGGAGGATTTTCCTGTTCTTTTTCCTGTTTGTTTGCTTTTCTAAGAGGAAATTAATGTGTTCATCAAAGTGAACTCTAGAAAATGATATTACACAGGCATATCTGGGCTTTGAAAACAGATATAGTCCCTTTCTCTCCCAGGAAACTTAGGGACTTTTGTTGTTGTACTGAAAAAATGTAAGCAGATTAAAAAAAAATCTACAAATATGATACTATCCAATTTAAGGAAACTGATACGGAGAGGTGGGTGGAAGAGGCTAACCTGATTACATTCATTTCTATTCAAAGTACACACTCACAAAAGGAGAGAACTCTGTCTTACTCTTGCTCCATGAAGTTCAGTAACTCTGAGCTTTACTTGATAAGGAATATCACAGAACATTGTGATAGCTTTTACTCTGGCATGCTTCTTTAATACAGTGTGCAATCATATTATTATTTTTTAATGACTGATAACAGGTTTCTGTTAAAAAGAAAATTTGCCTTAAAAAACATGTTATCTTTACAAAACGCATCCTCTCTGGATCCCTTGTGGAGTCCCCATGCTTTTTGGCACTGGAGAATAGTTTTATTCTAGTCTCCATCACATTGTCAGCCTTTCTGTTGAGCCCCGGCAAGAAGATTACAGCCGTGGTACAGTGACAAAATCCACAGTACAATTCTTCTCAGGTAATCCATCAACATCCACCAGAACTTTCATACACTTAATGTTGTGGGATGCAAGGTATCTTAAAACTGCAATGCTCTTTATTCTATTACAAACAACTGAGATGTTTCATGACTCTTGACTCATGAGTTTTACATTTGGGGACCTCTTTAAAGCTTCATTTGAATAAATTCCCCATTGAATTACAATACTGTGGAGTAGGTGTATGGGACAACAAAACCACAGGTTTTAAGACCTGTGAAGGAACTTACATAGCCTATATTGCTGATTTAATTATATGCCGTTTGTATGGCTCTATGCTGCTCTTTCTATTAAAAAACCCCACTCCTTCCATTATTGCATGCACAGTATAAATGATGTTTGTGACTACTCACCATGAGTGCTATATTTGATCTCCCGGGGAAAAATCCTGGATTGGATTTATTTTTTTTTAAATAGGTAGTTAAAGGATAGACAGGAAACAACAAAAATGCAGAGAGGATTGTGTTTGAATTCACAAAGCATCACCAAGCTATGTGTAGTAAAACTGAGTGTGCTAGAGACCAGTTCAGTTATTCTTCCAAAAGAAGTGAATAGGAAACAGAATTCATAAATTAGACAAATCAAGGTTCAATACTTTGTTCTATGTTTCTACCTTAGTGTCAAAAATTAGTGATCTATTGATATGTCTAATGCCCTCTGATGATCATGCATTAATGTGTCTTACTCCTACGTAACCTTCTCTCCAAACTGCCAGCTTTCATACTTTTATCCAGTCTAATTTAATCATATTTAGTACACCTCTAATTACTGTACACTCTCCCTTTTTTGAATTTTTTTTTCTCTTGAAACCTATTGGCAATAACAAGCAAAAGACACTTGTTAAACCTGACTAGAGCTTTTTAGATCTTAAGTTCTTTAAGGCAGACTCTTTGTTCTTTGTCAGATCCGTTTTGGCAAAGTGTCATGCAGATTTAGAGCTGAATGCAAATAATAGATTATCCTGTTGCCTTTTCCCATTAATATTGTATCAGGTTGGCAGAGCAGCAACATTTCTGGACAAGAAGAATGTGTCACTACTTGAATTGTCTTTTATAAAAATGAATATTCCTTTACTGTTAAAAATCAGAAAGCATAAATTATATGAGATAAGGACTAAGCATTAACCATAAGAGCTAGACCAAACACGAAAACTGAATGACACTGCATTTGATGGTGTGGTCCTGGGTCACGCACTAAGAAGGCAGCATGCTAGAAAACTAACTGAAGCCTACGATAAACACTAAGAGGAGCCACTGCAGAAGACATTGGCATTTGTGAGATCTCAATTCTGTTGCCAACCTGACTGTCACACGCAATGGGCTCACAAGCCTTTTCTCCTGAATATACTGCAATGGCAGGTGCAATTTCCATCTCTCTCTTCAGACAGAGAACACCTTACCAAGGACTCTTTTGAAAAAGGTTAAATATAACTGTAAACCAAGAAAATAAATACTATCCCTCATAATCTTTTTTTAAACAAAGGTTACTCAGGCTTCCAAATTATGTGCCAGCAGATAAACTGAAAACCAGCTTAATAGCTGAACCAAAATCTCCTGAGGAAAAAGGGGTGATACTAATGATACAGGAGGGAGTTCAAGTAAATATTGCATACTTTCAATTTCACTACTTTTGTTGTTAGCAAATGACTGCTGACTTTTGATAGACTAGCACCAACAAAATAACCAGTCCTTAGAAGGCTATTTTTAAATATGCTCCAGAAAAATGTCAAAAGAAAATTAAAAAAATATCTAACATTAAAGTCAGAATCTTTTCAACATAATAGAAAGTGTTCATTTAGAAGAGAGAAGAAAAGTGGTCCTACAAGACTGAACATAAAAGTTCCCCAAAAGCATCTAAACATTATTGCACCTATATTGCTTACTATGGCAAGGAGATGTCTTACACAAAAGGCATGAAAACTGACAGCTGAAATTTATAATAGCAAACATAAACAACACAATACAAACCCCCCCCCCAGAACATTAAAACACAAAACCCAGTCAAACGGTCCTACATTTCTGTTCCCTCTAATGGCCTTATTTTGTCTGTTAAAGAAATTTTAAATTATGATGAAACGTGCCAAACTGATAATACTGGGGTCGAAAGCTCATATTTATCAATGACCTATGAAGTCTGTGCAAACCTTACATCTTCATATACTACTCTGCTGAAGTGCCTAAACCTTGAAAGTCATTTTTGGGAAGGGGTGGAATAATGGGAAATGGCAAGTGTGCTTACTCAAACACCACAGGCCCTAATGATCGCACCCCAATTTCCTCCTGGGAGCAGGCCTACTAAAAGCAACAGTGCTAGCCTGTTTGTAATGGTTCTCAAGATCAGGGCCATAGGAATTATTTAGCCTCCATCTGCTTTTTGAACTGCCAATTAGTTCATGAGTTCTTAAGGACATCAGTTGGACTTGATGATCTTAAAGGTCTTTTCCAACCTGAACTATTCTATGATCCTATGATTGCCAGCTGACTAAACAAAGACCATTTAAAAGTCACCAGAGGCAAAGCCTTTTGCTTGAATGAAGCTGAAACTACAAAGCTAATGGAGACAGTGCCTCTTGTTTCTTTGGAAACCCATGTCCCAGGCCCTCCTTATAACTGTAAGTACACTAACGTTGAAAGGAAAATGTTGCTGTGGCAGTCTTGAAAGAAAGGAGTTAGGTAAACAATGCGACTACTTTCTTGCAATTATAAAGATAATAATAAAGCTGGGAGGGACCTAAGCTATCATTAACAAATTCTTTGCCCAAGACAGGACTGAGTTCATTCATCCACATATTAAAAACCTACTTTTGTTCTTACTATGACATTATGTAGCACTACTGTTACAGATTTTGCAGAAAATTCCCAAAATAAAATGTTTTAAATCTTTTAAAGAAATCCTGGCATTTCTTTAAGTTTCCTGTAGCCTGCTGTATCACCTCCAACAGTAGAACACAAGCCATAAAAATATATATTGAGATTATATGCTAGCCATGCTTTGCTGAGTTAACTTGATGGAAATTATTAAACAAACCAAAATGGTCAACTGGAGAGACGTGTTCTGTTATCCACTAAGAGCCACTTAGCTGTGCTCTGGACGGAGAACTGAGTATGAATCCTGCTTCTGCTACTGAATAACCTTGGGAAAGTAACTCCATATCTCTTGGTCTTAGTTTTTCCATTACAAAAAGAAACTTACTTCATAAAACAATTGCAGATCTCATGGATTCTTTCCAGGGCAATAGTAATGTGGAGTAAACTACAGAATGAATTGAAAATCCACTATTATGTACACCTGTACAACGACTAGGTCCAGAGCGTGTGAGGTAGCTTACTGCCATTTGCTCCCTGGGAAAAAATGCTTGAAACAAAGACATCCTTACTGTCCACTATGGAGGCTTACAGCGGATCTCAGTTGAGAAACAAATTCCTATCTTTGGTTACTGTACATTAGCTTCCCTGAAGAGACAGAACTGCTAGTGCCTGCACAAGATTATTTAACATCAACTGCAAAAATGACAGGGTTGCAGTCCACATGGCATTTCCCCAAAGTATATTATAGCCCTAAAGGCCTCTGGGACCTTGGCTAACAGTCAGGATATCACAGCTTATCACATTGCAGCTACTCAGCTGAACCACAGCAATGGCTATTTGTATGTTCCTTTGAAACCACCCTCTAAAGTGTATTAGCTTGAATCACAGTAAGGCCTCACCTACCACAAAGCTTCACAACTGCAACAGTCTCAGAGATGAACAAAATCAGCTGGTGAGCTGCACCATGCTAACTGCAGTGACTGACTCACCTGACTGCCAGCACACTTTTCATTTGATCTCTTGCAAAGTAAGCCACAGACCTCTATTTGGTAGTTTCTACAAACATGCAGCTTCTGTTTAATCTACAGAACATCTTTTAGATTTATATCCAACCTTTTTTTAAAAGATCCATTTATGGATCTATTCAAACCATTTATGAATTCTTTGCTTCCAGGAAGTGCCTCCTATCTTCTGATCTTCCATCACCTATTTCTATAATACACTATATATTTGTATAGTACAAGCAAATTATTTTTCAACTTTAGTTAGAAAAACTAAATACATTTTAAATCCCTCATTATAAGACATTTTTCAGATCCTGAGCTACTCTTGTAGCTTTTTTGTCCCACTTTAGTTTCAGACCCTTCTCCAATTAGGAGGGAGAATCCCCTTTAAGAACTTGGAAACCAGAGCAACTCAGTCCAGGACAACTGGAAACTCACTGTGTAATGGAAGGAGTTGAGTTGTTAGAAAGAGCAAGCCTCAGACTACAACTTCTGGCATACTTTGTATATTTTATATATATATATCTCTTTGGAGTTCTGATATATCTAAATATGTCTTTCTCTCCTTTTAACTGTGTGTTAGTGATGGCCTTAATATAAATCAAAACCATGGCTGCAGTTTTATTTATTACATACAAACGAAGCAGACAAATAGCACTGGGGCTAAGGCTGCTACACTTTGTAAAAAAAGTTTTAATGCAGGCTATTTTTTGCAACAGCTAAAAAAAGTTGAGAGAAAAAATGAAGCAAAGAGCACTGGGGCTAAGGCAGCTACACTTTGTAAAAAAAGTTTTAATGCAAACTATTGTCTAATATTGTCCACATTTTGCAACAGCTAAAAAAAGTTGAGAGAAAAAAAAAGGAAATAGGTAGAAGTATCCGAGTCTGTGTGCACTTAATATTTTAAGTATCATTCATGGCCTATATGACAGTTTTCTGGTGAAACGCCTGCAGTAGAGAGGACCAAAACAGAGTAAGTTCTGAACTCTCAAGCATAAACTTGTAATTCATCTTCAGCCTTCTAATTAGCTGCATGGTATCTGCTGTGCAGGCCTCACAACATTGTACACAACACAACACAACCTTCAAATTACATTCAAAAGGTAAAATTTTACAGGTAAAGAATATTGTTTGCTGAAAGGCTTTCTGCTCATTTCTAGAAAACCTGCATGTACATGCCTTCCATGGGTGTTCTGGAATTTGAAATCATGCCTGATCATATCCTAGGTAGTAAAATGTACATAGACAACTGCCAATTTTATGAAAAAAAAAAAAAAAGATGAAGCCTCTCTTATCTACCATAGTTACTGAGAGCAATTAGGAGGTATCTATATTGCTATATCGACTGCTTGGAAAATGTCTCAAAATAAAGCAACCCCTCCCAAACACTATTTCTCAGAGAACACTCTGGTTAGGATTAGCAATTGCAAAATGCCAGTATAATTATAATTAGCTTGATATAAGCACTGAAACTAAACTCTTTTAGGGTATTCATTCAGGAGATTTCCAAACAGGTGGGAGGGAAGGAAGGAGGTAAATAACATTCTACAGTACCTCGGCTCATCATCAAACGGTACTCCACACTGCATCTGAAAACAGCTTCAGCTTGTCCTCCAGAGCAAGTCTAATGTTCTTTGGTAATGCTAGGAGCCCACCATGCTCAGGGTTACATCGGAGAGTGAACAGGATGCTCTCTGTGCTCAGGCCCAAAGATTTGCATGTGTCAGCAGTGGGTCACGCTGGACTTTTCTGTGGGGCTATTCAAACCCTCATAGCTATCACCCTGCAAGCTGAGGTCATGCAGGCCTGATCTACCTTTGCTGACAGGCAGAAAACACACTCCCATCACTCTGATTCTATCACTGTTCCTATGTAAGAGTGTAGGAAAATACAGCAGATCTTGAGATGGAGGTGGGACAGCAGACTTCACTTTCTAATTTGTCTTTCTTCCTCCTCTCAAAACCTGATCCACCATTACTACAATGTTTACACAATGTATATTTCTAAGAAAATAATGCAAATTAACATGCACAGTTTACAAAATCTCTTTGTATTCTAATTCATAGAACTATTTCCTACATATTTACCCTTAAACAGTTTTGTTTTACTATAAATTTGGCTCAATTTGGTTTGGATTCCTTTGAAAGCTTAAAAATGACACTGCATAATAGCTTTCCTCCAAATTTTGTATGATGGCAGCCCAGAATTTGTTGTAATGAAGGAAATAAATTACTAGAGTGAAAAGGACTTGACTCACTGTTGTGATTGCCACAGATAGAGTTTGTGGATAACCCAGTATTTGTTGAGTTTCAGAAGATAAAGTCTCTAAGGATACTGGAAACAAATATTGACTGTGAATTAATGAGTTCTTACAAATTAAGACTAGATAATTTTTCAAGATACTTGGGTATTTCCTATATGGTACATCCAGTAAACATCCAAGGGAAAGTACAAGCTCTGACTACAGTTTTCACTAATTGTTAAATGCTCCTGCAGTACTCTCCTGAAGTTCAGCTCCATATCTAACAAAAACTGCAATAATAAAAAAGAAAAAAACAACCTCTGGCTTAAAAGAGAATAATGAAAATGAAAGATCCCTGTTGCTCTATGTTAAAATCTCTTTATTGCCTTTGTGGGAATTAACCTTAAGAGACTATAGATGCCAGAACCTATTGCTTCTGAAATGTTATGTTCGGTGCTTTGGGGGATATTTAGCTTGTGCAAAGCAGAACCCAAAAACTCCAAACAAAGTTACAGGATAGATTAAGGCACAGAGTGATTTGCTTAGAGACATAAAGGAAATGCAAGGCTGAACCACGAGTTCAGTTCAGACCTCTGCATTGCAGCCCAGAGCATAACTTCAAATGATGATTCATCAGCTGTTTGTTTTAAAGTAACTTGTAATTTTTGTTCTATCTAAGGATAAATGAGATGCTTTTCTTAGCAATATTTATTTTTTAAAGGTCTATAATATTCCATCACTGAAAAATCTGTAACAGAACTGCATTTTTAATTTTAAAACTGTAAAAATTATGATAAAAAAGATGAGGTATCATTCAAGGCATCATCTGGATTTGAACACGTTAATGTCAAGGCAGGAACAGCTGACATTTCATGCAGTGGAGGCCAATACAGTTTCTTCATTAGCATACAGTGCTACATACTACTGCATACAGTAGTACTTTTTCTATAAAGTAAGCAATTAATTTGTAAGATCAGGCCCAGTGTTTTCAAATGGCCCAAAAAATACAAAATGGGTAACTCTGGAAAACATGCATCTGCATCACCGTGAAACTGTCCTCCATAAAGATCTACCTGCAAAGCAGCTCCTTACAAACCAAATAAAAATAAACTGTTGCTAATCAAAAGTGGATGGAAAATAGCTCCCCAAAAGACAGAAGGACAGACGAACAAAGCTGAGACAAAGACAACTTTCCACACCTCTTACAGCTCCAAAGCTGAGGTTCAGCTGAGGCTCAATCTCAAAAATTAATATTTATTCTTTGAAGGACAAGGCTATTTATTTTGAGATATACGGCTATACTGAGACAAGAGTCATGAAGTTAAAACAGACAGCTTTGTCACATCTGTGATTCCCCACCTTGATGCCCTGTAACCTAAATAAACACCGCACAAATGAAAAGAAAACCTATATATCCATAATTTTTTTTTATCTAAATACTAGTTTGCAAACCTGGTAGATATTATAACTATACAGCCATCATAACTATTGAACTACAGAAGGCAAGATACACACTGATGTTTCCAACAACCTTTCAAATTAATGGCAATGAAAAGTCTCAAACTTTATAGTGGCTTGACTTGGCAGAAATAAATACCTTATAGATATTTTGGGTTTGCAGTGTTAAACAGCTGAAGTACTCTTGGTAACTACATGTCAGTGTACCCTACAAGCCTCTCAAATTCCTCAGTGGGGTTTTTTTACAATATCTTTCATGTTTCTGCATTAAGGGCGCTACAGAATCACACAATTTCAATTGTAACTAGGTATTTGTAAGAATTCTTAAATATAAAGTTAAATTATGTTTTCTGTTTCAAGATGAGAAGGGGAATATTGACTGTAAAATAGACAGTAGGGCTAGAGCAGATAAAAGTAACCAGAGGACAAATAGTTCTATACAGTTAAATTAGAATAAAACTGGTTCCTAGATACTGCTAACAACCACCCACTTCTGCATTATCCTTCTTCACTGAAGCCCACAGAGTCATGGTATTGACAGCGCAAGTATGAGTCTACCAAGTCTTGGGAATTTTCAGATGCAGCTTTTTAAAAAAAACCAACTTTCATTAGGAGTAAGAGAAATCTTAGCTCTACTTAATACAGAGGAACCACAATTTTATTCCGTTTCATGTTATATTGTTTCCTGTATGCTAAAACGGGTTCGCTGCGATCAATCTTCCTAATACAGTTCCCCAATAAAAGACAGAAGTTACCAAATGAGGATATTAAATCATCCTGTGGAGAAGTGAGACTATTTTTAATGCCTCAAAAGTGTAACAAGAGCACACACAGCATAGAAAAGAAAAAATTCCAGGGGAAAAATTCTATTAGTTTCTAACTATCACATAAAGAATTAAAATACACGTTTGAAATCCTCAGCTCAATCTTTGTTTAACCACGTTTTAAAATTTTGTTTCACGCAGACTTGCCAGAGTGTATCCTGATATTTCTTCTTTCTGAAACGTAGCTTTTTGCTCAACTGCACTGCTTCCTAATTTTTGTCCATTTTTGCATTAAACAAAATTGATACCCTCCTGCCATCTAGTGGCTAAAAAAAACCCTAAACCAAACACCAGTGGCAGATGTTCGTTCAAAACTAACTTTCAATCTTTTTCCCCACCAACCAGTTAGCTCTTCACCACCAACGTTAACTAGTACTAGCACTTGTTCAAAGAAAAGGAAATACGTAGATGATAATTCCCCTAAACTGTGGTGCAGCCAGAAGAACCTGCCCACTGCGTGGCTTGCTCTGAGCCTTGCAGCCTCCATGGTAAAGCAGGCTCACAGACTTCTCGGAGAGAAATATGCTGTAGTGAGTAAGATTTTCACTTATTTCTACTCACTGCCCTTGCTAGATAAATCTCCAGTCACAGCCAGAGAATGGTGAATTGGAGCTGTGAAGCTACTGGAAACCGCTGGTCTTTCTGCACAGCTTTGAATTCAGTTTCTCACTGCTCTGTTCTCTTAAAATTAATGTGCTTATTTAACTATACAAGCTACTTGTTTTCCTATTGAGCTTATTATTTTAAGCAATACGAAATGAAATACAATGTGGAATCTTCAAGGACTTCCCAAAAGATGAATGCCTCAAACTGATGCATAGCCAAATTATTTGAAAAATTTCTTATTAGAAAAAAAGTGATAGAAATGCTGATTACTTCCTTCCCTTCAGGAATGATTAACTTTGAGTTGCATAATTTGATAATAGTATTAGCATATCATCTCTTATAGAATCATAGAATCATAGGTTGGAAGGGACCTAAAGGAACACCTAGTCCAACCTTTCTAGGGAAGAAGACCAACTGAGATATTAAAACATATATTTTATAAAGTTTAAAAGAAACGTTTGAAAAATGCTTGGAAAGATTTAGAAACAAATGTTTGTTGTCTGTTTTACATGATGTGATTCTGTTTAATAATATACATACACATCATAAAACATATTTGAGGAATGATAAAATGAGACAAGGTAAAGTGATTTCCTTAACAGCACATCAAAAGTCTTCTAAGACTAAAGCCTCTTCACTTCTCTCACAGATGTGTTAGCCCCATTAGACTCATATAATAAGCAGCAAAATAAAATTATGTTCTCCATATACTTTCTCTGAATTAAACTGTTCACTTGAATGTGAATGTCCAATAGTAAAAAAAAAATAAAATCAAAACCTCTCTGTAAATACAGGTCTTTGTAATAAACACCTCTGATAAAATCTCTCTAAATCCATGAAGTTCACAGCGTGAAGTAGCCATCTGCTGACATTCAATAGTATTCATAAATTTTACATGTTCATTTTTCATCTTTTGCATTTCCAATTACATTTATTTAATGTTTTCAGGAGTACAGACAAGCAGTACGTAGTTCTTGCTTCCTATACCTTTTATGAAAGTAAGCTTATGCTTCAGTGAGACTACTATGCTTTAAAATGAAAGGCTTTTAATTTTCTCTGTAAAGGGTTACATCTCTAGACTCAGTGAGGCTTCTTTGTGCTACAACCTAGATGGCACATCCAGGCTTTAAACTAACTTAAAGAGTCAGCGGGGGATTCCAATGATGCAGGAGATTAGCTGAACTGAATGCAGTAAAATAGATAATTAATGGTATATTTAATTCCCAGCACCACCAAAGGGCAATGTTCAAGATGAGGGACTATAATTGATGCTAAATGAACGTAGTGGTCTCCTGAATACCAAATAAAGCTTATGGGAGATACTACAGGTCTCCCTATAGGGAGATACTATAGATAGCTGCTTTAAGGTACAGACAAGGTACATTAAACCTATACATCATAAACCATGTCCCTGTCCAGACCATCTATGGCATTGCGGACACGGCGAAGTGACCACCAAATTCCCATTAGAAGGGTAGTATGACAGCTGATACAACAATAACAGGAACAACTTACCTTCCAATAAGTGAGAATCTGCTACTTCTGTCTGGCTTTGCATCAAATTCATCATTGCAATCTTCATCACCTCTCCCTTGAGTAGAGCAATGTTGATCTTCTGACATCTACAAATAAAAGTACAAGAATGTAAGTGTCCCTCAATGAACACTATCATTTTAGAAATACTTCTATAAATGAAACTGTTAAACCAGATATATGTGAGGTTCTTAGTCAGTTATACTGTAGATACTTCATCAAGTACGAGTGGCTATAGATTTCTGGCCCAAAATTAACATGATGTTGCACACGTTCAGCCGTCTGTATTACCTTGTGGCAGTTACCAAAAGTGACTTGTGTAACACCACTCTCAAAAATGCAGATAAGAACAACAGTAAAAGTAATTTTATGGTGAAAGATCTTCTGACTATTTCCCAGTAATTTTTTCATGGTCTGGAAAGAAGTATGTTGGGAAGAAAGCAAGGACAACTAATATAAAAATATTTGTAACTTCAGTCATCTCCAGTACTAAGACACCCAGAGAGCTCCTGTGTCTTCATGTGCCTATACACAGTCAAATGTGCATAAGAGAAAAAAAACCTGTGTTATCTTCCACGGATGGGATCTTTGGTTTTCATTTCTGTTTTGTCTATATGAATTTGATATTCTTCTCATGATTAATTAATACATGTGTACAGTTGTTAGGGAAAAAAAAGAGTTGTGAAGTGTTTCTTGGAAATTAAAAGGTATTTTCATTACATAAAGCAGCCTCTTATACAAATTGCTGTATTTCAGCCAATATTTTTTTTTTTACTCCAGTGTAAGCTTGGAACATCTTCACTCATCTGAAAAGCGACATGGGGCACTGCTAGACAACAAGGCTGAGCTGATCTAATAACTTCTTCCTGATGAAGAACTGGTCTCTCTCTCCTCTTCTTCCTCGTACTGAGTTGCCCATTCAGGAAGTTTATTTAGATCATTAACCCAGGAGAAAACCACAAGAAGAAAGGAGTCATTTTTCTGGTAGCGCAGTGACCTGCACCAGCTCAGCGTGGGGCGAGAAGCACTGTGGGGAAGGCGGCGCAGGACCCCCACCTTCGCTCACGGCGGGGTGCTCTGAGCCACCTTGTCCAACTCCAGCTCCAGGTCTCTGTAAGGAAAAGCAGCAGCGATTCCTGCCCCTTCCCCAAATTTAGCCGGATTAAACATGCTTTTATAATACATTTACTCAGCAGAGTACATGTTTACATCTGGCTTGAGAACTCCCCGGTGACCTTGCAGCAGCTCAGAGGCCGGGGGGCCGGGCCCGCGGGGGGCCGCCCCCCCCCGCCAGGATCCGGGGCACCGGCTGAAATTTCTGAGCTCCGTGAGAGTAACAGCACCTCCCCAAAGCGGGGGGCCAGGTGCGCCTTTCACAAACAAACACATTTTTTAATAATTTTCTAAATAAATGAAGACTCGAAGCTGCCCCGGGGAAGCAGCCCCACACCGAGGACGGCGCAGCCCCGGGTGGGGGAAACCAGCGCGGCCGGCTACACAGACCGCAACCCCCGCCGCCAGTACTTCTGCCCTCTCCCGCGAGCCGCTGGCGCAGCCCCGGGCAGCACCCG
>NW_009259236.1:1170568-1242570 GCF_000687185.1 Egretta garzetta
GTGCGGGGTGGTCCGGGGTTGGGGGCAGCTGGGGGCCCTCCCGCCCCGCCACGCAGCCGGCTCCCCGGCAGGGCCCCAGCACCCCTGGGAATGACGGCTTCACCACAGCAAAAAGGAAATTATCGCTTTTTAATAGCTGTGCTCCGTCACACCCCCGCGAAAGGAGAGCCTTAAGTTTCATGGTGACACGAGATTGTCTGGATCTAAGGAAATTTTTTCCCTTATATAAACTTCAGTGGCATTTCCTTATCTTTCCAATTATTCCGTGTGTTGCATCTCTGCTAATTACGATACCCTACTGTGGAGCCGTTGCATCAGGCCCAGCAGTCCAGTACATGGACTGAAGATTGGCACAGTCCTGCTAATTACTCCTGGATGCGGGCTCCAATCCTGCAAAATCATACACCTACCCAGCAGTGTGTGGTGTTTAACATTCACTACCTGAAGAGATTTACATCAAAGCGACATTTTTCAGTGTAACTGCCTCATAATTGGCACAAAACACAGGCATGGTAACAAACAGCCTTTTGCTTCACGACAGGTCACTGCTTCGATGTGATGGAGGAGCGTCTGCACGGCGCGGCGGCTCTTGCCGTGTGCCTGCATGCTGCTGCTGAGGCCGGTCTCTGCTTCGTGGGATTATGCCTGTAGCTCCTGGTTGGATACATAGCCAAAGTTTTCTCCTGAAAATCAAACTAACAGAATCCCATGGTTCCTCTCATGCCATATGTTAGCTGCTTCTTTTCAAGAAGCCAGCGCCACTTCCAAACCCATAATGGATCATTATGGACAACAGAGATACTGGAAATGTGTAGATCTTCAACTACATGGGTGGAGAGGAGATGAGGGAGACTGTGCCATCAGCAGCAATGACTGGCAGTGGCACCTGAACTTCAGGACATCCAAATGTGCTTTCCTGATGATGTATATGGGGGTTACCTGGGAAATCCAGAAGCCATTTGCCAGCTGTGACTTTCTGTATCTTGATGAAAATGTTTATCCATTGCCACCTGGTCCCACAGCCGAATTAGCAGACGTAGAAATGGCTTTTTTCTAAAAGTCATTGCGTTGCCATGGAAAAAGTAGTATTGCATCTGATAATGCTTGCCAGTGTTCAAGAGATTACCAATAGATTTGTGTATGGGGAATTTCTGACTGAAACTGTTGATGAAACCCCTGTTTCTGTTTTCTTTTCATGATGGTCGCTGGCATTCACAAAGAGAAAGGTCGATTCCTGAGTGTGCTGCAATACCTTTCTTAACTACATGTTAGATTAACCGATTTTAATGCAGTATAAGGTGCTAGATTTCTCAGAAAATCTTGCTTGTTTTCTGTAACGAGTAAGGGAGAATTTAAAAAGAAAGTATAATTAGAAGGAAGTATCTTGCTTTAGGGCATGGAGTGATTGCTACCTGGGGAAGGGTCAGGAAGGAAAAAAATTTCTCATGTATAATATTGCACAGCTGGCCGTGTGCATTACTGGGCAGGGGGAAGAGCCAGCGGTGTGATACCTATAGCACCAGCATTCCTCTTCTTATCCCTGAAGAGTCACTCTACTCCCTAAAACATTAGCGATGAAGCCTTTGACTGGATATTTGCATTGTAGAAAATAAGTGTTTGACTACCACGTAAGCAGCTGCAGGATGACAATGGAGCATGCCTTTGGGAAATTGAAAGGTAGATGGCAGGTACAAACTAGAAGGCTTGAGGCAAATAAATAGTACCTGTCTGGAATAATAACTGTGGGCTGTGTTCTGCACAACATCTGTGAAGTCAGGGATGGGGCTTTGCTGAGACCTGGGAGGCAGGTGTGGGGTTACTTTTAGGATGGAGGATTTGAGCGACTTGCAAGGTGTTCCTTCCTGAATGACAGTTGTTACAATTTTATATATTTTGCAAGAAATCATGGATGGTTTTGATATGCTGCGGGGAATATGGGGGCTGTGCGATGTGATTTGGCACACTGCAACTTTATGAAATTCAGTAGAGTGATGCATCTCAGTCAGCTTGGTGTGTGTGTTTGGGTGGGATTTCTCTGTAGTCAGGTGGAGATGATCTGTTGCACATGCCATGTTTTACGAGGTTTAAACTTGGGTCATTTTTAGGTTATGATACATGATAAATGCCAATATTTGGACACTGGATGTCTCGTTCCATGCACGTGGGCTGTGCTGTGCCTGCTTTGCACACATTTCTTCCAGCTTTCAGCTTAAATTGTGGCACATCCTTACCGGTCCTTCCTCTGCTCTGTAACAGCAATGCCTTCTTGGCTTGTTGGTTCTTTTTTCCATTTCTTTCTACTCCCTCTCTCACTTTTTCTTGCTCTATTAGAAGCCTTTGCAAAATCCCCACACTCACAAGTTTTCCCGACACTGCAACAAAGGGAAAGTGTGAGCGCAAATCCTTCTAGTCGTGAAATGTAAACAGTTGTTGGTTGGTTTCCAAAACAGCAAAAATGTAAAAAGCTACTGTACAAGTTTGGAAGGCAGTCCCTTAGAGGCTTTTCTTCAAGTCTTGAGAGATCCTGATGTTGATAAATATTTCCCAGCTTTCTTTCAATGTTATTTCCAAGCTGCATTTGCTACTGTGCTAAATTTGATTAGCACAGAGAGGCTATGTGAGACAAAAGGCCCTGAGCCTGGGTAAGTAATTAACCACGTGGTTCAGAGGAGGTTATGATGAGGCTGGGCTAGCGTTTGAACTTTTGCAGGAAGCTTTTAACAGCAGATAACATCCCCAGCTTGACTGGTGAAACAGCACGGGGTTTTCTGCAAACAGGGAAGACAGGGTTGCCATAATTCGTGGTGTCTGGCTTCCTGCTATTCATGTGGGCTGGAAGGGCACAGCTGCTATTCGGAAGGCGGCCCTGACTTGAATGTGTGTTAGGAGGTGACTTTGTATAACTAATGTGTGCTTTTTAGATTCAGATTCAGGATGCAGACATGCTCCAAGTTTTCAATGCAGTTAATTCAATGAATTTAAGGAGGTTGGACAGGTAACAATGTTTCTTCCAACTAATTTGCACTTTCAAGGTACTGACTCCTTGTACTTTACACATACTTTTAAACCACATTGATTAAGGTTCTACTGTTAAGTAAAGCCTTTTAAGATTCTCATTGATATCAAAGAGCCTTTATGAGGCCTTACTAAAGGAGGAAAAAAGCCACAGTGAGCTTTTAACTGAAGAGAAAATGTCTTGCTAAGATTTGTCAAGATAACAAACTAGCACTGGTTTTGTGATTTAATTCCTTGCATGATCAAAATGCAGTGCATACTTTGTAATGAGACCATACAATGCTTGTTTTTCAATAAACTCTCTTTTCTGTTATCAACCTAGTTTTAAGCCAGGGTGGTGAAGAACAGGCCATGCGACAGGAGAGTTTTGAGGTGCTCAGAAATGGGGAAATCTTCAATAGACTCCAGCAGAACTGGTATACAATGGATGTGAAGGACGTGGTGTGGCTGGGAAAGATAGTAGCTGTATAGGGCATTGTGGCTCACCTGCTTCTCTTCTTGAGCATGCTGTAACTCAGGAGAAGGAGAACTTGGAAAATATGTTTGCTGACTTCTAGCCAAGCTGATAGTATGTGTTGCTGTGAAAAGAAGCAAACAGGCCTTGTGTATCTTGAAATGAAGTAAGTTTTATCTGTGAAATAAAGAGCTTCTAGCTGTCTGACAGACCTCTTGGAAGGAATATGTGGTCTCATTCTTCTCAGGGACCTCTAGTACGCTCTCTGGCTGCACAGTGCATCTGGGCTGTATGCACTGGTGCTCCAGGCTGGAGTCCTGTCCAGATCGTCGATGTTCAGGTGACTCCTGGATGAATGATTTGTTCTGTAGTTGCCAAGTCTTTATGTTTTTGTGTGGTTCAGGGATGTCCTGCCTTCAGCACCTCTCAGAACTCATTTCAGGAGGACCTTAAGCAATGTATGATCTGTGCTGGGACAGGAGCAGGTCATGCATCTTTTTTCTTGCAAAGTGTGAGACAAGGGCTCTAGCATGGATTCAGATAGCATGAAAACAACTAGGGCTATCCAGGAAATATACAATAAGGTCACTCTTGGAGTAGATGAACACAGAGGCAGCAGCTGGTAGTGTGCCCAGTTCTAAATGAGGAGGGGACAGCCTAGCCACTGTGACCTTAATACAGGTCACTTGCATAAACAGTGGCAGTCTGGGACAAGATGAAAAGCTGTCTGAGAAGGGAACTGGAAGACATCCAAATTATTTTGGTTCACAGGTGTGAGCACGGTAAATATTATTGTGATGTAACTTGGTCAACATAAAATCACTCCTGATCCCAAAATGAATAACATGAGGTAGCTCAGCAGTTATTTTAATACAAGAAGTTATAATCTGTGAACATTTTTTTTTTTAAATGAAAATACATCTGTTTATATCCTGATATTAATTGCTTACTTTGAAAGGCCTCAACTGTTTTCAGGACTTTGTGCCATACCCATTGCTCTTCAGATTAGAGACTATTTTCAGCACACCAGTTGCTGACAGTATGTTGTGCCAGTACATTGTCAGCATTCAGTAAAAGCAGTAATAATAAGTTAAGCAGAACTGCGTGTCTCCATAGAGAGATGAATAGGGGGCTCTCTAAGCATACCCAGAAGGTTTAGCCAGAAATGATTTTGATTGAATTGTTTGCAATTTACAGAAAAGGAAAATGCTTAGCAGTATCCCAGGACTGCTGCAGGCACGGGAAGTGGTGCAGATGCATGGACGACTAAGTAGACTTTTACTTGGATTGAGATAACTCTTAGCTGTGTCCCAGGGTTATGGAGCCCTGCAGCTGGAGATATTATGATTAAGTGAGATGTAAATCTCAAATCCTGACCATTTGTAGCTGGTAGAATTTAATAGCTTCTTTTGTTCAGAGCAGACTTCACAACCCTAATAACTCGCTTGATTCCTAATATCAGGCATAATAATTCCTTATTGTTATGTGGCTAAGGAATTTTGATATTTTGACCTATGCCAGCCTACTCTTTGTGAACACGTGTTAAATAGCTGCTTTGTTCATTCTGTTCAAAAGCAAATGGTTTCTTTCTGAAGTTTTTCCTGTAGAAGATAGATGTTTGGATTTGTACCCACCATGTTTAGAAGTCTTTGAGATAAGAGGCTCTGCCCCATTTCACTGTGTGTCTTCCTACACCTGGAGATGGAATAATCGGTTGATGAAACAGAAAGACACGAGAAATGAGTGTGCTCTGCTCTGCTGCCCATAGCATACAAGGTGAAACTGAGCTGGCACCAAGGGAAAAAAGTAATGGCTTGGTTGGGACAGTGGCGGTGTACCTCTTCTAGACCCAGCAAAGGGCCAGGAAGCTCCAAACCCATCTCTGGCCTGTGTCTCCGGTGGTACCTCCTTCTCGTATGAGGCTGTTCCTAAACACAGAATAGTCCTCCATGAGGTCACTTGCTGTATATCAGGGTGAGGAGTGACTATGATAAATTGCTGCTGCTGCTGTGTATACTTTTCATCCTGGGCTTATGACAACGAGCTTTACAGCAAAACTGAAATACTAAATGATCAGACTCTAACGTTCACATGGATGTGATTCGTTTCTGTGAGTTCATTCTTCTATTTAGAGAAAGATATTGCTACCCTCCCTTATGCACTGACACAGTTGCCAAAATAACCACTCTTACTAACTGGCAGCTTTAAAAGCCAGCCTGCAGCTGACTTTGAAACAGAAGGTCAGCAAACGGAGCAACAGACTTCAATTCAGAGCTTTAATGGGAGCCATTGACCACAGCAAAAGGCCTTGACTGGAGTGTCTAGAGTGTGCTTTGCACAGGCCAAGAAGTCACTTTCATACTCTTTGAACCTTTTGTATAAACCTATATATTTTTCACTCTGTGGATTTCAAGATGAATGTGCAGCCGTGTGCTAGATGTGGCTATGGGGTTTACCCTGCTGAGAAGATTAACTGTATAGATCAGGTCAGTTGTCTTTCTTTATTATTTTGGACTATAATAAATGTATAGATTGGCACTTTTAACACAGTGCAAATCTCTTGGTTCCAAAAATTCTTTACGCATAACTGGGTTTAGAACTGAAGTGAGTTAATAATAGGCATATATTTGAAGAAGAATTCTTCAAATTTGTAAATGAATGTTAAGGATGAATACTGAGATTTAAAACTCAACAGAATAATAATGAAATATGAATCATGTGTGTTTGGTTTCTGTTTTGTGGTATTTCCAGACATGGCATAAAGCCTGTTTTCACTGCGAAGTATGCAAGATGATGTTAACAGTAAACAACTTTGTTAGCCACGAGAAAAAGCCTTACTGTCAAGTGTAAGTGTTTCCTTTTCTTTTTTTTAAGCAAAGGTTTAAAATGCCAAGTAATTTTAATGTTACAGAAGATCACCATTTGGACTCAGCCTGGTCCCATGAGTGATGTGAAATTATGTATTGTTAGTGCCTTCATGCATATCTTTGGATTTATGTGAACGACAAATGATGGGGAACTCTTGTTACTGTATATAAAGCTTAAAGTTACTGTATATATATTTGTCCAGTGCATTAAAAGATACCAAATTAAGTTCCATTTCAGTATTGTGGGAGGAAAATAAACCCAACCATAAAATTCAGTGCTTTCCAAATCAGCGGTTAAGAGTTAACAAGGTTGAGCTAATCATCAAGAAAATGTATAAAATGCAGATTTTGGAGTTGGTTTTTTCTAGGAAGTTTTTATTTTATAATGATCAATTCCTGTCAAATTTGTCAGCAGAAAAAGGAGAGATGACAGTTGTTTTTTATTCTATTATTCTCTTTTGTTATTAGAAACACAGCATTGATATGATGATCATTAAAATTAATTTTGCTCTAGGCACCTACTCTATACAATAATAACTTGAATGTAATCTGAGATCTGTGTATGAGAGGGGGAAAAGTTATGTATAGAGGTGTGGAGGCTGGTATTGTGTTTTTGAGTGCTCAGAAAGAACCTTTCTAGTGGGCTGATACATTCCTAATATCCTTTTACACTTTCCTTTTTTAGACATAATCCAAAAAACAATGCGTTCACAAGCATATTTGAGACACCAGTAAACATAAATGCAAAAAAACTGTCGGAAGTGGTAAGTGAGGTAAGAAGCTTGAGGGCCAAATGTATTTAGCTTTGTTTTACTTTTTGATATCATATTTGTGTTTTGTTTTAGAAATGTGTTCTTTATGTAACGTAGGTATGTATTCTTTACTTACCCTCCCACGTTCTTTTAGAGTAGTAAGATCTCAGCTAGGGTTTGATTCATAATTCTTAAAATGCATTCACTCATACGAAAGACAGGTTAGATCTGAATTTGCTTCTACTTTCAGAAAGAAAAATGGATAGCAGTTTCTCACCTGCCATTTCTGATAATCTACATGGAAGCATTGTTTCCATAAACTGTGGGAGATGCTGCCCAGAGCTATGTAAACCTAGTAACTAAATCAGGGGGGTTTACACAGCCACTTGAAACAAGAATGACCTACTTACTTTATGATCTCTGAAGCTGATACTAAAGGGCACAAAACAAAAAATAAATTCTGTCTCAGTAGGACATAGTCAAAAATTCTCATAAATACCGTGTCAAGTATTTCTGAAAAACCTGAGATGATCTTTCCCTCTTGTGAGAAAACACGAAGTCCAGGGAGCTTTGCATGGTTTTGCTGAAAATGTTTTGCTAAAACGCGAAGGATGGATGAGCTTTCCATGCCCTTTCAACTGCATCTGTCCCCTGAAAGGCTGCTGTGCCCCGACAAACCTCTAGGGGTGCTCAAAGTCTTCTTTCTTTTCAAATGCCATTCTTTTCTGTCTTGCATTGTTTTCCTCCAGATACATTTGTTTCAGACTTGTATTTCTAAGAATTTTATGAAATGAGAAACACAGAAACAGCCAATAATTGATAGCTATGTCACTTCTACGAATAATACTATTTTCTTGAGTGTCATGTCTTTTGATACCCTAAAATAGTACTCTTCATTGCATGACTATATTTAGCAAACCAATGCATTTCAATGTGATTAATCGTAATTAAAATAAAAGAAGGAAGTTGTATTTCTTAGATTATAGTGTGCTATATTAATTCTGATGTTCTGTATTAGCTGTACAAAGTTGATGTACATTTAATAGCCTTTATCAGACACCATATCTGTTCTTTATCATTCTTGTTCTGTATTCTTATGCATCAGGATTTGCAGTATCAGGATTTGCAATATCATAGGCATTAACTATTTCAGCAGTGACTATCACACTTACTTTAAACTGTGTATGACAGATCTGGTCAGGAATGAGTTTGGGATTACTGCAGGTTCTATTTCTGGTTTTAGGCAGTGATATGAGACTCTGATACTTCCAGTGCATGTGAATATACACGCCAGACAAATTATAGCTCAAAGATCACTTTCCCTTGTTTTTTACACCTAAAGCACCTTCTGTCCTTTTCAATCACATAATGAGGTTCTGCTCCAGAGAGAAAATTGCTAAGGGTAGTAAAGAAGCTGATTCTGCAGTACTTACCTAAAGGGAGAACTTCTGTAGAAATTTTGAATGTAGTAAAACTTTTTCATTGGTAAATGTATAGAATAGTGCCAACTTGAGAAAAGGTTTCAATTGCTACTGTAGTTTGTTGGGTTTTTTTAGGTAAGATTATTTCTTATGCAATAAATGTCACATGTTTCTTTAATCCTAACATAATGTTCTCACATAAGTTTTATGTTGAGACACTGACTCGAATGCAAAGATAAAAATTCAGCTCCCTCCCTCTATACAGAATTTCTATGTAAGCAGACAAATCATTCATCTCTCTGTACCTCTGTACTTAATTTATACAATAGGGATAGTGGTACACATGCTCAGTGATTTTTCTGTCCAGCCAGTTTAGATTTTGCACTCTTCAGGATAGAGACACTTATTTTTTGCATCTGTAGAGTGAGCTGTACAACATAGCTGTGATTTCAGTTGTATTTCTGTGTGCTGTCATGATAAAATTAACAGTGGGAAAATGATGACCCAGGACTAAGTATAGTAGTCATTTACATTTGCACAGTCATGATACTTCATGGCCACTGTGCAGGGAAAGTGAAGAGTAAAATATTACCCACCAGGTAATAGTTCTTTCATCTAATGCTGCATTGGTGTGTTCTGCTTAAAAATCCTTGGGGACTTCAGTCCTTATAGATTACTTCCCCCGAAAGTATTATCTAAAGACCAGATTTTTCTTTTACAACTTTGTGCCAGATTTCAGGTCTAATATGATGCTCCTTTACAGATGTGCAGCTCCAATAATAGCAAAAAAACCCCCACTTAGGTAGAATGAGGGTGTGGATTAGAGAGTACAGTTTTGACCTTAGGGCTAACCCCAGTCTTCTCTTCCATGGAGACTCCTTTTCCAAGAATGGGTAGCATGCAAGAAGTATTTATGTAGTCTTTGCATGACCTAGAGCTACAGGCTATGTGGCCTTTTTGTACGTAAGCAGGTTGTAAGTGGTGTTGGTCTAAAGAGCAAGAAGGAGGAAAAGATGGAGAGTTTTGCAGACTCTCAGAAGGTGGTTGGTATTTTCTTGTGGGCTGTGGAGATTTGGTGGATCAGCTGTGCTTGTCATAGTCCCTTGGTTTATGCATTAATGTCATATATAAATGTGTCTTCAGGGTGAAATTATTAGTTGGCACGAAAACTAGGCTGGTCCGTAGCAACTGGAGATCTAACGCACAGAGACAGGTAAACATGATGACTAGAGTAAATCATCTTAAACTGAGTTGTGTTGATGCTGCCACCCAGAAAATTAGTTCTGTACAGTCACATTGTTCCTCTGCTCCTCTTGTGTTGGTA
The DNA here is from genome assembly GCF_000687185.1 of Egretta garzetta. Taxonomy (NCBI): domain Eukaryota; kingdom Metazoa; phylum Chordata; class Aves; order Pelecaniformes; family Ardeidae; genus Egretta; species Egretta garzetta. The sequence continues at coordinate 1,180,402 of NW_009259236.1, forward strand.
TTGATGATTTTTGCAGTGAGACAGACGAAGGAACTGACATCTCTGAAAGCTAACACAGCAAAAGCCTACATACTAATTCCTTGATACAGTTTCCCTAACAGCAGCCTGTCTGATGGTGTCAGTGTGTGAGAGACAAGAAGAAGGGTCACCTAGTAGGGCCAGAGGTGTTTTTGGAAGTAGCCTTCCTTTAGACTGGTTTAAGGTGCAGCCAAAACTAGCAGGCACTGGAGTAGATTTGTTACGGTGGGGATTGCACTGGTTTTGTTGTTTTGTCTTGTATTCATATACATTTCCTTTTGTTGCTGCAGTTCATGCAGACTCCATATCATTGTGAATATCTAATAGACTGTGTTCACCTTGTTTGTCTCCCTTCTTGTTCTTCTCCTAAGAAGGGTGTGTTAGTCTGTACCAACAAACTACTAATACCAAGTCAATTTTTCTTTAGATAAAATATCGAGAAGCGGGCGAACAATTCAAATCAGTCTTTCAATGGGATGTAAGGTCCAGAGAAATTGAAGCTGCCTATAAAGCCCAACAACTGACCACCCAGGTAAGAAATATCCCTCGAGTCTCCAAGCCACTAGCCTGCAGAAGACCACGGATCAGCCTTGCCAGTCCTGATTGTTAGGGTTTTACTCACAGCATTTCAATGCTAAAAAAGCCATTGCTTCTCATTTGGCTAAACTTTTCAAGGCAGCATAGCTTGATCATAGCTGAGGGTGCAAAAATCAGAAGATGAGCAAGGAAGAGCATATCTGTACAGTTAGCTGTTTGGACTGCTGCATGTGCAGCCATGCTCAACCTGTCTTCTTTCAACTGACACTGAAACCTCACAACAAGTGGTTTGATTCCCAGGGGGAATTATCTGAGTCTCACTCTAAGATCCTAGATCTGACGTCTTGATGTTAGTTCTTGTTATACAAGCTCTGCCTTGGTATTCTGAAGGTATGTGGAGTGTAGGCCTTGTGCTGTATGTCTACAGAGAGTAAATTTCACTTCCACAGCATTGTGTGTTTTTCCTTTTTTTTTCTGTCAGAACAGCTGTTTGTGTATTAAAACACTGGTGAAGATTGGTAGTTATTTAATTTTTTTTTTGTAGAATGCTTACTATGCTGCCTATGAAGAGGGAAAGTCGTGGTACTCGGGAACCATCCCAGATCCTGAGATGGTCAGGATAACACAGGCACAGAAGACTTCAAGTGATGTAAGTGGACTGATGTTTGGAATAGCTTTTTGTTCTCAGGCTATCATATTCTGAAGACTTACCAGTGCATCAAAGCCATCCTTTACTAAGATGTAACCAAAGGAGATACTGACATGTTTACTTCTGTCAATAGCAATATTTAGCCATGTAAGTGATTAAAGTCACATAACAATGCTATTGCCCATCCTGGAAGTCATACATTTATATATTTATGTAATTGAGAAGTTCTTCAACTACTGATCAATGATATCTGAGGTGACCTTGATTATATCCTGATTTAGCAGGCAGTGGTGTTTCCCTCAGTAGAGCAGAACTTATGATGGAAAGCATGTCTTATTTTCCATTTGTTAAGTGTATTTCCACTCTCAATATCACTTCTGAATTATGACAGATCGTCTATGCCCATACAATAGGTTAGTGACTCAGTCAACATAGCCAATTAACAGTGGATAATTGATATGAATGAGGAATGTTTTCTGTTGTACGCAGGAAATATTACTACCTAACAAACTTATAAGGTGTAAGTTCTTTAATTTGTTTACTTTTAGATAAAGTGATACATACCTTTAGGAAGCAGGCATTAAAAGAGGAATCACATTAAACTGCAGTGGGTTCTTCTGTAACAACAAAACAAAAAATGTTCATTTTCTAGTTTCAATATACAGAAGAATATGAGCCACGGAGAGGCAAAGGCAGCTTTCCTGCTATGATTACTCCAGGTTATCAGGCTGCTAAGAGAGCTACCCAACTAAGCAGTAATGTAAGTCATGGGGTTTTTAATTGCATGTTAGACTTCTGAATTTGGAGAATCCTGGGTTTAGGCCATTCACATTAGACAGTAGGTTCTATGATGAATATTTTTGGTAGTGTTAATTCTACAAAGTGAGAAAGCTTTAACACGATGCAGAAAACAGGGTTAACAAACTACTTGGCTTGGGAAGACAATCATACAGGAAAACTGGCAATACAGATATTTCCTGAAAGATGTAGCAACTTTTGCTGTAACTTATCACAAACTGAAAGAGATTGTGAATAATTCTAAAATATTTATTTACTTCATTACCTTTATTTTCACTTTATGGCTTTATTAATCTATTTATTTACATCTGATGTTTTTTTCTCTCTTTATTATTTGAAGTTAAATACCATAACATTGAATAAAAAATACTTTAATATTGAATTTAATTCATATACAAAGTACTCTAATTATATGCACAGAAAATGGTTTATTTACAAAAATAACAATTCAACTGAAAAAGATCAAATAAAAATAAATCCTGTAGAAATTATTTTAAAGTATTGCATTGTTTTCTGCAAACACTGTCTGCATTGTCATTGCATTATGTTCTTAGTGTTTTGGGCCATTAATGACTATTCTCATAATATTTTAATCGAATGTATGGCTCACATAAATCTAGTATGGCTCACATATATCTAGTATAATTTGAAAATTTGATTATCTGAGTCCATTTCTGTCTGCTTCTGGCATTCACTTTAAAGAAATTGGGCCTTAAATATACTGAGAACTTGATGGTACAGTGGGGAATGTCATGACTGCTGTTGCTCATTTTCTCTTGAAGTCTTCTGATAGAAAATGCATATTTGCTGCTTATTGTTTGTAATATATATTTTATATGTTTTCTCCCTCAGGTAGAATATAAGCGGGGACATGAAGAGAGAGTTTCAAAGTTCACCTCTGTTGTAGACACTCCAGATATACTTCATGCAAAGGTTGGAGGACAGCTTTCAAGTGATGTAAGTGGAACAAAATAGGTTGAACTGTGCAAGTGGCTCTTAAGACCTTTATAAATCACTTAAAAATATGAACATAAAAGTAAAAAATTAATATTTGAAAGGCAGACTCTTGAAATGTGTATTACCTTAAAATATTCTTGGTATACTTTACCATTAAGTATTTAATACTTCCAGTTATGAAGACTATATTCAGTTCTAGGCCATTTTAGGGACTAGCTGGCTGTCAGAACTGAAGGCAGATAACAAGTCTGTTCTATACCCAGCAGCTGGCTGCCATGTTGCCAAGAAGGCCAATGGTATCCTGGGGTGCATTAAGGGGAGCATGGCCAGCAGGTGGAGGGAGGTTCTCCTACCCCTCTACTCTGCCCTGGTGAGACCCCACCTGGAGTACTGTGTCCAGTTCTGGGCTGGACACTCCTGGGCTCCCCGGTTCAAGAAAGATGAGGAACTCCTAGACAGAGTCCAGAGGAGAGCAACTAGGATGATAAAGGGACTGGAGCATCTCCCCTGTGAGGAAAGGCTGAGAGCGTTGGGCTTGCTCAGCCTGAAGAAGAGAAGGTTGAGAGGGGACCCCATCAATAGATACAAGTATCTTAAGGGTGGAAGTCACGAGGACGGAGCCAGACTCTTTGCAGCGGTGTCCAGCAACAGGACAAGGGACAATGGGTGCAAACTGAGACATAAGAGGTTTCAGTTGAATATGAGGAAAAACTTCTTTACTCTGAGGGTGACGGAGCACTGGAACAGGCTGCCCAGGGGGGCTGTGGAGTCTCCTTCTCTGGAGATATTCAAAGCCTGCATGGACAAAGTCCTGTGTAACATGCTGTAGGAGAACCTGCTTTAGCAGGGGGGTTGGACTAGATAATCTCCCGAGGTCCCTTCCAACCCTTGCGATGCTGCGATTCTGTGAAAATAAAGGAAGCTGCCTGACTGTAATATTAATAGAGCAGGCATTGTGCAGGCAATGTTAGTATTTTCTTTAAACAACTGTGATCCATCCTATACCCTGAATTAGACACAGAGGTCCCACAGAAGATACACTGTCTTGTGGTTAAAGACTATGTTGTAAAACATACACACAAAAGAAGTAGATTCAGACTTCATGGTTCTTCCTTTTGGCAGACAACAACCATCGAATGCCTGACTTTGCAACTTTAAGAATTGATTATGAGTATAGTTAAGATACATTTTTGATCTAATTGCTCCTGAATTGTCTTGGATTTTTACAGTTGAAATACACAGAAGACTTTGAAGAACGGAAAGGGAAAGGCAGCTTTCCTGCTATGATCACTCCAGCTTACCAAATAGCCAAGAGAGCAAATGAATTAGCCAGTGATGTAAGTGTCCAAAGTAAAGTCTTTGGGAAGAAAAGAGTTAATTCTCACGCAAATTTTTGATTAAAATGTTTACTGGCAGAAATTTCATGAGCATTGTGGAGTTATGCTAGCAGTGCACTTCATACACAGATTTTCAAGTGGTTGTCTTTTGCAGGGACAAAGTTAAGTTTTATGCACAGGGAGAAAATTAGCCATTTTATTTGTGAATCAACACCGAGGATTTTTGTGGGCAAAAGTGTCCCTTTTACCCAGCCTGTTGCATACAACTGAGAAGGAAGACAATACGGACTTGGCTGGAGGTCTTTGATTTCATTCTGCCCAACCCAGTAGGAGTAACAGGGGCTGAAGTGCAGCTCTAATTTACACAGCCAGAATATTTCTGGGTGACCTTGTATCAGGGAAGGGCTGTGCTTGCAGAGTTCTGCTTTGCCATGACTTTCCATGCTCCCTGTGCATCCTTACAGTTCATTCTGCTATTCCTTCTTTTGTGCTGTTGCAGGATGAAGCTTTTATGAAAGCAGCTTCTTGAATAACAATTATATATATAAAGTATACACAGACACATACACACAAACACATGCATACATTTGACATAGATATAGATTTAAAAATATAGCTTTCTATTCCACTTATTTTACTCTCTTTACTCTTGGTTTGTTGGTTTTTTAAAAACTCCTTGGTGTACTGATCTTTATTGACTTTCTTTTCCTCTCCAAACAAAAAAACCACAACACCCCTGTATTCTTTAAAAAGCATTGTAACAGGGCATCAGTATTGCTTCAAAATGTACAGTTAATTGTGTTTGGTCATTGCAGACTGAAAGGAAAGCTCTTTTTGGTGGAGAAGATAACATATTGTGCTAACTCAATGGAAGTGAATTTAAAGCATTATTAAGAGTCATTGAGGGAAACAAGAGATCTGTAATTTTGAAGGCAAAGGCAACTGACTAAAACATTTAAATGTTTTTGTTTGCCTTTGATGTGTGGAAACCCCTTCATTTGTGTCAGCAAACACACAGGGTGATTAAAGGGCAGCATCAGGTTATAGGCATTATTTTGACTTCGGCAAAGGTAGTGTAAATCTTGGTCTAAACTTGAAGGTTGATTGCCTAAAATTCCCTTGATCATTGGGGATATTAGCATCTTTCAGAAACAAGCCCATTTATTAATGGCATTCAGATGACCCTGTGGTAAAAAAAAGTGCTCTGTGGTAACTATGAATTTACATTCCAATCAGTCCTATTTTTTTAACCTGCTGGAGCATCAGGGATTAGCTGCTGACAGGGAGTACTGCACAGGCTGAACTAATGGTCTGGGTTGAACTGGCAAGTCCCATGTTCCTAGTGCATTATTAAAAAGTACACCACTAGTTTTGTTTTTATATCTTCAAGTGACATATTTGACTTCTGTAGATTGGTGGCAATGGGAATTTTGACAATCTTTTATTGTCAACATGTGCGTGCCATTGATTATTATTTATAATGCAGCATCTGTGGACCAGACTAAACTCACCTAGATGGTTCTTTTCCTTTTCTTTTTTTCCATTAGGTAAAGTATCATCAAAGATATGAAAAAGAGATCAAGGGAAAAGCCAGCCATACAGCTGGAACAGATGTTACTTTTGCAAGAGAAAACGTAGACCAATATGGCCAGGTATGCAACATCCGAGAGATACCTGTGCTGATGTTGATCATTACCGTGGCTGATTGTTCAAGACTTTAGAAACTGCAGTGAGACCTATTTTAATTTTGCTTTCCTGCATGAGAAAGCAAGGTCTCAATGGAAAAGACCATGCTCTAAATGTGTAATATATTTGGCATTGGCACTTACAAGATGAGACTACAAGGTGCGTGCACTGTCACTGCATGATCCTTATAGTAGGGTCATTCCAAAAGGTAAGCCTTACCTCGGCAAATTTTATCTGTGTACATGTATGCACTAGACATTTCTATTGTGGTGTTGTTACACATCACATTGAAATGTGTTTACTTGTGGAAACTTTCCCATTCCATGAGAAAGAAATTGTAAATTCAGTTAGGAGAAAAAGTGAAAGGGTTGTGAAATGGTAGAAAGTTGGTAGATAGTTAAGCATCTTTTCCCTACCAGTGTTTTTAGAAATCGTAGAAGCTTTGCATCTCTAAATATGTGCAGGTGGCACTGAAGATCATACACAATCTCTTAGATTTCAGCTCTTCTACCAAAATGGTATTGTAAGCTTGACAAGTTGTAGTTGTGTGTTTGTGGAACCAAATAAGCTTTACTTCTGTTTTGGTCTGTGGCATTTGTTTTGCTTTTATTTCATTTTTAAGAGAATGCAGTTATTTTTGTGGTCTCCCAAAATGCATCCAAAGTTCTATTCCAATTAAGTTAGGGAAATAGTACAGCTCAATAGAACTGAATACAGCTAAAGGGAATTTGAAAGGAGTTGAATAGTGGTTTTGCATAAACAAAACTGTGTGGTTAGTATTAGGTTTTTCATCCTAAAATGACTCCTCATGAGACCCATACAGTTTGGAGAAATGAAGGAACAGGGAATATATTATCCTAAGACATTTGGGAGTTTTATGTTCTTTACTTCGTCTGTCCAAACCTACATCTTGTAATCTGTAAAAAGAAAATCATTCTTGAAGAATATGAGTTTACAATATGTAGCAATGAAGCCTTCAGTTAGTTTCTGTCTTTTGAACTACTACAAGTTTTAGTAAGAATAAACAAAAAAAAATAATTTGAAAAAGCTCCAATTACATTTTCGAGCATTGGAATACTGCTATCTTTAGAATTAATTTAAGTTTTTTTTCTTTATTTTCTTTGAAAGTATCTTTGAAACTTCAGTCACAGACTTCAAATTTAATTTGAGTTTTAATCTTCATAGATTGGATTCTGATATTTTTATTCAAATAAAATAGAGCCATTGAAATGAATAGATCTTTCTGAGTGAAGTGAGACTTAACATGGGATTAGATTTCTAACTGTTGAGATCATGAGGATACATCATGAAGATATATATATATATATAAAACATGAGACAATTTAAAGAATCTTACTGTAAAATTCCTGTGTGCTGAACACCTGTTTTGTTCATGTTTAAAAATACTAGAAGTGGCTAAAATTAATTATCTGGAACTTTGAAAATACTGGTTTGTAATATAAGCAATATTAGAAATGATATAAAAATGTATTTGAGAAAGAAGAAAGAGAAAATGGCAAGTTAGGCTGAAGAATTCAGACTCATGAATAGCATTTTAAAAAGCTAACTCAGCTGATTAGTCAAGGATATTTTTTAGTTTCTGCCTCTTTAGATGCAGTAACTGTAACTACATAATATTGTTCATAAACTTAGGATACGGCTGATCTTATCATGTGACATTGATGGTTTACAAAATGACATACAATGGATTGATTTGCATTGAGAAGTCACAAATATTTATAGTCCTTTCTGTCTGTGCTCTCCATGGCATTCTTGACATGCTACACATTGTTTTTTCACTTAAACTGTGTCTTTACTACAACAGATTTACAAAATATTACAGAGAAGACACATTACACTATATCTTATTTGTTTGTATACTTAACTTTCTCCCTAGATCTTGCCATTGAAAGCTTTGGGATGGTCATTGTGTATTACCATTTTAAAAAAAGCTCCAGTATTTTGTTATTAAATTATCAAAAGGCTTTTCAAATTGTCAAACACTTACACACAAACTTATCTAAGAGTATTAACAGAATATATTGTAATAATATATATGTAAATATATATAGAGAGAATATAATAATTATAAGATCCAAGGGTATTAATTCCACCACAATTGTTTTTTTAAATCAAGCAAATGGAATTTTGTGATTTTGTTCCCTAAGGAGTTTACCACTTTGATATCTAGACATTTCTGCTCCATTAATGAATCTCTCTTCAAATATATCACTGCATTAGAGAAATATTATTTTTGGTCAGTTATGATGTGAGAAATGGCCATGGAGATCAAGAGACTTCTGTCATGTCACAGAGGAAGGCTGACCTTATGCTAAATTTGGAGTTTAAGCAAATCTCCTGGCTGCCCCAAACCATCAGATATTTTTATAGTTTTCCAGGGAAACATCTATTAAGAGAGGGGATAGCAGATGTCATCTCTGTAAGAACTGAGGTGAGATTAGAAGGATGTATGTCACTGCATACTTGAATGCTATCTTGACCGTAACTGATTGCTACCTAAATTTCTCTTGCAATGCAATACAAGTAATTTTATAGGCACAGTTAATTTAATGGGTGATTTTACTCTTACAGTTGGTTACTTTATTATCTTTTTCATAAAAAAATAAAATGAAGCAATGAACTTTCCTACTAACAAGAACTATGGGGCTTTGTGAAATCACCCAGGGCCCCACCTGCTCAGGTATGATGAGTAAACACTCTGAATTTTCTTCAGGATTATATGGATGAATATGAAGAACGCAGAGGGAAAGGAAGCTTTCCTGCTATGATCACTCCAGCTTATCAAAATGCCAAGAAAGCAAATGAATTAGCAAGTGATGTAAGTATGAGACCTGAATCAATACAATTCATAAACAATTAAAAACAGCGGTTTGTCAGAGCACTGCCTAGGAGAAGAATGCTAAAATTACACTTGTGAAGTAAACAACAATGACATTTCACTGCATTGCCGGGAACTGGATGGCTCAGGGGATTAATAATATCCATTAATAGAAGGGGACACAGCTCCAACTTGCATGGGGGAGGAGATGGATGTAGCAACTAATGGGGATCCCTACTGTTAGGTTAACCCTCCTGGCAAATCTGCACCTGTATTATTAATGAAACCTTCAACTGCCTTAATCATCCTGTGGACTACTGTGGTATTCCCAGTAGTGAATAAATGGAGGATGAATGAGCTGAACTGGTTTTGATATTTTGATGTATCATGCCTCTAGCACAAAGCAAGTTGTATGGAGGAAGAGAAACCATAGAGTATGACACTGTCACTTCACAAGACTGAGCTTATTTCTAGGCTGGGGATTTTTAGTTTTGGGTGGTAAGCTAAAGAATCAGCAAAAAAGGTGGCGATGTGTGATTCTTGCATGCAGTTCGTTGATTAAAGAGCCTCAGTCCTATTTGAGGAGACCATTTATAGCAGTGACAAAAACCAGGTCAGTCTGTAGGTCACTACCCTGTGGCTGCTGTGAAGGATTCCTGCAAGTGACAACCTTTGTAGTGTGGACACCTGACGCCCATGGGGCTATCTGAGCTGATGGGCTCAGTCTGTCTTCTGAGGAGCTAACAGATGGTTGACTCTTTCAGCCTGTACTAGCCTGGACTACACACAAACAGTAAACCAGAGTGAAAGGATCGGTCATATTCTGTTACCTGAGCTTATGACTGAGAGAATATAAAAAACCTGAAACCTTCTGTGATCAATTCCTATTTTGATGACACATTTTGATAATCACAGTGATCCTGTGATTAAACATGAAATATTTAATCTTACCAGATAAAGATGTCAGCTTCATAGGTTTTCAAAATGCTAATGGTCAGCAGTTCTCTTATTAATTTATAATACCTGGAGTGAGGACAAGCATTGGTTCATGGCAGTAACATTAACACACTAGAGTTTTTATCAGGTTGCTTCATACCTTTAAAGCCTGAGAAACTGTGTGCAGACTTGGAAAATAAAAAACACTTTGCACTTCAGCACATTTCAAATAATTTGTTATTTTTTTATATTAAGAATCTGGTTTTTAAAGTAGTAACGTAAAATGAAGAATATAAGCATCTCCTAATATGCAAGAAATGTTGAAATATATTCCCAACAGGGTTTTTCTGAACCAAGTTTGGCAAAAGGCCAATATAAGTATTATCTCTCTTCACCCATTCTAGCTCAATTTAAATCAATAACCTGCTGTCTAAATTAAATTAAGATCCTTTATTTCAATATTGATTTGGTAGAGAAATATAATAGTCTTAAAACATTATAAGTCCAAAAAGATACAGCTTTCTCAAAAAGCTGGTTTCTACAAAAGGAAAAGTTTGCAGAGCACTTGATGACTATCTTTAATTCTCTGACTGTAAGTCTAAAATTGAAGTACTGCGAATTAACTTCAGTAATAGAAGAGCACACAAGCTCCAAGCAGTCATTAACCAAGAATCTGCTAGTTATCTGTTCAAGCTGCGAACAACAATCAATCAGTGCTGTTCAATCTATGTAAAAAATGGATTATGGATTTTAAAAAATTCTGTCTAGTGAAGTGGCTTGGCAGGGATTGTTAGGGCTGTGATTTTATGTGTGGCTTATTTCAGGAAGTAACAACTTGCAGCGTTTCAACATAGCAAGTTCTGTTTGCTTATCAAAGCAAACCAAGAAAAATCTTATCCCAACTCATGAAGCCAGTCTCAATAGCAATGGTGAAAAGGTAGACATCTATTTTATAATTTTTCCTACTTCTTTTCAGATAAAATACAAGAAGGATCTTTCCAAGATGAAAGGTGCGGCTCACTTTCACTCCCTAACAGCTGAAGACAACTTAGTCCTTAAACAAGCCCAAAGTGTTAACAAGCTTGTCAGTGAGGTAAGGGGTTGAATCAATCTGTTAACAAGTTTGAGAGCAGCACATACAAACATTTGTGTCTGATGGGTAAGGACTACAAATATAAAACCTGTTGTTCTTATTGGCCTGTATGACACAAAAATGATCTGTGTGTAGCACAGTAACTGGAGGGAAAGGTGCAAGAACAGATCTTCAGGTGCTGTTATCTTGACTGTGTACCTTAGAGTGTTTCAAAGAAGGTTCTACTGATAATTAAAAAATAACACCTAAAGAGCCAACATTTGTACCATTCTGTTAATGCAAGTTGCTTTTTCCTTCCATCATGTGAAAGCCTGTGAGTTACTGATAACGCATTCTTCTTCTGCTTGGCAAGGGAAGATTGCTAGGGAGTTCTCAGTAGATTCTGAATTATTAATTTATTTATAGTGTCATATCAGCTATAAAGCTATTAATAAATGTGAGTTTCTAGAGCTTCCCCATGGCAGTTTAAAAACTTATACTCTTGAGATGTCAAAGTATAAAACCTTCAATAATGAAAAACCCCTGGAAGTAGGACTGGAAGGGGCCTCCTGGGCCAATGATTCCTGGCTCCTGCTCTTTCGGCACAGTATCATATAATCCTCTTCTTGTAATTCCTAGCCTACATTCATTCCTGTCCACTTTATTACTATTGTATTTTGTGCCATCATTGCCCTTTAGTTTAAAAAGTTCTTCTCTCTGCATGATTACCTTTCTGAGATGTTTACAAACAGTTATCTTCTCTCTGCCTTTGTTTCCCTAGACTAAGCAAGCCATATTCTTCTCATCTCTCACAGTATTTCTCTGCAGCTGTTACAGGCTGAGCGCATGTTCCTTAAACAGGAATGACTGTAAGAGTACATAAGTTCTTGATGAGGTCTTGCTGGAACCTGGTACATAGCACGTGCACTTCCCAGTGCCTACCCAAAAGTCTCCTCTTGCTCCTGCCTTGGACTGCATTTGCCTTTTTCATGGCTGTGTTACTCTGGCATCTTGCCATCTTTCTGTGGTCAGGCTACATATGAACAGTTTTCTCTTTCTTAGCTTTTCCAGGTGATGAGTTCTTATAGCTGAAATTTTTATGACTATTCCTTATGTATATTAACCTCTACATTGCTGAATTTAGTCTGATTTCTATTATCCCTTTTAATATCACCCCTAACATTTCTACTTTAGAGCAAAGGTACTTAATGAAAATATTGAACCAGTTCTGTACCTAAACTTACTGTGAAGAATTCTGCTGGTAAACTTCCCCCTGTTCAATCTTTCCTGTTGAAAAACACCCATTGCTTTTTCTGCTTTCCTTTGCTCCACACTTAACTTAAAATTCCTTCATAGATCCTGGCTTTGTTAATAATTTTCTTCATGGCACTGTCTCACACACTTCCCTGAGGTCCAAATGGATGAAATTGTTTGCACTTCTTTTGCCTATAAAACAAGAACTGCGTGTATGAAAATCATCTTCATATTAATTTTCATCGTATGCCATCTGGTGAAAGCCATGTATCAAAATCGCTGAACAGTGGGTCTGGCTAATAAAAAGTGTGTGGAGGAACTTGACAGAGCAGGTTGAGGTTTTACCGTATCTTTCCCCTGTGCATTTTTGTCACTAAGGTGGAGTATAAGAAGGATCTTGGAAACAACAGAGGCTACAGCATGAACTACTGTGATACTCCGCAATTCAAGAACGTGAGCAAGATCTCCAAATTCACCAGTGATGTAAGTTTTCAGTACCTCATGTGTGACTTGCTTAACCTGGTAGCTGCTGGAAGTCATCTATGTGTGTGTGTTTCAGATAAGCATGCTCTGGGAATTTGATTATAACTGATTTTAATCCCTGTCTGTACAGCACCTATCATAGTCTGTCCTGATGGATAACTGGGGCTCTTTTTATATAGAATTATGAAAAGAACTATTATGCTATATGGAAGAGAGGTTACTTACAATAGACTGGTAATCTAGACAAGTAGCTGTCAGTTGTTACTGTTATCTATCATAATTATTACTTATTTCATTGTCTATGTTCATTTCCTGACTGCAAAGGTAGGCAAAAGATAATTTACCAGAGTTAATGTCAGAGAGAAACATGTTTACTGTGTGAAAATAATCAATATCAATAATTATACTGCTTGTATCTCACGATACTGAAGTATAATTTTGCTTTATACTGCTTGCTACCATCCTCTAAAATCCAGGAGGAGAAAATCTTTTGCCATACAGATGAGATGGTAGCATGGTTAGTTTACCTTGTTGTTGAATTCCCTACTCTGGGCTTGATGAAAGATGCACCAAAACAGTCCAGTTTTGGTAGATGATTGTCTGTTCATTTGTTAATGTACAGATAGTGCTTCCCTGCAACTTCATTCTAGGATTTGTTTCTGATTCAATACTATGCAGCAATAGAATGTGAAAGTGTCTCCTTTATGTGGCAACCAGGTGATCTGAAGAATAAGTAAATGACGTCTTGTAAGATAGAAAGCCCACAAAGGGTTTTAGTTTTTATTTTTTGAAGTACCAAGGTTGTTGTGGACTCATGAGTTTTTGTAGTGGTGCAACACTAGTAAACCACAGCTGTAATAATTTGTCTCACTGCTGTAAAATACAGAAACTCATAGAAAAACTAGTTATATTTTCTCAGAATATTTTTGCTTATTTTGTACAGCTTAAATACAAAGAAACCTACGAGAACCAGATGAAAGGTCATTATGTAGGTATTGGCATGGACAAGCGAATGCTACATGCCATGAAAGTTGGAAGCTTGGCAAGCAATGTAAGTCCTTTTTAATCACACTTGTATGGTTGTTGCTTTCTTGTCTTTAAGTTTTTCCAGAAGTAAGTTGGTAGAAAACTTTAGGTCATATTGTACTGGGGATCTGAAGGATAGATACACTGAGAAGACGGGAAATTCTGGAAACCCTTTTGTACTGACTTATAGCTCACTGTATGGAAGAAGTTAAAATAAGCAAATTCAGTGATCTGGCAACATACTGAGCTCCTTCAGTTTTCTTTGACATCAGTAGGATGCTGAAGGTTGCTTGCCACTACCCTCAGGGTCAGACCTTTGCTTAAAAAACAGTCTTTAATGAAGATTTCTGGATTCCAATTTAATTTACTGGGTTAGTCAAGAAGCTATTTCGTTACATACCATTCCTTCAAGTACATTATTTACAAATCTGTAAGAAGCTTGAGAACTAAGCAGAAAGATAAAAGAGATGTGTCATAGGTGGAATTTAAGTTAATGCTCCCACTGTTGGCATTGGATTAATTGAGGAGCTGAAAAAGAATCAATTAGTGGCTAAACTATGCAAATAATTTCATTTTCTTTGTCACTCATGACATTGAACTTGCTTTGTTTCCTGCATTTAATATTAATATTATTGTTTCTCCTTTCCTCTTGACTGATAATTATTCAAACAAATGACAGCTTAAAAAAAGAGAATGATTTCTTTTTTTTGTTCTCCCTGTGTTTCAGATAGCCTATAAATCTGATTACAAACATGACGGTGTTGACTACAATTACCCAGCTACTGTCACTCCTTCATATCAGACAACAAGGAAGTTGGTCCCTTTGAAAGATGTAAATAATTTTATGGGTTTTTTTCTATGACTTGCATGGCTCATCATCTCTCTGTAGGAGAGATTGTGATAGATTGCTTATGTCAAATGATGATTTAATCGTGGGAGCAAACAGCTACTGATAACAAAGTTAAAGCAAAAAAGTGCAGGGAGTCAAGAGGGCTCAGAGGAATAGAAAGTGCTGCCACCTCCTGTCATTGGTTTCAGTTCAGCACAGATTGTACAGTCATGTGAAATGAGTGAGTTCTGCCCTGTCCTTAGTCTATGTTGCAAAACATCTCACCATCCCGGGCAGGTTCAACAGCAACATCAAGCACTGAAAGGACAAGGAGATTTAAACAGGCTTCTCATGCTTTGTGAATTCCCTGAAGATAGGTGTTCACCTTTGAAGGGGAACTAATTGGTCACATAACCTTCCTTATGCCTGTGGTCTGTGTGAGAGAGGTGCTTTTTATTTTTTGAAGTACCAAGGTTGTTGTGGACTCATGAGTTTTTGTAGTGGTGTAAACCACAGCTGTAATAATTTGTCTCATTGCTGTAAAATACAGAAACTCATAGAAAAACTAGTTATATTTTCTCAGAATATTTTTGCTTATTTTGTACAGCTTAAATACAAAGAAACCTACGAGAACCAGATGAAAGGTCATTATGTAGGTATTGGCATGGACAAGCGAATGCTACATGCCATGAAAGTTGGAAGCTTGGCAAGCAATGTAAGTCCTTTTTAATCACACTTGTATGGTTGTTGCTTTCTTGTCTTTAAGTTTTTCCAGAAGTAAGTTGGTAGAAAACTTTAGGTCATATTGTACTGGGGATCTGAAGGATAGATACACTGAGAAGACGGGAAATTCTGGAAACCCTTTTGTACTGACTTATAGCTCACTGTATGGAAGAAGTTAAAATAAGCAAATTCAGTGATCTGGCAACATACTGAGCTCCTTCAGTTTTCTTTGACATCAGTAGGATGCTGAAGGTTGCTTGCCACTACCCTCAGGGTCAGACCTTTGCTTAAAAAACAGTCTTTAATGAAGATTTCTGGATTCCAATTTAATTTACTGGGTTAGTCAAGAAGCTATTTCGTTACATACCATTCCTTCAAGTACATTATTTACAAATCTGTAAGAAGCTTGAGAACTAAGCAGAAAGATAAAAGAGATGTGTCATAGGTGGAATTTAAGTTAATGCTCCCACTGTTGGCATTGGATTAATTGAGGAGCTGAAAAAGAATCAATTAGTGGCTAAACTATGCAAATAATTTCATTTTCTTTGTCACTCATGACATTGAACTTGCTTTGTTTCCTGCATTTAATATTAATATTATTGTTTCTCCTTTCCTCTTGACTGATAATTATTCAAACAAATGACAGCTTAAAAAAAGAGAATGATTTCTTTTTTTTGTTCTCCCTGTGTTTCAGATAGCCTATAAATCTGATTACAAACATGACGGTGTTGACTACAATTACCCAGCTACTGTCACTCCTTCATATCAGACAACAAGGAAGTTGGTCCCTTTGAAAGATGTAAATAATTTTATGGGTTTTTTTCTATGACTTGCATGGCTCATCATCTCTCTCTAGGAGACATTGTGATAGATTGCTTATGTCAAATGATGATTTAATCGTGGGAGCAAACAGCTACTGATAACAAAGTTAAAGCAAAAAAGTGCAGGGAGTCAAGAGGGCTCAGAGGAATAGAAAGTGCTGCCACCTCCTGTCATTGGTTTCAGTTCAGCACAGATTGTACAGTCATGTGAAATGAGTGAGTTCTGCCCTGTCCTTAGTCTATGTTGCAAAACATCTCACCATCCCGGGCAGGTTCAACAGCAACATCAAGCACTGAAAGGACAAGGAGATTTAAACAGGCTTCTCATGCTTTGTGAATTCCCTGAAGATAGGTGTTCACCTTTGAAGGGGAACTAATTGGTCACATAACCTTCCTTATGCCTGTGGTCTGTGTGAGAGAGGTGCCCTCTGTGCTTGGGGTAGAGTTACTGATGGAATAATGTGAAGGAATTTGTGTACTGCTGTGGTTATGTGTGCTCTGCAGATAGATGGAGGATGTCAGACTGTAGAGGATACTGTACTTTCACCTCTCATGAGCATTAAAGGCTTGATTGATCTCATCTACTGTTGGGAACTTAATGTCTGCCTTAGGAGCAAAGTCACCAGGCATTACTTGTAAAAACAACAGGAAGAGAGCAGCACCTCTCTGAGAGCAGTAGAGCATTTTTGTCTTCCTAAGATATGTATAACCTGTCTTCCCATTGAAATTGCAAGAAACCGGAGGCAAGATGCCTTAGAGAGGCCATTAACATATGAAATTTATCTGGTAGCATGAAGATGTAAAATTGAGAAACCTGATGTTTTTGAGGAAGTACTTCATAAACTTCAACTGTAAGATGCACTATTGCCTCTTCAGCAGAATTTCAGCTTTGTCTTTGAAAAAGCTTAAAAAAGTAATGTTCAGTGTTTGACTGTTTAGTGTGTGAGACAGTTGTATTCTTAAAGAGTTCAAAATAAGCATGAATTCATGTCCAAAATGTACAAATTAGTTCTACCCACTCTAAAAACATCAGCAGTGCCTTTGGCTCTACAATCCATAGTTAGCATCTGGGTTTGGAGCATGGAAATCAGTTGGCCACAGAGACTAGTCATGATTGTCATCTAGTAGTTTGAAACAGTCCCAGGACTCATCTGCTCACTGATAGCCGAAATGCTTACTCTGAACTCTTTAAGCATAAAACTCTCTCACGCGCTAAGTAATCACAGGTAGCAAAAAATACACAGTTTCAGTTAAAAATAAAAGATCCATTTCTGTGGAATTAAAATTGTCTCTGTAAAGAAGCAAATGAACTGTTATAAGTACCTTGATCACTTTGGACCTTGAGATAATTTTGCCTAGTTTTTGTCATTGTGGCAGAAAGAACAAGTTTACATGAGGATACCAGAGATAAGAAGGTTCACATTAAAATAGTTTCAGTAACTCAAAGTCTCTAGAAATATATCCCACTTTACTGGAAAACAGTGTTCTTAAGAAACTAGTTTTAAGCAATGTTTGCAAAGTGGTGATTAACTACAGTGAATGTTAATTAAGGCCTACAGAGAATAATAATTGTGTCCTGCAGTGTAGCACTGAGTCCTTTGGCAGCAACAGGTTTGAAAGAAAGCTTCTCCGTGATTTTTTTATTTTGCATAATTCGTGGATTTAATGTATTTATTTTATAGTCTATTTTTGCTGCTACCATGTTAGTGTGTTAGGAATTTAGTGGGTTCCATTCTTATCAATGGCTGACATTAAAATGACTTTTTTTGTACCATATTTTTCTTCTCTCATCATCCACAGAAAACTCTTACCACACAGGTAAATTCTATGAAATTCTGTGATTAATTATTACATTAAAACCCAGTAAAACAAAGTGTAAGAGAGTGAATTTGTTCTGCGCAGCATTGCACTGGGCAGACCTCTTAACAGACAGTTACAATGTTCCTTTATAAAGGTAGTCTGAGAAAGATAAAAATAGTCTAAGAGATGGTTAAGAGTATCGGTTTTATAGGAATGCTTTGGTGGACCAGCTGCATCTTTTTAAGAATATGTGGTTTTGAGGGGGAGGGGTTACAAATAAAGTTCATTTTCAAAGTGGAATAAAAACTGTGACCTCAGACTAGGAAATTTTCAGAGCATTAACTCAGATCTCATCCAAGAGATCCTGACATTTCTCCTCACCTCTATTTATTATGGTTTAAGTAATGATTTATCCAGAGTATTAACTAACAAAACTTTGTCTGCTCAATCTCTCATTTTCCAGTGTGACCATTTCTGCCTTTATTAAATCTTCTTTTTAATTTTATCTTAAATTAGGTAAACTACAGACAAAGCATAGACAAACTGAAGTACAGCTCTGTTGCCAGCACTCCACAAATGGTTCAAGCCAAAATAAACGCGCAGCAGCTCAGTGATGTAAGTTCCGTCATCATTAGCCACCATTGTTTATGAGCTAATTTTATTTCATAGCATTTGTAGCACTTAAGTGGTTTTATTCTTGATAGTTCATCAGCAGATTTACAACCAAAACAAAAATGCAAATTGAATGAAGTAACTTCCAAAAATGTGGCAAGCGTACCAGCGGATGTAATATTTTCCTCCATTTTTAAGATTTGTATTAGTGTGCTTTGTTAGGGATTTATCTTCTCTGTATTTATTAATGTGTGTTTTTTAATAATATATTTTCTGCTTATAGAAAATCAGTAACTATTCTATTTATAGAGTAATTATTCTACTTCCTAGCACCTAGATAGAAGTTACAATTGTCTTATTGCTCTCATATTCGTGTTGGCCATAGCTGTGAGTGTATCTATAACATATGGCACCGATAGCCTGAAATTCAACAGCAGTCAATCCATGTAATGGTCATATTTTTAGTGAATTAAAAATAACTGAGTTTGTTGTTGACTTTTTCATTACATGGCAGTTGAACTACCGAGCCCAGTATGAGAAGACAAAAACAAATTACACTCTACCTCAGGACGTACCTCAGTTAGTCAAAGCAAAAGCCAATGCTGAGTTATACAGTGAGGTAAGCCAAGCAATGTGGAAATATTGGTATTCATGATGCCATTACTAGACAGAAATGAATGTAAAGATGAGTATATTTTTTCTGGAAGCATTTAGCATTTATCATCTGTCTTTACTAAACAGCATGAGGTATGGTAACCAGAATAGATAGGGATACAATCTCAAGTACAGTAAAACTGCTAGACTTTTTTTTCAAGACCTTGTCAGATGATTTGAATTTGTTTAGTAAATCAGCGTTCACTTTACAAAATTAACTGATTCTGAGATAATAACTCAGAGCCCACTGGAAAGAAACACAGTGACTTCAGTGAACTTGGATCAAGCCCACTGTTGTGGCCATTCATAATTCATGACAATATGTAGTGATTTACTTAGAGACCTGGGTCTTAAAATCAAGTGCTTGCAGGAAATGTTTAACTTCTATTTAATTTTAAAAGCATTTTCCAGGCCTCCATTGTTGTAGAAAGTTTTGGAGGGAAAAACACCCAGCAGGACAAATAAATGCAAAACTAGAAACTCCAGACTTATTACTGGTGTGACTGTTACTTTTGAGCCAGTTTTATAATTCTTCATGGTTTTGAGTTGGCATTACTGCAAGTTTTTCCTGGCACATTCATACCCTGTGTTCTTCCCCTAAGTTTTATTTGAGTTGCATTGGTGAAGTGTTGTGGTGCAACACTCCTTGTGGCTATAATGTGTTGGGATGCATGCTCATTGTTAGGTATTAGTAAAATATAACCATATGAAAAGCCAAATTCAGAAATCAAGCTTCCTGGATATTTCATCAGGTGCATGCATAGTATGCATGAAGGCATACTTGATCCTGCTCTAATGGAATTTCAAGTGCAACCTTGAAAAAGAGCTTAAACAACTAGTACTTTAACTTCCATTAAGTTTCAGAAGTTAAGCATGTCATTCTCATGCATTTCATCTACGTTTGTGATATAGTGTGGCTCATGAGTGTGCTTTTGAAGCAAATTGACTGATCATAAGTGTTGCTTCACTGAGCTTTGCTTCACATTGTGGGGTGTTCTCAGAGCACATGAGCTGGATTCCTTTTGAATAAAGCCAAACTGAAAGATGCTCTCCAGCAGCTCACATAAAGAACTGCAGCTACAAATGGGCATTTGGCACGTGGGACCTGACTAGCTCTAGTTTGGTGGGGGGGAAGAAAAATCCTGAAATGAATAGTGTGATGTCTGATTCTGAGCACCAGCTGTTCTGCCCTATAGATCAGTTCCTATTGATCTACGCTGTTTGCGTATGTAGACATAATCACAGGCACTTTTGAAAAACCTTCCCTCCCCCATACCTCTTTAAAATTGAGAGCTGTTGGTGCATATTCTGGGATTTAAAGTGCCTGTAAACTCCAAGAATAAAAATCTTGACTCAATCCTGGCCAATTAATTAGCTCATAATGATAATGAACTGTGAGTTAAGAAGGTTCCGGTTTGTGGACTGAGCATATTTATACTTCTGTTTTGCTCTTAGTCATTTTCATGCTTGTTTGAAGATCTTGTGTGTTTATGTGTTAGTGACATGTTGCTGTCTTTCCTTTCTCAGATTAAGTACAAAGAAGGCTGGGAGAAGAGTAAGGGCCGGGGCTTTGAAATGAAACTTGATTCTCTGCCTTTACTTGCTGCCAAAGCTTCAAGAGATCTTGCCAGTGATGTATGTTATATTTAATTACCTAGGAATTATTCTTTATGTAAGTTGCTATAGCACAGGGGAATAAAGCTTAGCTCACTTCATCTGGATTTTAAAGTCCTGCATTTGGCTGTCTGTCTTTCTCAATGGCTGATGAAGAGTTGGAAACTTTCTCAGACTCTGCTATGAAATTTCACTCTCTGAAAATTATTTTTTAAATACAAGTGTACAGAAGGAAGCAAAATTTGCAAAATAGCAATGGCTCAGTCCTCCCATAGTAAAATTCAGTGTTTGGAATTGTTTATAGCCTCAAAAATACTGTTATCATCCACTACAAAGGGAACACATGTTTCTTTAGTCTGCTTTTTTAACAAACACACATATATAAAAAAATTTCCAAACAAACTCTTTTTAAACAACTTATCTCATTATTCTTAACCTGTGGAGGGGCAGAAAAGGAAGAAACTGTTCCTGCAGCTAGGAAGTGTTCAGCAATAGCGGTGATTCCAAAATCCCACCTCATTAAGAAAATCAGATCTTGAATTCCTTACTTGGTTTTTACATGGCTGATGTTTTATCTTTTGCTTTAAGAATCAGATAATTCAGCTAAGCAAAACCTTTAAGTTTATAAGTATATCCACCTCAGAGGAGTGAGCCTTAAAGAATGAGGTTAAAAGCAATATAAATGAGACCGACCTTACACCTTTGGGCATTTCTGAGAAAATCTGGGAAACCTGAAGTGACAAAGTGAGAATCAGACTAAGCCCTTGTAAATTTTGACCGTCCAAATCACCAGTGAAAAACATATTGCTTATCTCTTGGGTAGCTGGAAATGTTCTTTGACTTAAACTATTTTTTTCACAGATTAAATATAAAGAAGAATATGAAAAAACAAAAGGAAAAGCAATTGGAACCAAAGATTCGAGACTTTTGCACTCTCTGCAGGTGGCCAAGATGAGTAGTGAGGTAAATTATTTATTTCTCCTACTCAAAAGATGTTTTTCATAATTAGAAATCTTTCAGCAAAAATATGTGGTCTACCACTGTTACTGCTTTCACTATAAGAAATTCTTGGAAGTGTTTAACAAAAATTGATTTCCTTCCTCTGTCTGTGAATCTGCAATGATTACACAGTATTTTTGTTCTCCTAGAGAATTTTGGGTTGATAGTGTCCTTATTTTGGGGCAGGAAAATAACATCCTATTAAACCCCCAATATAAACACTTCTATGTAAAACTCTCAAGCAGATAAAGGTATGTTTAAAAGTAAGAATTACTGTAATAGAGAAGATGTCTCTAGAGTCTGCAAAATGCATCCTGCCATCTGTTTTCTGGTTCTCTCATAGGACCTGATTTCTACGTGTTTTTTGCCTAATCTGCACAAGGACCCAAGCAAGAATGGAGATTTAAGATTGCTTTGGCTTTGCAATACACTGATACAGACAACTTATTTTTATTCTTTCTATTTCTAGATTGCCTACAAAAAAGATTTTGAGGAGAGTAAGACTCATTTCCATCTGCCTATGGATATGATAAACCTGAGACATGCTAAGAAGGCCCAGGCACTTGCTAGTGACTTAGATTATAGAAAGAGACTCCATGAATACACAGTGGTCCCAGAAGATATGAAGACCAAATGGGCAAAGAAGGCTTATGGTCTCCAGAGTGATGTAAGATGATGTATACTCAGTTTGACTGTTCCAAGCAGTATGAGTGTTTATAGACTTTTTCAGTTTGACATTAATTCTCGTTTAATATGGACGCTGTTTGATTTGCACTACGACTCTTTAAAATGTCTTTGCAATGTCTTCGAAACTGGAAGGGGTGCACATGTCCACATGCAAACATTGTACCTGTGTTCCCCATGCCAATACATGTCATTTTCCTCTACAGCTTCGATATAGGGCAGATCTGATGTGGATGAAAGGAGCTGGGTGTATCACAGAAGGAAGTCTTAATATACAACAAGCCAAAAAGGCAGGAGATTTGGTCAGTGAGGTAAGCAAAGTGCTGAGGCTTCCGTCTGTTGTTTATTCAAAGATTTATGCACACTTATTCCACTACATTATGCAGAAGATGTAAGGAATTCCTAATACAGAAAATCTGAGAAATGGAAGAACTGATGGACACCGTTTAGTTATTCTACAGTTTAGGAGATCCTGGGTTACAGGTTAAAAATATGTTTTCCCATTATATGATCATTGTGTCAAGTTTGTGAGGCAGAAGTCCTCATAATTGTGCTTCCACCTCTTTTCATTCACCTGCCCATTTTGCAGAGCAGCATTGAAAGGAATTAGAATTTCCTGTGGTACGTGCAACCTGAAGTACATAGAGTTTTAAGGAACAGTGTTGAAAAATTAGGTATTTGCTAGCCATGTTTGGAAATTTCCTTGCTCTTCGGCAAATAAGGGCTGTGACTTTACTGGCAGCTTCAGCTTGTGCTGCTTTTCATTGCTTTCACTGATTAATTCATGGTTTCACACTGCCATTAACCTTATGGAAGTACACTTCCTCAGCTGCTTAGCTATGGTTGAGTTGTCTCACTAGTGCTAGGAAAACTAGAGGACAGATAGAAGAATAAATGAGGGGAAGTTTGACAAGAAGGATAAAATCCCACTTAGTGCTGGAGGAAGGAACAGAAGCCAGTTAGTTACTGGAGATCACACTCTCTGATACCTTGGGTCTCTGACATCCTCTCACTGCTCCTGCAAGGGGAAAGAATACATCTTAGAAACAAAAGAAGAGCAGCTACTCTCAGATCTGGTGTCTTGCTAGGGATAGACTGACATCTGCTGCTGTGGTGTGCTGTAGTAATAATCACTTCCACAAATATTTAATCCATAATGATCTGCCTTTTCATTCCAGTGCTGGGTAAGGCCAAGAGATGGCTGACAGTCACTTAAACTGGAGACTGGTGGATATTATTTTAGAGATCTCTATTGCCATACAGAGCCTGGCATTTTGTCATTTCTTTGCAGAATGTCACTATATTGTGTTCCGTGCAATATGACAAAACATGCTAGTTTTAATCTGCCTTCCTCCCTTCCAGGTTCCTAAAATAAAGCGATGAGCACCTCTTTGAAGTGCTGCATGCTTTTGTAACTTCTGTTTTGTGTTCCCCTAGCAGAGACACAGTGTAAACCGATCTGCTCACCCATCAGTTCAAACAGAAGGATTTCTCTCCTGAAATACCAGATAATGAGAAAATGCATTTACACCTTTTCTAGGTGGAATGTCCCACTTCCTGGTTGAACTGTTAGAATAAGAATTCAACTAAAGCATATAAGAAGTGTTTGCCTGGTCTCCTCTATCATACTGTGGTCTTGAAATAGGTTGCTGCATTTTTTTCCTTGTACTGTCTCAAAGACAGAAAGAGATGCTTGGCTTGCTCTCCAATGAGTGATGCAAAAGGCTCAGGCAGTGATATTGATTTAAAACAGGCCTGATCCAAAGCCTGATGAAGTCAATGGAAGTTTCCCATACGCTTTGGTGTGTTTCAGGTGTGAAGTAAAGAGTAAGAATAAAAGTAAGGGAAGCCTTATTTACCAAACTAGAAATGTTATTCTCTATGCAAATGTGTCTGTTCAGATAGATTTTATATAAGTGCTGGTACCAGAGGATGAATGGAGCACGATGTTTCTTCCCACATCCAAGACTTGAGCCTTGCAGAGGGCGCTCATAGCTGTTGCTCCCAGGAAGCCTTGACTGCAGTGTCTATGCTGAGCTCTGCTTTGAAAAAAATCTGGGAGAAGTTGGGCTGATAGGGAAGATTTTGAATTAAAGTTGCCTTCAGGACACCAGAATTCCTATTCTAATTTAATTGATAATTTAGAAATATCTTAATAATTGAAAAATATCTCAGTAACACACGTTCAGTGATTTGAACAACATGTGCATATACTTAGGAAGCCTCATGTAAGAAAATGAGATAGTAATATTTACTGTGTAGCTATGAACTTTCCTGGGCCCTGACTTAAGTCATACCCAGTTTGTGAAGGACACTCATTGGTTGGTGTGCAACCTAGATCTTGTGAGGTATGTAGCTAGTACATTTGGCACCAAAGAGTATCTCTGCTTGCTGTGTCAGCAGCAATGCATTTGGCATGCTCTTGCACTACCCTCCTCGCCACTGGGGTACTCCTAGCAGAAAGTACTGGCACTGGGTAGTATTTGGAAGCTTATTTTTCTGACACTTGTGCTAAAATTGTCTTGGGAATTTACAGGGGACTTCTGGCTCAGTCAGTTGTGTACTTTTTGAATGCACTACATTTTTGGAGAAGGTAAATATTGTAGCAACTTTTGTGTAACCTGCTTTAATTTGATCTAGAAAAAGTACAGACAGAAGGCTGATGCTCTGAAGTTCACCAGTGTGGCTGACAGTTCTCAGATCAAACATGCCAAGAAAAGCCAGGAACTGCAGAGTGATGTGAGTCCTTGACTGAATTTGTCTCTTTGCAAGTAGTTTACTCATATTGTGGTCGTTCCTGAGATATGTACAGTGGGAGGGGGTGGTGGTGGTGGAAGAGGACCCAGTCATGAAATGTTTCCATATATGAAATTTCTTGAGATTTATTTCTAAGGGGGTTTGTTTGTTTGATGAATTCTCTCATTGAATTCTCTGAACTAGAACAACAACAAAAAAGCAGACCCCAGTGGGAAAGGAAATAGGCAAGTGAGGCTTCTGATAAATGATGTCAAAGGCCAGAGGTGGGGGATATCTCTGCAAGACAGTTCTGGCAACATACCTGTGGGTGGTGCAGGCTGGATTCAAGTATGGCTGAAATGCATTGATAAGAGGATACCTGAGTATTCCTAAGAGATTAATGTCATCTGCACGAAAATTGGCTGTCCTTGAGGTGGTAAAAGTGAGGAAGCAAGCTGGAGGGAAACCACAGTACTCCCAGCCAATCCTCTGGCAGTTCTTCAAAGCAAGGTAGACATTAGCACAGAGACTAATACACATCCATCCCAGCTTCTGTGTTTCTCTCCAGTGAGGGCCCTGGCAGACTACTTGAAGCTATATTAGCCTTGTTAGACCACATGTTCTTCAGATGTTGCTGTTAAGGTACTTTTAGCAAAATGATAAAATAGGCATATTTTCCCAAACTAGGTGCCTTCAGAATGCTCCCTATTCTTCCTTGGGGCTGGCAACCCTGGCAGATGGTATTTCAGAACTCCTTGGCAGGACTTAGCTGACAGCAACTCACTTATAAGTTTCCAAAAGAAGGGAAACCTGTTGTTAGAATTGCTAACCAACTCATTTTGGAACAGTAGTGACTTGCCAAGCTTTTTTTTTTATTACATTTAATATGTCATGCCTTGAACGGAAGATACTGTCAGCTTCTCTGTTGTTACGTGAATGAAGGAAGCATTATTGCTTCTTGCTTGGTCTTTTTCAGGCAGCTACCATGTTTCCCTTTTTTTGCTCCTCTGCATCAAGAAAAAACTGGTACTTGCTTGGATGAGTGTTGGGTGGCTCAAAGATGTCACCAGATTGAATCAGAGGAGAATGCTGGTCTCCTGACTCTCATTACTTATTTCCTATGTACTGGACAATGCTGCCTTAGTGTACCTGTCTTGAAGTCAGAATAGTAACTGTGGATTTAGAGCTTTATAGTAGGGACATTTTTTTTTCTTCTTCTGTGAGATGTAAGAAATGTAACACTTCATGAAATGGGACATCTTTTCATAGCTTTTCAACAGCTCCTCCAACAGCTTTATGGGCTTCTGAAACAGAGCAGTTAACTTCTATGTTGACATTGCCCTGGGATATAAAACGGAGATATTTGCTACTTGGATCATAAAAGGTCCTTGATATTTTCATTTGAAGTTGGAAGGCTAGTCCTCACTGGAGTACTGTGTCAGCAATACATTTAGGTGACAAATTTTCTCTGTGGATTCATTTGCTTAGTTTTCTTCATTTTGTGCCTAAAATTCACTATTTCTGTGTCCTATTAAAGGCTTTCATTCCACCTAAAAAGTAGCTGTAGTTTAATATTGAATGGAATACATTCTTGCATACATTTTGTACTGAATACGAGTTAATGTTGGCCAGTTAAGTGGCTAACTTTAGGAAAGAGAATTAAAGTACCCTGATATATATGTTGTTTCACTGCTTCCCTGAAATTAGACCATGAGAAGTTGGTCAACCTGACTTTGTGGGTCAGCTTTTCAATTCAGATTGGGAAAAAAAGTCATGATGCTAAAGACTAACTCACCAAATAAATTAACCCTAACAAATCCTTGAATATTTGGGGTGTTTTAACCAGTATTGCTTCAACATTAAACATGGACTACTACTTGTTAACCACGCTTTGCTTTCTGTGGACAGGTTGCCTACAGGTCAGGAAAAGAGCAGTTTCTTCATCAGTACACCATCAGCAAAGATGATCCTGTCTTCCTGCTGGCCAAAGCAAATGCTGCCAATATCAGTGAGGTACTGTGTGAGACAGAGGTTTGGATTTCCTCACTCCTGTGAATAGTTAGAGCTCCTGTTGAAATGTTTGTTCTGTAGGTAAAGGTTAGGTTCTTTCTCTGAGAAGGTCCAAATATTTTAGATGTAAAAACTTTATATCTAAATTTAATTACTTGCTCTTAATTAAATACTAGTCACATCTGCTCTTCTGGAGACTAGTCACTTTTTGTGTTTGAAGCCATGTATTTTCCACATGCTTGCAGATGTGTGGCACTTTGACAGTTTCACTGGAACCAGTGAGATAATGGGGTTACAGTATCCACAGTTACAGTATGCAAGCGAAAACACCGGGACTTAGACATACGGTTGCTGGGCATGGAGTGTACTCTGGTCTGATGTTACTTGAGAGCTTTCACTGTGACTATAAAACAAATAGAATATATTGATAGTAATAAAGAGACTGTGTTATTGTCACCTTTTTAGAAACTGTACAAGAGTAGCTGGGAGAAGCAGAAGGAAAAAGGATTTGTGCTTCGTCTGGATGCTTTGTCATTCTTGACAGCTACGGCAAAGAGGGATCTGGCAAGTGATGTGAGTATGGACTCCATCAGCCTTCTTTATTCTTAGGACAGCTGACAGTCCAGGTTGCTACCAGAGTGCTGGGGATGTGTCACATATGTCTTGGTGCCCTGAGCCACCCTCACTCGATTCGTGCTAAGGAGCAATGGAGGAGTTGTCTGGGTGATTGGCATTCCATAATTAGTCAGAAGGTTTGCTCTGAGCAATTCAGAGTTTTTCCCCACATGCTGACTGTGTTTTCCTATTCTCATTTTGTCCTGAGGGTGAATTTTAGAACTCAAAATGAAGTGAAAATCTCCTGTGAAATATTGTAACTTAATACATCTACGCCTGGCCAGAAAAGTCCTGAAAGAACCTTCTGACCTTAGTGTTTAAAGAATGTTGTTTTCTAGAGAGAACCAAAAAGGAAAAATTTCTTACAGCTTTTTGTGAACATATTATTATTGAGAAAGGGTTTATGTATCAAGGACCGAGCATCACAGCACCAATAGACCATTGCTTTGCTACTAGCAGAGCTGTCAGTTTGGCAGCTGAGGTCATTTACTCATGGTCTGTTTTTTTTATCCACAGATTAAATATAAGGAAGGTTATGAGAAGATGAAGGGTAAGCTGATTGGAGTAAAGGCTGTGGAGGAAGATTTGCAGATGGCTCATTCCCTTCAAATGTCAAAGTTGCAGAGTGATCTGGAATACAGGAAGGCATTTGAGGACACAAAGAATCAGTTCCAGGTCTCCATGGATATGATTAACCTTGTCCATGCCAAAAAGGCTCAGAATTTGGCCACAGATAAAGGATACAAGACAGCTCTCCATCACTACACAGCCCTGCCTACTGACAGGAAAGTGGCATGGGCCAAGTGGGCCTATGGATTGCAAAGTGATGTAAGTCCAGAGCTTAATGTATTGCAATATCCTTTCATTCAAGCCCCTCATACACTTAGAGCTGAGTTTCTTCAGATGTTTATGCTTTTAATGCCATGACATATTTATGCACCTAGTTTTTCAACTGTTAAACAGCTAATATTAAAACAGTAAGCATTAACCACTTATTTGCTCAAGAGATATATTTGAGGAGTTTTATAATCCTGTTTATGAGCATGGCTTCTTCAATGTCTACTTCAAATGTTAATAAAACCCTAGGATTCATGTACGATGTACATTTATTCTTTTTACCTAATGTGCAGGGAGGTTACATAATTTATGATGAAAAAATTGGTGATAGGATTTGATATGGAGACCACATGCTCAGCTGAAACCATCAGATGAACTGTCTGGTGCTGTAAATGGTTATTATAAATCAGACTTTCCATTCTGAGGTTTTGAGTCAGATCTTTTCAAGGAGACTTAGATACGTGTAAAGGTCTTCTTGAGGTACAGGTCCTGAAACCCCTCTGGCTTCTTTGAGAAACCCACCTGTAGTGGTGCTTGTATAAGCTTTTGGAATTCAGTAGACTGTTGGGAGGAGAGATTTGCGAGGAAAGTGAGAAGTACTCCTGTACTCTTCCTCCTTAAAGACACATGGAAAAAAACAAAACAAAATGCTTTCCCTCCAGTGTAACAAAAGGGTAAGGGTTGGGAAATGCTGAGTATCATTTTCTTATCATTGCAAATCACTAATGATATTTTAAACAGTGCGCTATGTGCAATAAAACTGAAGTTTTTGCTATGTTAGCGTAAAAAATAGAAAGGACAGTAAAGTGTAGACCACTTCTAAAACCTACCTTGCAAAGCATATTGCACAACTTCTGGTGAGTCCTGATACTTCTATTTCATTCCATAATTTTTTTGCTTTCCTTGCAACTGTGCAATAGTGAATAAAACAAAAGCAGGCACTAATTTGACTTGGTTGTTGTTCCTGAGATGTCTGAATCCTTTAGTGGCATTTTAAGTGTATGAACACCAACAATAGGACTTTTTTTTTCTTTGTCAGAACCGATACAGAGCAGATTTGAACTGGATGAAAGGAGCTGGATGGATAGCCACTGGGTCATTAAATGTGGAGCAGGCTAAGAAGGCAGGAGAACTCATTAGTGAGGTGAGATTTCATGACAGCATGTAACAGAATTTGCTGCATAATGCGTGCAAAATGTCTGTATAAAATTAAAATAATTTCCACTCAAAGGGGAAAGAAAAAGGCATACCACATGAAAGCCCTCAAAATCAGGGATAGGACTGGCAATTAGAGGGAAACCAGATACCAAACACACACCAGTAGGAGTCCATATAGCCTTTGCAAAAACAAAGTAGGTGACAAATGATATTATGAATAATAATGGCAATCAAACAGTGCTCAATTGCTACCCACTAGCCTACCTTTTTAATGAAGCAAAACAGGAGAGATGATGAAAAGATGCAGTCACTGGACCCAGAACTTTCTTTTGTAACAGATACGCATTCCTTCTTGCTCCTTTTTCATATGTAGTCACATTAGCTATTGAAATTCACATAGATATGTCTGTTTGTGGCTATCTATCAGCCCAAGTAGTTTTCATCCTTAGTTCTCCCTATAACCAGTTTCACTTACAGGAAAAGGTCCTGTAGTCCTTTATGCCAGTCCTATGAGGCCGTCAAAGGAGGTTGTAGTAGAAATGGTTAAAAGGTTCATAGTATTCTGTTTCTGTTATTTCAGAAGGAGTCCTACTGTCCAAGTCTGCTGCAGTAGGAGACTGAATCCTGTGATTTTTTTAGATAAGCAGTGCTGATGCAGGAATCATCTGTCCATTCTCTCAATGAGAATATCAGCATAACCACTGGTGTAGTGTCTCAGAAAAATATGGTCATCCTTTCATGTCTGCCTGATTGCTAATACTGTTCTTTTCACATGTAATCATCTACAATTAAGAAGGATGATTTTTTTAGACACAATAAACTAGATCCTCAGCTAGCATAAGGCAAGGTAGCTTCACAAAAGCTGGTATAGCAATGCCGGCTGGAATGGTAATTGTGAATCTGTATAGGTAGACCATTTTGATGTTATCGTAGTGAACACTGCCAAGTAGAAATTTGACCTGCTAGGTTGTTCATCTCAACCTTTTTGTGAGTACTAAATAATTTTAGATGGCTATAAGCATCCTTCCTTCTTACATACACACAGTGACTAGCCCATGTAATACTGCTAAAAAACAATTGCCAGAATATCACTTCTAGGAATTTTATGTAGAGATGTTCTGGTCAACTCTTATTTGTCTCTACAGCTGATCGGGACAAAGTGCAAACCACTTTTGTCCCTAGTTAAACTTAGTAAGGTTGCTCATTTTTAAGGGATTTCTTTCTGAAACCAAAACATTGCTCATAAGCTTGTAATACTTTAAAAGAGTTAGTGTGTTTTACATCAGCTTTTTGAGTCCCCAAAGAATCAAGATGTTGCCTCAAATAAAATTCTGTGGATCACAGCTCAAATTTAAAAGAGAATGACATGCCTTTAGACTTGAACACTGAGATACAAACAATTTCCAGAAAAACTACAAACATGCTTAATGACTTTGGAGTTCATCACAGGCATCAGGAAAATTTAGTATGCACTACTGGGAGAAGGGACAAGAATATTGATGGGTATAGGACAACTCATGCAGCAAGGGAAGCTTTTAGTGACCTGGCCATATGGAAAAAGTCAATTTGCCATCAAACAGCCTTCATCTTAATTACGTATATATAACAAGATCTCTCATAAACTACTATGGGTCCTTTCAAGCAAGCAGAATTAATATAATTATCTAGAAGATATATTGTAACAATTAGGCACAGTGTTAATGGCTGCACAGATTTGCTATAGGTGGTAGGAAAAAACCTAAACCCTGAAACAATAAGTTAAACGATTGCCATTATTAACACACTACAATTGTATATAATTTCTTGCTTAAAGAAGCTATAAATAAAAAATACAATCAGTCATATTTGAAGTAATCTGAAAAATATTTTAAAAATCGTGAGTTCTGGAGTATTTAGGTAGGCAGAATCTGATTTTGAAATGTTTTCCTTATTTTTAGGGAGAAATACTTTAATATTAATCGGCAAAAGGTTATTGTTAAATTGAAACAAATATTAATCTGAAAGTACCTAGGACATAAAGATGAGGAAAGAGGAATAATAATTATGTTCACAAATTCACTCTAATCTCCAGCAACCTATGATTTTTCTCTTTCAAATAGCATGAAAGAGCAGCACAAAATTCACAGCTTTGATCTTTTTCTGCTCAACAGAAGAAGTACCGTCAGCATCCATATGCTTTGAAGTTTACCAGTATTAAAGACACTCCTGAGATGATCCAGGCTAGAATTAGTTATAACCAGGCTGTGGATGTAAGTTATAATGTATATACATTATGATTATAAGAGTGGTATCCTCTTTGAACGACCTGATTGAAGCACTGGCTTTCTCTCTCTTTCTTTCTCTGACATTATCCTTGGGAACCATGAAACTTCTGTGTTCTGGTGTGGTGCATCTCACAAAGAGCGTGTTTCTAACTTGGAATGAGAAGTCATGGAGATCCCACTGAAGTGAATGGGAGTTTCATGTAAAAAGGCTTTCTGTCCAATTTTTTTTTCAGAAGTAAAATTTAGGAGTGACATTTGGCCTTTAGAGACTTTTGGCCTTTTGAGATTTATTGAGGAAGAACACGTTTGGGTTTCTTTCCCCTTTTCAAACAGATATTTCAAATTTCAGTTTCTGCATATTCTTTGGAAACAAAATGTAAGGCAGCATGACAAGGAAGAAAAAATAAATTATTTCAAGCTGTCATCCTGCTGAGAGAGAAATCCAGGAGCGGAAACCTTAAAGGGAAGAATTGAGGCTGTTTGGTGTTTAAACATGTTTATTTTTAATAGAAGAGCGATTTAAAAATATTGTAGACTTAACTGGGATAATACAGAAGTGAGTAATAAGCAAAAGTCACTCAAAAAAGACAAGTTTCAAACATGAGAGGATGTTTTATTGTGAAAATAGATATTTTTAAAGTGAAGAAGAAGATGAAAGACTTTGTGTAAAACACATGCTATTGTAATACTTATGGTGTCTATGCCTTTGGTTTAATTAATAAGATCCAAAAGGCTTACATCTCAGGCAGGATAAATATAAGTCATTTTGTTCCACTGAGCCACAGTCAAAATCAGTCTGCTGCTCTACTTCTTCACACATGGAGTTTTCATTAATTTTCCTCTTATGGAGGTGCAATGCAAGTGGGCCTATTTGCTGAAGAAAGTGGCAGCAGGGTGAAATGGAGAGGTTCATTCTAATCTAGAGGATCTCAAACCCTTACATGGAAATAATAGCCTGGGAAAGGCAAGTTGGGTGGTCAAGACATGGGTCATATCTAAGGCCAAAAAAAAATGGTGGCTGTCTGCACTCATCTGAAAATTATGGTGTCAATGTAAGAAGAAACTAAACTAGCAGAGAAAAATAACGTGAAAGAGGTGAACTCTGCATAGCCGTTGTAGGGGAATTTGCAGTTAACGGCATAGAACTCCTCTTATCTGTCTGCAGACATCCTAAAGTCAGCTAGTCCTTGGCCAACCCTATATTCTTCCTCCAAGGATTGATATGAGTAGCCCACATAGACACCTGTTTTACAATGGGATCAGTCACCTTCTGAGCTTTTTTTTAATCTCTTGCCATTGACTGTTGAGTACCTCCTTGAAACTAGCTCTGGAAATAAATTTGGAGTAATTGCATGGATAATTGCCATCATATTTATCTGCTAAAAATGAACAACTTTGGAAAGATATGTTTGGGGAACTTCAACTCCCCAGATTTCTGTGGAATTTCAAGGTGTTGTTGGGCCACTCGTGGTTGCACATCCTTAATAAATGCTGTTAATTCTCCCTCTCTCTATTCACATACGTTGGAAGTCTTATCGAATGAATATTCAAATAACTGAATTTTCATATACATTGATATATTATACACTCAAAAATTCAAGGAGTTCCTCTCTAGTAAACTCTAGATGATAGGTGTACCAGACTCCTAAAGCTTTTTGAGTACTTTTTGACTGATACAATTGCCTATATTTATTAATGCCACTGTCATTTTTCTGTAGTTTTTCCTTTCCATAAACCTACTTATTCATGTTTTTGTCTGAACTAGTGACTGAATGTGTTTTGAGTACTTGCTACTGAAATTCACTTGTATTTGCAGAGGCTGTACAAGGAGCATGGAGAGAGTGTAAAGCATCAGTATACGCCAACAACAGATCTTCCCGAAATCCTTCAGGCCAAATTAAATGCTATGAATATCAGTGAGGTATGAATCTGACTTACAATATTTTAAAGGAAAGTTAAAAAGTTGATAGTGCTTTGCTGTTTGTCCTACACAGGAAAACAAGCTAAATTTCTTTCCGTTCCCCTGTATATGATCATTCTTTGGTCTAAATGTTTCTGAAGTAGTATTGGTAAATCAAACTTCATATCAAACTTCTCCTAAGTTAGAAAGATTAGGAATGAACAAATGCATTTTTATAATGGGTGTTTGTCATGAGATTATTTCTGTTGTGTATTTCATTTATGTTAGGCCTTTGTGTTAGAATAGAATTAAACTAATGTGGTAACATTGCTAGGATAGCAATAATGCTACAGTGTCAACCCTCTGAACAGCAACTCTGCTTTATTCGTGTTCCGTATTTCCTAGATTCGCTATAAGGAGTCCTGGAGAAAGATGAAAGATGGTGGCTATCAGCTGAAACTAGATGCCATTCCCTTCCAGGCAGCAAAAGCTTCGGGTGAAATCATAAGTGATGTATGTGAACTTGCTGCTGATATTATCCAGTAGGTTATGTCAGTCACTCCAGACTGTTTCTGCTCTGTTGACTGACTTCTGATGGAAACAACATGTCCAGCCAACTCTACATCTGGGAGACATCTGGCGTCAGTCTAGTTAGTTTTGGTTCTCGAGGTGCAGACACAAGGAAGTGTTATTGGTAACTAAGCAAAGGAAGGTTTGCAAAAGCAAACAGCCATTAGCAAAGTTGACCAACTTAACTGCTGTAGTGACTGGGCAATCATAGGGATTGTTCAGGAGCTGTCAGCCACTGTTAGCTAGGCAAGCTTTGGAAGAGAGAGCTTGTTTAAGGAGGTTTTACCCTTCAGGGTTTGTCTTGGGTGTCCTTTACAGATTGTAGAGATACTTACAAGCATAGGAGACTAGGTGTTTGGACTTTGCTAGAGAGCTAATGGAGAGAGGCTCCTAGAGGCTGATTCTGAGCACCTGCACCAAGTTCTTGTCTTCCACCACCTGTGTAACAGCAGATAACTAACCCAAGCTATTTGTAAGTGTTCATTGGTGTATTTTTTCTCTAAATAGGATAAAATCTGAAAATGTTTGTACAGGTGAGGTCTTCCTAGCATTCATTAAAAGTTCATTCATATCATATTAAGTATAGCCAGAATTTATTGTCCATAGCTCTCTTTCTGCATTATGAAAACCCTTTTATTCAGGTTTTAACAACCCGACTAATACTCATGTTCTCTTCTACTGACATTTCTATTCTTATTTCCTTTTTAGCACAGGTATAAGGAGGCATTTCAGAAAATGAAAGGACAGATGGTTGGCTCACGTGGCCTGGATGGCGATATTCATATTGCTCATTCAGTCCATGCAGCATCACTACAGAGTGATGTAAGTACAAGAAAGAAGATGTGGGCATTTTGGAATTGGTTTCCTAACAGCGGGTAGATCCTCGT
This sequence comes from Egretta garzetta, assembly GCF_000687185.1. Classification (NCBI taxonomy): domain Eukaryota; kingdom Metazoa; phylum Chordata; class Aves; order Pelecaniformes; family Ardeidae; genus Egretta; species Egretta garzetta. The sequence continues at coordinate 1,215,707 of NW_009259236.1, forward strand.
GGAAGATGCACTTAGCTGTGAATTAGCTGTGGAATAGCTTACTATTTAAAACGTAGGGCTTTCTCTCCCACTTTTCAGATATTTCGATATAATCATGATATTCTTACCATTCTTTTACATTATTTACAGTAACATTAATTTGACAATAAAAGAATACTGTGCATTCTTGCACAATCCCCTGCTGCATACCACTGTTGCCTAGCATAGAATATTTTACTTTCTAAAAGTATCACTCAGAGGTGAGGTCTAATTGAGAATTAGTAGTGGTCTTTGTACAGAAGTAAATTAATTTTGGTAGAGATACAAAGTTTTCAATGATTGTTTTCAGTGTACTGTTTTCCTGAAAGACTAAAGGGTGAATGAGTTTATGGAATTTCAAGTTGGACTTTTTTGGTTTGGGAATGGTTCCCACTTGGTCTTGGGATATGCTATGAATCATTTGTTCATTGTCTATAAGAACTGTAATTGTTCAGTGCATTTTGAACACTGTGGCTGGTTGGACTTTTTTGGTTTGGGAATGGCTTCCACTTGGTCTTGGGATATGCTAAGAATCATTTGTTCATTGTCTATGAATTGTAATTGTTCAGTGCATTTTGAACACTGTGGCTTGATCCAGAAAACAGTGAAATGTTTGTCTGACTTTAAGCACATAAATAATATAAGAGCTATTTATCTTTTTACCAAAACTATCCATAGCAAGCCTGATTGTGGATATAGGTGGGACAGTGTTCATGGATTTCAGTGAATGCTGGGCTTGTACTAGGAATCTTTCTTGTGTGATGGTATGCTCAGACATACAGGTAACAATAAGTGTCTGAAGAATTCATCCCTCTGTCAGGTTACTCTAAATCAGTTTGATGATCATCAATAACTCTGGATGTTCATTGTCTGGATGAACAGCCTGAACATCTCAAATTTGCGTAATCTGATAGGGGAATGTCATGTGAAAAAAAATTTTTGAAGATTTTTATGGCTTTCTTTTCCTGGACAGAAACAAGAATTGAAAAAAAATCCAACACTAAAAATAACATTTAAAACTATGAAATGAAACTGGCCAAATCAACAGAGACCAATAAATATTTTGAGTGAGGTTTTGTACTAATTTTAATATAGATATAACTGTTTGCATTTTATCCTCAGGCAATAGCTTTACCTTTTTGATGTGATTTCTAGAAATGCAGTGAATTAAGAATCCATTTATCAGTTTGGTAATGTTATAGATTCAATGTATCCAGTTTTCACAAAAAAAAAAGTATAAGTAATATCTCAGCTTAATTTAATATAATGTAGATGGCTACTATTTTGATGAAGGATAGGATGCCACATATTCTAATTATAAGTGTTTATCATTCACAGTATAATTAAATAAATTAGGGAACTTACTTTTAAAAAGAATAATTTATACTGGGAATTAGAAGAAATATGGAGAATGTCTCTTCTGATCAAAACCTGAATTCTTATTACCATTTGTGAAATCTACGTGATCTGTTTTTAATTTGATAGGTTAAATATAAGCAAGGTTTTGAAGATACAAAGGCTCACTTCCACCTGCCACTGGATATGATAAACTTGGTACATGCCAGGAAAGCCCAGTCTTTGGTCAGTGAGCAAGAATACAGACAGCTGCTACACCAGTACACTTCTTTGACTGATGATGTGAGATTGCGGTGTGCCAAGAATGCATACAAACTACAGAGTGAGGTAATTGCAAATCTTGCAGGATAGTTCTGTTCCAATTCATGACAGCTGATGGTATGTATTTGAGCAGCAGCTGAGGGATAAACAAGGGCTATTCCCCCTTGATTACATTCAGAAATGAGACAGTTATCTTACTGGGCAGTGGTACAACACGTGTGATCACACCATACCGAGAGATAAGCTATACAGTAGTCTTTGATGACTGGGCAGAGAAATGTTTGCAAGTGGGGATGATTGCAGTGTTGGTGAAATACTCTTTTTAAGGTATTGCTAACCATGCAAGCTGTTTACCAACTGGTATTTGAGTTGGCTTGCATCTGGCTGAAATTCGTATGTACTTCCACAAGAAAGATGCCTACTATTAAAAATCTGATTTGTAACAGACTTCTAAACTCTGGCCTAAGACATAACCATTGAAATTCTGAGAAGGATGAGTTTAACTCCCTATGTAATCTTGAATAAAATTAACTGGATAATTTCTTACAAATTTAAGGTTAGGCTGTGTCTGTAGGCACAGCCCTGAGCAAAGGGCTTTTAATAGATTACGTTGCCTCTGGAGACCTCAGGAGGGGATGTATCTTAAAAACAAGTCTGTCCCCCAATTACTTCTGTATAGCAGTTTAACACTTTCAGCCAACGGTCTTAAAGGTGGCAGACTGTGTTCAAACAAGTGTAAACATCAGATGCCAGTTGTGCTGCCCTAACTTGGGTGGAAACACTTGCAGTCACAGATGCTGAGGCAGGTTTCCATCCCTGACTCTCTTCTGAATTGGGAGTAAAATGCTGGTTGCCAGCAACATGTCTCAGAGTGCAGAATTTAACTCTCTTACCAGATGGTCCTAGGGTGAGGACCAAGCTCTAGCATTGTCCTTTCTTATCTTCTGACTCACGAAGGTTATTTCCTGTGCACAACACTGTGATGCCTTTGAGTCTACAGGCTAGCACTGGACAGACATAGACAGAAGAGGAGCTGGTTCTGCTCCGTTTCCATTATAAGTGGTTGGCTGAACCAAAATGCCTCATTAACTAAAGCTAGTTCTTCCCTCAGTAAGCAGTAGCAGTTTCCACATATCCATCAAGTAGGCAAATCTGTACTTTACTAATTGTTTGGTCTTTATAGCAGAAAATATGATGACCCTTCTCCTCCTCCTCACTCTTCTCATCATCAAATGAAATAATATTTGTCATAATGTATCTACTAATAACTGGTAACTTTTGAAAAAGTAATCTTTACAATGAGTAACTGCTGGGTTTGGTGGTCTGGAAAATATTTTAACAAAGCCTGTACAGCGGCTTAATGCTATTTTTCCTTAGTGTTCCCTACTTATATTATAACCATTCAGAACTGTTTAAAAGCAAGGCTATTTTGTCTGCAATTCCACTTATTAAAAAGTTAGCAGCTTTTATTTAAAAATATTTCCATACACTTTTCTAAACTGGTCTTATTTTATATATATTTATAAATAAATAATATGTAACTGTGATTTATGTATTATATATGAAGAAAATTCCTGTGCCTAGGAAGTTTTTTCAAGGTTATGAATGGAAGTTAGGAGCTCAAGTATCATTCAGTGTTCATGGGACTTAGTACTCAGAATCTTGCATCTGTACTGTAGATCTGTCAGTGCTGTATGCACACAGACACATGCATAAAGACAAGAACATAAGGTAATGTATATGAACTGTCTGTGGTAAATACTAATTTTAATGGATATATTTGAATACCATTATTGTGTATTTTTGGATGAATAAATGTAGGGCATCTCAAAGGCAAATTTGTAATTACTTCTGCTTGGTTTTCCTTAGCATTTATACCGTTCTGACATGAACTTTATGCGAGGAGTTGGATGTATTACTCCAGGGGCCCTAGAGATTGAAGGAAAGAAGAAAGCTTCTGAACTCATCAGCGAGGTAACAAAAGAGGGTTTTGATTTCTCCACTACAAACAAGAGTTTGCCAGATGTCTTTCTATTAAACTGGGCTGGCAAAGTGACTCACTGGATAATGCTAGGCTCCCTCCCCTTGCGTTTGATCATTCCATTTGGGTCCTAACTGCAGATGGGTGAACCTGATGGAGTTCAAGGTTTTGCAGACTTTGCTAACAGTTTTCGCCAATGTTTTCTCCCGTGTTTCAGACCCAGGAGTTTGTTATTTTATGTTATTTATGTTAGATTTAAAATGGGCTTTTTCAACTAAAAATAAGGCTGTGCCTATCTCTGTTAAGTAGCTTTCCTGTTTCTCCAAAATTAGACTGACCTGCAGAGCGCCCTGTATATTACACTGTCCTCAGCTCTGCTCCTGCTTTACAGTCTTAGTCTGTTTTTCACTTGCTGCTTTGCTATGCTGTTATTTTTTCCTCTCTGTAGCTCGATTTTTATTTCCTCTGGCGTGTTCTCTTCTTGCAGCCTCCCCTAGTTTCGAATCTTGGATCTATTGCCCATATTCACACAGATGTGAAATTAAGAAAAACATGACTGCTCTTCCTAGTTGTGGGTTTTTTTTTTTTTTACACCTTATTCCTTATTTACTTTTCATTTCCTCTGTGAGACTTGAATGCATCAAATTCAGAGTAGCAAAAGGTAAATTAGTCTAATGGTTAATAGACACATACCCTTTTCAAAGTAGAGTTTTAAGCACAGGAAGCAACACTAGACCACGGGTATTGGAAAAAGTCCCTTATCTGACAAGACAATTTAGTTATTCTGTTCATTTTTCTTTGTGTGTGAACTCAGAGTAAATATCGTCAGCAGCCACATTCCTTCAAGTACACATCGGTGACAGACTCTCCTGGCCTCCTTCATGCAAAATTCAGCAATATGATTGCTAATGAGGTAGGCTCTCCTAACGTGAATCACAAAATATGCTTTTCAAAATGCAGCGAGCTAGTGATGGAGTAGTGGGAAAGAGAAAACCCTGTTCTGAAAGCAAAATGCATCAAAAAGAAAGCAAACATCACTGATTTGTGCTTTTTCACAGTTAGATCACATTTTATTGTTTCCAAACATTTAATACCATTTTCAATTCAACCCATTCTCTTTCAAAAAGCTTAAATGTTATCCATGCATTAGAGTCCCATTATCAGGGTTTTTTCACATGAAATAAAGCCTCATAAGATCAGTTCTGCTGGGGGTTCTTGAGGGAGCTCATTTACATAGTATGGTCCACTTTAGAGGGCTCTGATAAGAAGAATCACTTTTCTAATTTTTGAAAAACAAGACAAAACCCATAGGCAAATTATCAAAATCATCTGTAATAACATGAGGAAAAATCCAAGCTAGGGAAAATTGGCCTGTTTACCAGAAATCCCTGCCCTTTTATTTAACACACATTCATGGTGCCCTTAATGTTTATAGGTCCTCTTTTGGCCTGCTGGGAATATACCAATGAAAGTCTAAGAATGTAGTGGGTTGGCATTATGTTATATGTATAAAAATCAATGTAAAAGGTTTTTTATGCCCAGAAAAAAAGACCCCATGCAATTGCAATTGCAGTGGTATATTCTTAGCTGGTTTTTGTGCTGGCTGACTATGGTTGTCATAATCGTTAACAGTTTAAGTACTGCTGTTATGTTACTGAAGCAATAGAGAAAATTAATTGCAATTGTCTTTTTCGGTCTCTTTCCTAGCGCATGTATAGAGCAGCAGGAGAGGACAGTCAGCATCACTATACACCAACACTGGGTCTGCCTGAGTTTACACGGGCAAGAATAAATGCAGCCAACCTCAGCGATGTAAGAATTTATTCTGTATTTCTTATACTTATTTGGGATGGAAGACGAATTGTGCAGTGGCAGGGAAGATGGATAAGTAAAGGACTTTTTAGATCTATTCTATTTATGCTTTCCCTGATTTGATTATAATGATATTTATCTCCATTAGCATGTATATGTTTGTGAGTAAATTAAATCTACATAAAGAACGAGACATGTTTTGTCTGAGTTAGTAGGATTTCCCAAAGATAATTTAAAAAAAAATCCTTTGATTATGAAGAATGAGACTGCAACACAGAATAACAAATGAAAAGAGTGTTCCTTTGTTTGTTCCCTTGTGCATTTAAAAGTGAAACAGCAATCTACATGTGCCTTTCCTACTTTAGGCAAAATACAGGGAATCTTGGCATAATCTACGTGCTCAAGGCTACAAGCTGACAACGGAAGCACTCCCGTTCCAGACTGCCAGGGCCTCCAGAGAAATTGCCAGTGATGTGAGTTGAATGATTCAACCTTCCTTCTTGCCTAATTTCTGTTAACTTCATGTAAAACAATGTCTAAAGCAGATTTTACTGAATTAAAGCAACTCCATAACCATGTGAGACAAGTGTGAGACAGAATATATTACTTATGAATGAGATTCTTTGTGTGAATTAAAAAAAAAAAAGAAGAGGAGGAATCAGTGCTAATCGGGAACCAAGCTCGGTTAAACATCTTCCAGTGGGAAATAGCTAGTGAATTAAAGTATTTGCAGACAGACAAATCCAAGGGATTCCGCTCCTTCCCAGGCTTTCAGCTCCTCATATAATGAAGTGCCTACTAATTCTGTCCACCCTGCTTTGAGCTGACTTTTGGAAGTGCTTAGTGCTCCTGAATTGAAATGAAGTCAGAAGAAGCTGAATCTCTGAAAATCAGGAGCTGCCTGTCTGGTTAGGAAGTGAAAATTAGTGGATGGTCCTGTAACTATGTGTCCCTTTAATTTCTGAAATAGAGGAAACTAATTTTCTTGCCCTTAAAAATGCCCTCTCATTTGGATAGTTGTTTGCAAAACACTCAAACATGGTGGTATCCATTTCTCAGAAAACCTAAGTTCATCCCTTCCTCACAAGAAATTTAATAAATTATAAGAAAAACTGTCAATTAAACTAAATTTAGTAAAAAAAGTCTTCATTTTGTGTAGTATGTAGTTGCATATTTTGTCTCTAATGTGATAAAATATGAATATATTTCATGTGTATTTGTTTTATGAAGCAACTATTTCTAGCTGTCATTTATAATGTACACTTAACCATATTTTGCAGAGTGCTTTTGGTTACAGCTTCAGATCTGCTCTAAAGGGTACAAGTCCATAATAGAATTACATCCACTTACAACAGATCTGAATTTGGCCCTTCATCTTGGAAGCACTTTATAAACATTAGCTACTGTAATTTAATCCCCACAACTCTCTTGTGTGGTAGATAAGTGTTATTATCCCATTTCAACTACATTATGAACTCTTCAGGGCCCAGGCCTTCCCTTTAAAGTTCCAAGCACCCTGTTGATGCTGTATAAATAATCATTATCATCATCATCACTATTTCACAGAGAGGATAAATGCAAGATCATAGGGAGAGTCATAGTCCCAGCTAAGATGAGAATGAGGGGTTGCTGGTGCTTATTCTTGCGCTCAGACCACCATCTTAGGCTTCTCAACATAGTTATTGATCCAGGAAAACTGAATTTACTCTTTAAAATAGCTGGGTGGCATTTGCAAATCTGAAGGCTACAGAGTGCATGATGTTTCTCTTTTGTATAGATTTTTTTCTTCTGTCTTTTGTTTGGTTCTCTTATGTTCTCATTCCTAGTGATGTGAATAAAATTCTATGAGAGATAATAAAAGTACATGATCTGAGGTTAAACATGATCAATGCTTTGGGCGTAGTCAGAGAATATATTGAGATGCGCTTAACTTAAATTTTGCAACTACTGTGGTATTTAAATTTGAGAGCAATGAGTGATTCAGACAATTACTTTCTAGTGCTGTATATGTGGGTTGTTTTACAGACAGCATAGATGTTTCAGTGACTTATCCTAAGTTAATTAGCTAGAGTAGCCAGTGTAAGTTTGGCACTTATTCACTTTTACACTTTTTTATTTTTAGTACCAGTATAAACACAACTTTGTGATGGAGAGAGGAAAGCACATTGGTGCCAAAAGTGTGCTGGATGACACCAGGTTGCTGCATTGCTTGCACGCTGCCAAATTACAGAGTGAACAGGAGTATAAGAAGGGATCCCAAGAAGTGTGGTCTCAGTACCATCTGCCCATGGACATGGTGAATCTTGTCCATGCCAGAAAAGCTCAGGCCTTAGCGAGTGATCAAGATTACAGAAAGAGGCTTCATGAATTTACAGCACTCCCAGAAGACATGAAGATGAAATGGGCCAAAAGAGCCCACATGCTACAGAGTGAGGTAAAGACTTCCTTCAGCAATAACAAAGCTTTGAGTGACTGGCACAAGTTGTATGTTGACACTGGGCAGTGTTTTTAGAAAGACCATTTGGAAACTTATGTATTTGTAGCAGCAAGATACCTGATTGCTCCTCACATATGGAATATATGTGAATCAGAGGCTCTCATGTTATGAACCTGACTGTGGTCCATGTCACTTATTCCAGAGCTGACAGATATATACAATCATCTCTCAGGTCTTTGGATCACAGCCAGTCAGTGGTTTGACAGTCACTGCTCTACATACGGAATTCTTTGAGCAGGAAGTTAAATGCTCAGAGGTTGATTTGGGATACATTAGAAGGTCATTTTGCAAACAGAAATGGTCATATTAAATAACCAGTTCCCCAGATGTGTTCACAGAAATTGCTCATGCAAATATAAGTTCAGACAGACCTTGATGACAGAAATGATGGAATCTCAGCATGGGCCACATCCATGCTCAGTTTGCCTTAGCATGTATCTTTGTTCAGGCACAAGCCATTGTCTGTACGTGCTGTCAAACGGATGTAGATGTTGAGCACATGCATAAAGCTGCATGGATGCAGGTAGCTGTATTTTGACAGTTTAGGGTCTAGTGTCATTAGCTGCTCTGTAGCAGGAATCTCTGTTCGGGTGGTTTTTGTTTTGTAAGAAAAGAGACTGAATCGTTTAGCAGGGAAGTGAAAAAGGTTGTTCAGAAAGTTTTGCTAACTCTTTATAGGTTTTTAGGGAGCTGATCATTTACTGAGATCAGGATTTTATTGTGAGACAAAGTGATGGATATTCGTTGGATTTAGTCAGATCTGATGAGCAGATATTAACAGATATTTCAGCTAAGAAAGTCAGAATGGCAATCAAAGCACCGGAGAGCTTGTATCCTTCTTTCTTACTTAGTGTACTTGCTGTCTGGTACCCTAAATGTACTCTTCACAGCCAGAACATTTTTGGGATATTCTCGGGATGGTATAGAAGCTGTTGCTAAATGCAGTTCTTTGCCTTTCCAACTCCCATTCCCGCCTTCTCCTGTAATGGCTCACACAATGGCATTCAGGTAGTTAGATCCACAAAGGTGGGATTTTTTACTATTTACTGGTGAGTGATGGTGGCTTACATGATAGGAAAGTAGCACTTCCAGGGACTTAGTCCTTAGACCCTAACAGCATGTACTTCAGAACTTGCCTACAAAGGATAGGAGATGAGCAAGAACCTCTTTGCCTTTAGACCCCACAGGTTAGGAATCCAGAGAAATTATGAAGGTGGCTTTGTCTGATACCCTCACTATCTGGTAGAGTAATGTACAACATGCTTGAACTAGTTGGCTGTTACGTTCTTTTGCGTATAGGGAAAAAAAAACCCTGAAAAAATGGTGATTGGAATAAAGTCACACAGTGAGCCACTGTCACTCTGAGGGAGAAGTCAGAATTGTTGGGATTGTGGGTACTTTACTGGCTTTCACTTTTTATTGGGTCTGCCTTGTTTTCTTTACTGGATTAGGAGGTAGAGCAAGCCTTTAATGTGAGTGAAGAAAGAGTAATGTGTCCTCCTAGAAATGGGGTTAATGAGGAAGCATGCACCAGATAAAATAATTAGTATTCCTGACTTGAACTCACCTCAGAAAATTATTTCAAAAGGGGTTCTTTTACGCCCAGTACAAACAGGTTATTACTTACTGCTTTGAGTCATACTAATTCACTCGTGGGGCCTTCTCTTGTAACTTGCATATGATACATTATTTAATTCCTCGTGGAATGAACAAATGCAAACAGTTTGGCTTTACGATGTGATATGTGCATGGCAAATGAAAAACCTCAAAATGTTAATATGAATCAGGGAGTCTTTTTAAAAAAACCTTAATAGCTGTGGATACAAAACTGATAGCTAACGATTTTCGTTTTTAACAGCATCGCTATAAATCAGACCTGAACTTCATGAAAGGAGTTGGTTGGATGGCTCTGAGATCTCCGCAGATAGAAAGTGTAAAGAAGGCTGGAGAGCTCATCAGTGAGGTAACTGATAAATCTTTCATGGGATAGCACGTCTGTAGGAATTGTTTACCACAAGGCTCCTCGTTACATGACACTTACGAATGTAGCTTATCATTTCCTTTTGATGTGGGAGCCTGTTTATACAAGGTGTAAGTTACCAAGAAGCAGTATGGGAGATGCAAGTCCACTGTGTGACACCTGCTGAATATTTTCCATTCCGAATGAAACACAAGAGTATAAACAAAACATGTAGCAATAAATAAATGCGGTAAACTCCATTATGAAATTCTAAGCAGGTGGCTATGGAAGTGATATAGAGAGATGCAGCATTGACAACCACACTGAAGGGACATTAACCTGCTCAGTATCATGCATTAATGGAGAAAAATTATGAGCTGTCAAAAGTGTAGTGTTGCAAAGCTTTTTGCATGTGAATTTTCAGTGGGAAGGCCTTCTTGCGCACACACAAAAAAGAATTTTGGTGCCTGGGCACCGCAGAAATGATGCAGCAGCATCCCCATTGCCTAGCTGAAAGAGCAAATGAGACTAAAGCAGAACAGTAGGTTTTTAATCCTGTGGCTTCAGGAAGGTGGCTTTTAAGTTTTACTCCAGTTATCACACACTTGGAATTGTGATATATCATTAACAGAAACATCTTGTGGGTTTTTTTGCTTGTTTTTGTTGCTTCCTCCCCCCTCAGATAAAGTACCGTCAAAAGCCAGAAAGTTTGAAGTTCACCACTGTGGTTGACTCTCCAGATTTGATCCATGCTAAAACCAGCTACCTCCAGTGCAGTGATGTAGGTTTCATTTTCCTATAATTGATCTTAACTTTTGTTGCACTATTATGCATGAAAGAATTGATCTCGATGTTGCTTCACAGTATCAGTTGCATTCAATGACTTTTGACTCCACAGAGACTGTACAAGGCTGGAGACTCTGAAGCCAGGCACAGGTACACCCTGCCTCCTGATCATCCGGATTTTATCCGAGCCCGCCAGAATGCACTTCACATCAGTGATGTAAGTAAGCCTTTTACCTTGGGGAGTTGACTTGGTAACTGTCATCAAGGAAAACAAACTTGCTTGGGGATGAAAAACATTCACGAATATGTAGAAGCCAGGTTCTCTGAGCCTGACCAAAACTGAAAAAGCCAGAGGCTGTGGACAGCCAACATGTTGCTAGGTTTGGGCTGGAGGGATCAGGAAAAGTCTGTTGATTTTTCTTTTGAGAATTGGTTCTGCTTTCTAGGGAAGGAAGCTATTACTAAGGATTTCAGTTTTTCAGTATAGGTATTGTTAGGTACAAATTTTAATCTATGTTTGGGTGTGGGAGGAGGGAGAATCCTCTTTCCTTGACTATAATCTATCGTCATGAAGCTGCAACACTGTCTTGAACTGATCCCTTAGGTACAGTTGTCGTCAACCTGAATGCAACTGAATCAGTGAGTGGAATTGGTTTAAAGTGATTTTGTTTCCACATTATCCCAGACAGAGGCACTCAGTCTATTCCTAATCTACTGTTCCCTGATTAAATAGCTGTTGTCCTTAACTGTAGGGTCAAAGTGACCTTACTTTATAAGAAGTTTTGAGTTCTTTGTTTGGTGATAGGTGCTCTGCATGTGAAGGAAACTAGTAGGATTTATATTCTTTGAAGCAATAGAGGAAAAGGTAAAAAGGCAAAGGGGTGATTGCATGCAAAAGAAACATCAGACCTAGCCCTGTTAGCATGGCATACAGTAATGCTTGCATTGCTTCTACCTAGGTTGTCTGGCAGGATTTCTGGCATCTCAGTTTACCTTCAAATTAAGCACCACCTAGCACTAAATTCAACAGTGAAACAGAAGATTATATTTTGAAATGTAGAGTTTGTGCTTGTTTTCATATGGTCACAAACCCCAGAAAGAATGAATCAAAGTCTTACAGGAAGCAAATGAATAAAATCAGAAAGGGACAGCCAAAAGTGCCAGCTAAGATACCAAGGCTGTGTAGCAGGACATGCAGACTGGAAGCTATTTTAAGAAAGCTACTAATGGAAGAAGAACCAAATCTAGAGCAATTTCTCTTCAGGATGTAAATGTATTTCACATCCTCAAAGTCACATTAAATATGTTAGAACTGGCTGTTATTCCATATGAGTTAATGAAGCCACATGTGGCTGGGGATAGAGACAGGGATCAGTCGAAAAGCTTGAAATAACTGATATTGAAATTATGATGCCACGAAACCCAAGACACTGCAAGTGGATGCATCAAAAGAGAGAATAAGGGCAATATCAATGCAATATTGATGTGACTGATGCATCACAGTTTCTAATAGAAATTAAATCACATCAAAAACAACCACATTCAAGTACAAAAGGAAACCCTGGTGGCACTTTTCAGATGAGGCATTTTATCATTATGGTGAATAGAAAAGAAGTTGAAGTGCTATAGAACTGGATCAAAACCTTAGAGATGGTACTGATGACTCTTGATACAAATAAACCCAGTAGGATAAAACATTTATTATTGCAGTTATGGGACTGCATTTAAGAAACTGCAGGGGGAAATGACTGTTTTGTTCTTTTCTTTTCAACACAGAAATTGTATAAAACATCTTGGGAACAGACAAGGGCGTCTGGCTATGATTTAAGGATTGATGCCATCCCATTCCAGACAGCAAAGGCTTCAAGAGAGATTGCTAGTGATGTAAGAATCATTCTGTTTCAAACGCTTCCCAACCCTCTTCTCATGCCACCCCCACCCTGTAAAAATGGGTGAATTCTGACGTAAGTGAACCTCGTTCTGGTTTGGAAAATTGATGACCTGGTGAAACCAAATGCTGGTTAAGTGCAAAGATTTCCAACTAAAGGTTCCCATTAATCATGTCCAATACGAGGCTGCTCTGTTTCACTTCAAAGAGTTATTCTTGGGAAGGAAGCATATTATGATGTAGTTAAATAAAATAGGTACTAGGCTACGAATAGTTAAAGCATGATCTAGAATAAAGTGGGTCACCTTTGAACACGGAAGACCACAGTTGGCAAGAAAGCTGAAGATGGAGAAGCTTCATTGCTTGAGCTGTGTATTGGGTGCACCCAAGAATGCAACAATAAGAGGACCTCTGATTGTTTTTGAGAGATAAGCATTTTGGGCTCCCTAAGTCTTCCTACTCCTTTAAAAATTAGCACAGAGGGTATTCTTCTAAAGCGTCTGGTTAGATTAGGAGGTATAGTTTGATATCAAACAAACCCTTGGTCTTGGTGCACTACAGGATGCATTATTGATAGCTAGGGGAGGGTAAGTTATTTCATACCAGATTTTGAAGGTAATATGAATGTGAAAATTTTCCTCCGCACTTCTTGCAGTACAAATACAGAGAAGCCTTCCTGAGAGACAGAGGCCAGCAGATTGGATTCCTCAGTGCAAATGATGATCCCAAAATCAGGCATGTCCTCAGAGTGGGGAAACTCCAGAGTGACAACCAATACAGGAGTGGATATGCCCAAAACATGGCACAGTTCCAGAGTCACCTCAACCAGCCAGGATTCCTCCATGCTAAGAGAAGCCAGCAGCTTGCAAGCAATGTCAACTACAGGCAGCCTTTCCACCAGTACACTTGTGATCCTGAGCAGCTAAATGTGAAGCATGCAAAGCAGGCCTACAAGCTGCAGAGCGATGTAAGTACAGCTGAGCGACGCTGTCCTTCCAAGTGCTAGGAGCTGTCTGTGGCAATGTGCTTCGCAGACCTTACTCATCAACAAAATCATGTTCTTGAAAGAACTACTACTACTACTTTCTGTTTGCTGAAAATGAGCACTTTGTTTATTATCGACTCTGTTGCTCTTTATATGCTCTCTCTTGAATACCCAGGGCATGTGATTTGATTAGAGCCAAACAAAATAATACACACTGGCGTATGCTTCATTCTCTCAGGTAAAATACAAGTCTGACTTGAACTGGCTCAGAGGCATTGGCTGGACTCCCCCAGGTTCTCACAAAGTTGAAATGGCAAGAAGAGCTGCTGAGTTGGCATACATTCGGGAAATGGGATTGCAGGGTGCTTCTGCTCAGTATGGACCTGGAGATGTAAGTAGAGTAAACCGTTCTTGTTACAAATCCCAGCAGCTCTGCTCTCTAAAAGGCAGGCAGGCACACATCCTGTTCATGCTTTTGAATGCTCCCTGAACTCAACAGTTCTCCCCGCTATTTGAACAGAATATATATACTTCCCTCATGAAGCTTTGTGGCTTTGTGTACACCTTAATTTGAATGAACTTCTCAAGAGAATTCAGCACTGTCATGGCTGAGGAATTCCTGTAGGGACTAGGAAGTGCCATGGGATAGGATTTACTTATGCTATAGGTTGTGTTTCCCTTAACTTGTGGATGATGTCCGATTTCCAATTGTCCTGGTACCTCCATGGAAAGCAGAAGTAGAGGTGGAAGGGAGTCCCTGAACAACCCCCCTTCTCTTTTCCTAATTTCAGCAAGACATTTCTGTGTTTCCATGTAATCTCCACTGGCAACTGTATTGACAGGCTCGGTGTAGACTCCTGACAGCATAACGTGTGCTGTGGGAGGTTCCCCAATACTGTGGGAGGCTTTTTGCAAAGGGGAGATGCTCCAGCCTCCTCCACCTCTGTCCAGCCCAAGATGCAAGAAATTACAGGCTGGGATCTACCAGGTTTTCCTTCTCCCTACCTCCACAGGGATGAGTCCAAGTCTGCAGTGTCCCAGCACAAGAGACCAAAATTCCATACAGAGACTTTGTAGAACCAACAATTAGGAAGATTAAGTTACAATAAAAGAGAAATTCTGCACTTTAAATACTTGTTTAATTTAAATTTTAACTTTGGCAACAAGTCAAACAATAAGCCAGCCCATGAGAAACAGGGCATAGCCATGATTTACATTCCCATCTGGAAATTTACTCAGGAAATAAATTATAACTGCGGTTGAGGAATGCAGGCAGTGGCAACTGCAGGCAATATCTTCTTAAGTCCTACATATGATAATGATGTGATGGTCCCAGGGAAATGTACAGGTGTGCAATCGACCTGGAACTCAGGTGTTTGCTGGTTTGCTCTTTATTTAGGGCTCAATTTAGAAATTAGGACATGAGCACGTTCAGTCCTTCGATATGTGTAGTATCTAACTTACAGGAATGGCTCCATTTTTTGCACTTTTCCATTGTAGAGATTTGCTCAGTGCAGAGCAGTGATTCAGATTTTTCTCATTTGTTTGCCAGTTGAGGTGATTTTTAATATACAAATATTTTTATCTAATAATTTTTAAAACCTTGTCCTGTCCACTGGCTGTCCTCACAATTTAGTTGGGTTTGATTTAACAGGACCAATTGGAGACGGACGGATCTCAGCAGGTCACAGTCAACCCTGATGCTTCAGAAGTTCTGCAAGTGAAAAGAAGGAAAATGCAGCTGTATCAGAAGTAAACAGAAACATGAAATAACACAAATAGATTTTTATCTTGTCCTGCAAATCCTGTAGCTCTTCCTCTTTTCTGGGAAGCACAATAGAGGGTGTCTAAAACCTTTTTGTTTTAAAAAGCAACCTAAACATTGCAATTTATAACATCTTTATAACATTTTTGTGTGGATATTTTATCACTGTATGTATTACACAATCTGGTATTTATTTAAGGCTGTAAATGAAATTAGTACTAGGTGTCTGGCAGGCTCAGCTTTGTACTACAGGTGAATGGTAGAATATAAAATAATTTGTAATGAATAAATCAGATGAATACTATTCCATACTTGTAATCTTTGGAGATTTTTATATTCCTGGATTATTGGCACCATTGACCTAAGAGAATACAGAAGTGTGGTTCAAGTGGTTTAACAGAAGAACAAGACGAAGGCCAGTGGAAGGAAAGTTATCACGGACTAACCAAGGGCACGCCTTTTGGCGGACATCAGAGAGTTTGTTCTTGATTAACAGGATGTATTCAGATCACAATTAGTTCTTCAGTCTTTTTCAAATCTTCCAAAGCAAAAAATCAGAATTAGTTTGTTAGAAATTATGGCAATATGGGTAGCTATTGATAGATTAGGTAGCTTCTTAGAGAAGGTTGTAAACCCTGGAATTCAGATGGGAGGGACATTACTATTTTAATGCATTGACTCTTCACAAACATGTCTATTCTTTACGTCCTGATTTGATACCAATCTCTGGTTTTTCAAATTTCTGTATGGGGCTCCAGAATCATTGGGCAAAAAAAATACACAATTCAACTTGCAAAACCCATGAAAGCCCAAGAATTACCCAATAGCTTCAGACCCATTTTTTTAATGGTATTTAATATCCCCTATGTCTCGCTGGTATGAAGTGAAGTTAAGCCCATATATACCACTGTAGATCTGGAGCATAAGAAGTAATTATCCTCTAATCAGGAATAAAGTGGATAATTCTAATAGTGAATTTTTTTTTTGCTTTTTCAATCTGGAATGCATCACTGATGGAATTTGTGGTTATTTGCCCTACAGAAGTGCTTTTAAAAATAAATCTCCTGCCTGATCCTCCCTCCTCAGATAACTCCAATGGCTGCAGTCTTGCAAACATAGGCACATGATGATTTTTATGTATGTGAAAAACGACACTGGCTTTAGGAGCACACACCAATAGTTTTGAGGTGTCAGGGCCTGTTGAGTGCAGAAAAAATACACCTTAGCCAGGAGCATGAGGAGAAGAGGGAATGGGTGGCAGCAGCTGAGCCTGCAGACTTTTCAGGGCTTGAAAAGCAGAACTGGAAACATTGGCAGCTGCGCCTCTGATTGATTTGGGGAAGCAATGGAGTTGCTTTACTGTCTGATCTGTTTTGCCTAAAAAATGTGGGCTTATTTCAAAGCCCCCAACAGGAAAACTGTCACTTGACCTCCTAGCAAATACTCTAAGGCTGTTTTCAAGGTGGTGATGTAGGATGCCCCATGTAGGCCATGAGGAAATATCAATAATGTTTTTGGTCGAAGAGGAGGCATTTGGGAAATGATAAGAGTAAGTAAATAATTCAAGCTTACCATTTGTCATTCCAAAGCTGTCTCCTAATGAAGTGACCTTGACTCAGACCCAATTTTGGATTTAATCCAACTGAGAAATGTTGTCACCTGGGTATAAACTCCTGGCTTGTTTTTTAACCCGCACCCATCACCCCAGCTCACAAGGCCGTATACATAGTAGGAGCCGTTTTCTACGCAAGTTAGCGGGCCTCCAGAGTCTGCCTGATGAGAGAAAGCACACATGTCCAAAACATGAAGCAAATTGTTAACCAAAATGAGAATGCTCCTCTGCCATCATAAGACTTTGAAGCTGTAATGATGTTTTTTTTCTATCGAATGTACCATCAGATGCTGCTCTGTTCCTGAGTAGGCTTGCACTTCTGGAACCAGGTCAAATGACACCAAACTTTTTGGATGTAAATTTTTGTTTGTTCAGGTCTGTGATGTACATCTGACAGGTCACATGAAATTTGCCTGGCATGAAAGTGCCAGGCATTCAGAGCCTAAGCTCACGAAGATAAAGATGTGATCCTTGGTGTAAATGAAAACACTTGATCTCTCCCACACCCCTCAGAATAACTTTATGCTGAGCTGGTTGGTCTCATTTTTTTCTTTTATTGGTGATTTCTGTTGCAAAGTATGCTTGCAGTGGTAGTTTGCTCCTCAGGGAGCATTGCTCAAACTCTTCCCTGTCTCACAACAGTACAAATATGGACTTGCTTCACATTTGCACTAGCTGTAATGAAAAGAAATATCAATCCTGACTTTCCCTGCAAGTCTTATCTCTGATAGTGAAAATCAGATCCAAATTGGTGCTCATGGCAGAGGCCATAAGAAAACTGAGAGAAAAATGGCAAGTTTTCAGGTTATTATGACAAACTGCCTCAGAAGCCAAACTTCCCAGGCTAGTCTTCCATAGATCTGCCTGTGTCTGACAGTGACAACATTAGCTCTAGGGATGTACATCTCAAACCATACTGAAGAAAGATGATGGCTGTTGAAATACACTGATGGGAGAAACAGATACATATGCAGCACCCTGCCAAAGTTATTACTCTGCACAGCCTGACTACACAAAAAATTAGTGTTCGAATACAGAAAAAGCAACAGACCTGACAAGAATCAGCTCTGGGTCTCTGAAGATTTCCTGCACAAAACATGCTTTCATCCAGTAAGAGATCATATGCTCTTGGTGCGTTGCATTTCGTCTGTGAAATCAGCTTGACATTGGCATCTAACAGTTGATGAGATATATCACCTATGGGATGTGCACCAAAAAAATGGAGTCACCTTCCTCCCAATCCTGATACTTGTTGGTTTTGTTCAAAATAGTAGCTTGCTTGCCATTTGGATGGGAAGGGGGAAGAGCTGGGGGGTGCATGGGCTAGCCTGGGAAGTGTCTGTCTGAAATGATAAGGGTTAGAGTTGGAGCCTGGAAGCTTCACTCAGGACACAGAGTTGTTGCCTGAACAAAACCAAGGTCGGATTGTTGGGATTTGGCTCCGATCAGCTCTACCCGCGTAATCCTGCTTTTCAAAGGTGCGGGTCGTCTGCAGCTCCCACGGGTCCCAGGGGGACTTGGAGCTGCTCAGCACTTCTCAGGCTGGTGCCATTAGATGTTTTAACATGCGGGCTAATGAAACAGATGAAAACTGAGAAATCATACAATATTTAAGGGCAATGATTAATTATAGTGAATCTAAAGACATAACTTGACATCTAAAGGCAATGGCCAGAGTTTCAAAGCACTACATCTGCAGATAATTAAAGGTGGTTTATAAGTTTGGTTCTGCTTGAGTTTCAGGAAATATTCCATTTCTGCAGTGATTTCCTGAAATGCTAATAATAGCTCTGCTCAAAGAAGGAGCCAATCTGGTTTGAACACGTACAGGGTACTTGATATTCTTTGTTGGGGGGAAAAAAAAAATTTCCCCGTACCCTTTTTAAGAGAGACTTTTTATTTGGAACTTTTAAAAAATGTCCATTAAATTCTGTTGGTGCATTCTGATCAAATGAACACACTTGTCTCTTGTGGACTTCAATGAGAGTTACATCAGAAGGGAGAATTTGGTCCTATGTATCGTATCAGGCTGTATCAGTCACAAAGCACTAGGACACCTACTGCAGCCTCAGTGACACATTTTCCTTCTGCTGCTTTACAGCAACACATCAATCAGAACATGAGAAAATGCATTTTTCAGAAAATTGCCATTATCTTTTTTTAAGCATAGTAATTTCTCCCCTTAGGATTTACCGCGGGCAAGAAAGGTTTTGGATAGAGCTGGTTAAACTTGAAAAGCTTTGGATTTTTTTTTTTATTTTTCAGCGCATCTGAAGATCCAGATGCTGCTTCTGAAAAGCTTTATCTGACCCAATGGGCTGGAAAACCATGTGAAAGTTCCCGTCTTTCTTGGTCCTGTCTTGAAACACACAAACTATACAATAGCCTCTCTCTTGATACCTTCTTGCTTCTTTTGCTGGCTTCAGATGAAACCACGATGCGGTGTGTCAGATGGCAAGCAAAAAAAACGCGTCAGGGAATTTTTCAGAACTCTGAAAGGTTTGGTTGGTCTAGCAGTTGGAGATTTCTGCTAATGAGTAATTTCCATGGCAGGGTTTAGCAGTCCTTAGTTTTGAATTCCATGTCTTGGTTTCACTAAGTGCCTAGGTCCACATTTGGGTCTGGCAATTGCTGCTGCAAGTACCAGCCCACCTTGCCACAGAGGTACCCACCAAAATCCAGCTAGCCCATAAATACCTCTCTCTGTTGCGCCCCATCCCGAAATGAAGCAGTCAGTCCCAGCGGGAAAGAAGAAGTTCGGCAGACATGCTGTCTTCACGTACTTTGTTTCCACTGCACAGTGACCATCAACTGGCTTCAATTTAAGTAGTGCTGGAGAGAAGATAAACAACAACAAAAAGTATTTGTAGCTAATTTTGATCCCTAGCCATCATTATTAGCCTGTGACCCAACCCTCTGCAAAGCTGCATGGACCTGATGTGCTATTTGCACTACATGCTGGACCTGCCCCTATTTTTTTACCTCCCCCCGCCAGTGACTTCTCCTTGCCCATCATAATTCACATCCCAAAGATTCAAAAGGGTCTGAACCACAATTTGGCCTAATTGTTTCCAGGATATATTTCAATGAGAATTTTACATTGACTTTAGTTGGAGAGAAGTGCTTCAAACAACTGAGGTTGGAGGCGAGCCACATGAATATTCAATAAAAGGGATTTACCAATGTCATTGAGTGGGACACCATCCTTGTCTCTGTATCTGTGATGCACGATGATCTTCTCCACATCAAATATTTGCTCTTGGTGCTCTCTCTTCCTTAGGTCTTGCTTTCCAAGGGCTACTTGGAGATTTTCTGCTGGTTGTCTGGAAAAAAAAAAAAAAAGAAAATTACATGGAGACATTGTCTATCAGTGGTGGTGAAAACCTGCATCTTTGGTATCTGGAAGTCAAGATACTGCTTCCTCTTGTAGAGCATGGCCAGAAGATTTCCTAAGATCATTACAGGAGGGTTAAGTTGGGGACACGGTGGTGTTAGATAATACATGTGCTCTTAACTTGTTGCAGTCATGACACAGAGTGATTTAAAGCTGCATGAATACTCTTTTCTTTGCTCTTTGAGGCAGAGCAGCAGTGTGCACACAGTTGCTTACTGGGGCTGTGATGATGAGTGGTAGCTCGCGGAGCCATGGGAGTACAATTGCTTGCCATTGTTTGGGCATACTTAAAATCATCGGTGCTGGAATGGTCCCCAGTGTCTAACTTACTGATTTCCAAGGATAGTGGTTTCCAACCTCTTCAACAAAAATGTTGAAGGAAATGTCATGTTCTAAGCTAGCTGGCACATAAACAATTAAAAAGCATATTTTGGCAGTTCTGGAGATCTTATTTATGATGCAATATGTGATGTTGCTTATGGCATCCCAATATCCCCTGAGGTTTTCATGGACTCCTTCTTTCATACATTGCAAAACTTTGTTACGTTCCTTCTCTTTTCCTCTCACACAACTATTCTAGTTCACTTTAGGTGAGTGGAGGGTAAGTTTAATTGTTATGCCTACATGCACCAATTTTATGTATATGTATATTTTCATATATGTGTTCATTTTTTCACATGTATGTTTTCCTTTCAATTTGACTCCCAGCAATCATTTGGATTGCAAATAAATTGGATTCCAAACTGTCTTTAATGCCCATCCGGATTTGTATACGTTTATCTACCCTAGGCATAGGACATGCACCTACTCAATGCAGTGCCCAGCAGTCAGAACCCAGCATGCTTTAATTAGCACTCCACCACAGAAATGCTTGCTCCTCTTTGAAGACTTGATCTGCAGAGATGCCATCCAGGGATGTTTGCCAGCTGCAGTCTTAGCTCCACCATAGATCCTCTTGAGTGTCTTTTGAATTTCTGGTTGTCCACATGTTTTGAATATTTTGTTTGATCCAGTTGGGTTTGTTGGGCTGTCTGTTAGCCATGGGCTCTCTTCAGCTGCGTCAGAAGAGACAGCAGATGTATAATGCAGAGTTAATATCAGACTGGGGGAGTTAAGTGAGAGGAGCCACCTGCTGCTCTGGACCACCTACACACTGCCAAACAGCTCATTTCTAACTCTTTACCTGTTTCTGAGCAGGGTGAAATATCACAGAAGTCCCATTCCACTTTGCCATTTTTTCTGATGTAGCACCAGGGTTTTTCATCTTCATCAGGATTCCTGAAGGGAACAGTTGAGAGCATCAGCTAACGGGAATGGGGAATCACAGAATCACAGAATGGCAAGTGTTGGAAGGGACCTCGGGAGATCATCTAGTCCAACCCCCCTGCTAAAGCAGGTTCTCCTACAGCATGTTACACAGGACTTTGTCTACGCAGGCTTTGAATATCTCCAGAGAAGGAGACTCCACAACCCCCCTGGGCAGCCTGTTCCAGCGCTCCGTCACCCTCAGAGTAAAGAAGTTTTTCCTCATATTCAACTGAAACCTCTTATGTCTCAGTTTGTATCCATTGCCCCTCATCCTGTCGCTGGACACCACTGCAGAGAGTCTGACTCCGTCCTCGTGACTTCCACCCTTAAGATATTTGTATGTATTGATGGGGTCCCCTCTCAGTCTTCTCTTCTTCAGGCGGAACAAGCCCAACTCTCTCAGCCTTTCCTCACAGGGGAGATGCTCCAGTCCCTTTATCATCCTAGTTGCCCTCCTCTGGACTCTGTCTAGGAGTTCCTCATCTTTCTTGAACCAGGGAGGCCAGAACTGGACACAGTACTCCAGGTGGGGTCTCACCAGGGCAGAGTAGAGGGGGAGGAGAACCTCCCTCGACCTGCTGGTCACACTCCTCTTAATGCACCCCAGGATACCATTGGCCTTCTTGGCAACAAGGGCACACTGCTGGCTCATGGTCAGCTTGTCATCCACCAGGACTCCCAGGTCCCTCTCTGCAGAGCTGCTTTCCAGCAGGTCAGCCCCCAGCCTGTACTGGTGCATGGGAAATCTCCATGAAACCAGGGAAGGAGCTGAGATGAGCAGCCTCAGGCTCCCATATGAGAACCAAACTTCCAAAGATGCTCTTTCATAAGATTTGGCAAAGATGCCTGAGAAAAGGGACTGGGGCTTCTGCCATTTTACTATCTCTATACCTATCTTAACCCTAAGAAAAATGAGGGATCGATTCAGGGAAATGAGGGCTGCTTCTGGAAGCCTCACGTCAGTACAGTGACTTAGGGAATGCACCTCTCATAGCCTGTCAGCAGCATCTGGAAAGATGTAAGATCTTAACACTGTCAGTTTGCCAAATCAACGAGCAATTTGTCCTCAGTGCTCTCTTTCATCTAGACCTCTACAGTTGCTTCTTCAAAATATTACCTGCAGAAATTATGTTCACCGATGCCATAAGAGTCAGCGTCCTCCATAAAGGCATTAATGGGGTGGTCCAAGAGAACGTGGGAATTCCAGTGCAGGCAGGTCTTGCCATTCACTGCCTGGTTCACTCTTCCTCTGTACTCAGAGGAGGCCTCTTCATAACAATCATTCAGTCCTGTAGGAAGACAATGTTGATATGAAAATTACTTTTGTGTTGTTCCTCGACCAAAGTGGTTCCTCTCCCTTCCCTGCCCTCTGATCATTGTATGGATGATCAGATGGACCTACTGGGTCATGTAATGATATCCCTTATCCTACATAGGCCAGAAATAAGAGTAATGTCCCAATATCTGTCCAGCTTGAAGCTTGATTGACTTAAGATGCCTGAAACCTCTTTGCATGGTAAAGACCTAGCAGCTAAGTGGTGTCCTAATGCCCAAGCAGAGTCTCTCAGTCAGTGGCCTGGGCAAGAAGTGGCATCGGTAGGATTAGACAGAAGTGGGCACAGAGCTGCTATCATGCTAGGGCAATGGATGTGCCAAAGGGAAGGTTGTGGGGATGTGAACCTAACCTATAGGTGAGGTGGAGGAAAAGTCACCTGCGATGTGGAGCAGGTAGTGGTACATGGAGTTTGAAGTGCAATCAACTTTTAAAAGACAAACAAATCCTTCTTGGAAATATGTGTGGGGTGTGATGCCCATGGTGGTGCTGCAGAGGCAGAAGGTTCTCTATGCAGGCTGGGGTAATCCCATGCCCTTGGCCACCCATCCGGGTGTCAGTGGTTGTCCCCCCGGGTGTGGGGCATCACAGGCAACTGGACATGAATTTTTACTACATCAGCTTTTGGATGTTTAAGGAAAGCCCAATGTTCCTTCCCCATGGGACACGTGCAACCTCTGGGAAACATGTGCTCGCTCACTATATACCAGTGGGACCTTGCTGAAGCAGGATTAGAAAATATCAGTATGGGAACTGTTTTGAGCCCCTTTGCTGATGGTGGCTGCAGGAGTCAGCCTCTTCCTCCGACACTCTCCTGGGGTGGAGTCAGGTACTTGATGTGATGATGGCATCAGTCAGTCGGACTGCAGGGTGAGGCCAGCCCTTGGCTCTCTGGAGGCTTTGTCCTTCCCTCTCCCCTGGCGCTGTGACCTACCGATCTCACAGAATCTCCCTCTGAATGGTTCAGGGCACTGGCAGGTGAATTTTGATCTGATTCTGTGCCGTATGCAGATACCTCCGTTTTTGCATGGGTTTGGTCTGCATGGTGAAGATGCTGTCAATGTGAAAGACACAGAACAGCCTTGTCACTCTGCTGGAAGTTATACAGCCACTCGCATGCCCGATGGAAATGGGAGAGAGCTCCCACTTAGCCTGTTGGCTTCAAGTTCTTATGAACTCTTGAAAAACACCAGGGGTCTCACCAGTGAGTGAACCACCACCCTGTAAGTCAAGCGTGACACCTCACTGACCAGCCCCATGGATGGGAGCCACGGCAGGCTCAGGCTGGATGACCAGAGCAGGACCACCCTTTGTGGGGGGCTGCAGTGAGATCCCACTGGTGACCGTCAGTGGTGAGATGACCTCGCTGCGCTGTCCCCACCACAAGTCACCCAGCTCCCCACTAAGCGGGAGCCTGCTCTGATGGGGCTCTGCTCACCTTGTTGGCAGTCGGGTATCTGGTAGGGGTGACTGCAGCTGCACTGAAAGTAAGGTGGGGTCAATGTAATCAGGCAGTCTGCCCTGTGGCACCTCTTCTCCAAACACATGTCCTTCACTGTGGAAAATAGAGACACGGGGTATTTCTTCAGCACTCGTGTGTGCACAAGAGCTGCGCCCTGGCAGGGAGCACGGGAAGACACGCTTTCTCCTGATGCCCTGAGGAGGCTTTCATCTGTCTGTTGTGGACTTGGGATTTCCCTTCTTGTTCACATTATCTATGGAGAAAGCAGGACCGGCGAGCAGCTCACCACTGCCCACCTGGGCAGGGGACATAGGAGTGCTTTTTGCACACCTAAAGTCTATTTTCCTAGTTACCTCTTTAGACAGACTTTGGTCTGGCGGGGAGCTAAGCGTGAGACCTATGCACATGACTGTGGTGGGCTGCCAAAACCCTCACCCCAGCAAACTGTGGGTTTATAAAGCCCCGTGTTTGCTTCCACTGACAGAGCTGTAACAGTAGCATTGGTTGCCAAAATACCGAAGTTAAAGGAAGAGCAGTTACCTTTCTGACATGTAGTCCCAGCATACGGCTCAGGGCAGAGACAGCTGAAGCTGCTTCCTCTGTTTTCACACCTACCGTTGTTCTTGCAGGGGTTGGAGGAGCATGGGTCTTCTAGGGTAAGGATGGAGATCTTTTAGTTTAACTTTCACCTTCTCCACCTCCATCATCTGCTTTTCCTTCTCGCATTTTCTGACCGCAGAAGGCTGCCTTCCTGGCCACACCATCCCGTGTAACAGGTACCACATTTACGCATCAGCTCATCAGCCGCAGGAGCAGCTGTGAATTGCTGCAGAGCCTCCTGCAAGCTGTAACAACTCACAGCTTTGGGTCTGGAGCTCCTCAGCTCCCTTTGCCCTGTCTGCGATGGAGCTGAAATGGGGCGAGTCCCTTCATTTGCTCAGGGCCAGGTTTGCCTCTATGGCAGCGCAGAAGCAGGTGCCTTAAGAGCCGGAGCTGGCCCTGGGCATCTGCCTTTATACATTTAGTGTGGAGGGGTCTGGATTTGGCATTGCCTTGGCTGCAGCGTGGCACTAAATCTCCCCTGGGAAAGCCATCCACCACCACTATATGGTGTAATACCCCTGGGTGGCTTTTGCTGTATGGGAGCAGGCACCTGCTGAGAGGTGCTTGAGAGCTGCTCCCTACCCCACGCTCAGCCTCTCCACCCCACTCCAGGCTGCCAGGAGCAATTGGTGTTGGGGACAGCCACATACCAGCTCTGCTTTCTTTGTACTGGGGGATAGCCCAGGGGATGTTACAGGCAATCTCCCTGTCTCTCCTTTTGTGTTCCCTGAGCAATCTCAAGGATTCTTTCCTGCTCTCCAGAAGTTTGGCAAAACAGAAAAAGAAAACAAAAAAACCCTGCAACCGAGAAAAAAGAAAAAAAAAGGAAACCTGCTCTACATTTGATTTCCAACATAAATACAGAACATATATCCCATGAAAACAGCAATTACATCTTACAGTGTCTATAGACAAATAAGCCTGTGCTTTTTTTGTAGTAGCAATCAGAAATGTTCTGCATGATCAGAATCCATCCTGTGAAACCCGGAGATAAAACACAGGCTCCTTACAAGAGAAATACAAAGCAGAACACTGCAAACAATCCTCCTAACTCATCCCTTTGATGCAGGCATTTCGAGAGC
The DNA here is from genome assembly GCF_000687185.1 of Egretta garzetta. Lineage (NCBI taxonomy): Eukaryota > Metazoa > Chordata > Aves > Pelecaniformes > Ardeidae > Egretta > Egretta garzetta. The sequence continues at coordinate 1,241,810 of NW_009259236.1, forward strand.
AGGCTGGCAGCCGTGGCCTGCCACGCTCATGCTGCAGGCGCAGGGTTGGGATTTTACCCCTTCCTCGCCTCCCGGCCCACCCCTCCGCGCTACCTTTTCTGGTATCGCTGTAGCCAAAATATGCCTCAAACCAGTCAGGGTCCTCCGAGGGCTGCTGCTGGAGGAAGGGGTCCTCCTCCGCTTGCGTGTACTCATCGTAGTACTCGTAGTTGTCAGCCTTGTCTGCAGGGCGGGGTGAGAAGAGGGTGGAAGAACAGAGGAATTAAAACTGCTAGAGGGAGAGAAGGTAGGAAAGAAGTTACTCCCTGGGACGGACAGTCCTTTTCTCCTTCAGCTCATTTGGGATGTCAGTGGGTCTAGAGCTTGCACCACCTTGAGGACCAAAGGTGCTGATCAGCTCATCCTTGGGGTAGAGCTGGCCCAGCGCCTGGCACAGCAGCCCTGAGCACCCCTGGCCCCAGCTCTGCCCTGGCTGCTGCTCCCGGAGGGCGCTGGGGCCCTGGGCTCTCAGCCGGCTCCTGCGGTGGCAGCAGGGGACACGGGTGGGGGGCCCTGCAGGCATGGGCACGCGCCCCGAGCCCCCCATGCCGCATCGCAGCCAGGGGAGATGCTGGTGGCTGTTGCCAGCAGAGTGAGAAAAGGAGATTTGGGTTCCTACAAGAAGGGGTTTTCTTCGTCCAGCTGCTTTGATCAGCAGCATCACGGCTGCTGCACCTGCCCTGCCGCACGGGTGCCTCCTGCCTGTGGGGGGGCAGAAACCC
>NW_009259236.1:1242614-1272585 GCF_000687185.1 Egretta garzetta
GTGGAAGCCACTCCGGTGTTTCAAAGACGAGCTATGGTAATGAGCAAAGCTAAGCTACGTACAGAGACATTTTAAAAAGCTCTCCCCTAGGGCTGGACCGATGGCCCCATGGATAATGCTCTGCCTTGAACTGATTATCGACTGCATTATCTTAGTTTTCTCTCCTCATTCATTCACTTGCAGCCTTTATCTTTATTCTTTCTTTGCTTCTGGAAAAAAAAAAAAAGAAATTCGACTTTTGTACAATGGGTGTTTTATATTTCATATTAAAATAGAACCGTCTTTTTTTCTTCTTTTTTTTCCTACATGCCAACTCTCGTTTCTCACCAAAAAAAAAAAAAAAGAGGAAAGTTTCACCTCATTTATTGCTATGTCAAGTCAAGACTCCTTTTCCTCAGCTCATTATTTCCACAGGAGCTGAGTCTCGACAGTGTGCAAGTGTTGCAGAAGTGTGTGCCTTGCTGAGGAACAGAAGGATCTTGCTGGAAGATAAGGACATTGTCTACAGTGAACAAAATTAAATTTAATGTGATGTAGTTAAGAAAGGAAAACAAAAAGAGGGTTTTGCCTGAAATGCAGCCTGCAAGCTCACTTTGTCGGAGGGGAGATTTTGCAAGCGGACTTGAGTTTGAGGGAATCGTCTGAAGGAGTCTGATTTTACTTCCCCTGTTTATTTTCAAAATCTTAGTGGGGAACATTGGCTTTTATTCCATGGATGCTTTAAAGAAGTGTTCTGAGGGATGGGCTAGCCTTTTTTTTAAGGAAAAAAATACCTGCTACAAGTTATGAAGGATGAACAGGGGAGTTACGGCTGCCAAAAGCAGACTGCAAACACGCCCAGCGTGCTTTAGAGAGGCTGGTGAGGGCTCTCTTGAGCTGACGGAGGGAAAACAAGTGCTCTAAATGAGCACAAATAGCTGGACTGTTGCAGAAGCATCTACTTTTAAACCAATTGCTCAGTGTTAAGAAATGATGGTACTGTCACTTAATTTTGTTACCTTGGCATTATTTCCTAGCAATGGATTAATTGTTTATTAACAGCACTTATGACATTACCCATTATGAACTATTTTAAGTGCATCTCTGTGGTAAAATGCAGTTGGCCAAGATGCAATTCTTGTTTTGCAGGACTTCGGCTTCTGGCTGCTCTGCGAGGTGGAGGACCCCGAACCCCCATTTGCACTGACGGGGCAGATGACCCCCAGGGAGCTTTGGGACAGGCTAGCGCACACCTGAGGCCAGGCTGGCGCCCGGCAGCCCTCCAGGAGGGCAATTCCAGGAGGCCAGGGCTGAGGCTGAGCAGGAGGCTCCAAGCAAGCCTCTCACGGGCTGGCAATTACCATCACGTGAAACTTTATGACCAAGCTGTGGAGTTAAGGGTGCACGTGGGAAGGGCTTGGAAAACACCCGCAAACCCTCGCAGGTACCCTGGCCCCCCCGTGTGAATAGTGGGAGTCGGGGAGCTGAGCTGCCTGGCCGGGAGACCAGCCAAGGTGACGTGAGAGTGCAGCTCATCGGAGAAACCACCAGCGTCTCTCCATTGCCTCCCCTCTTTATGAAACTGTGAAATAGAAATAGCTTCTACTAATAGCTTATGGCCTCAGGTTGCACCAGGGCAGGTTTAGGTTAGACATTTAGGGAAAATTTCTTCACCGAACGGGTTGTCAAGCATTGGAACAGGCTGTGCCCAGGGAAGTGGTTGAGTCCCCATCCCTGGAGGTATTTAAAAGACGGGTAAATGAGGTGCTTAGGGACGTGGTTTAGTGGTGGGATGGCAGTGCTAGGTTAACGGTTGGACTTGATGATCTTAAAGGTCTTTTCCAACCTAAACGATTCTATGATTCTATGGGCCCCGTGAGTGATGCTTCCCACCTCCCAGCCACTCCGTGTCCTCCCCAGCTGCACGAAGCAGTGAAAAACAAAGAACAGAAAACCCTGACTTGGGTACATGACATCAAACTAAAATATGTCTTCTTATTTATCATTGCTTCGATGCTAAATAACTATTTGGCTTCTACATCTCATATTTAAGAAGTGCTCCCATTCCATTTTTTTAATTATTCATAACAAGCCATAGGTTTAGTAAAGCAAAAACAACACTTTTTTTTTTTATCTGAGCACATAATTAATGCACAAAGTCTGATACACTGGTTGATTTAAACATATTACTAAATCGGAGTGTTCATTCTTTGTAAATGCTGGAAAACCTTAACATGCTTAAAAAAAGCAGTGATCTGACATTTGTCACTGAAATGTGACTATTACATGAAATTAAATTAGACATCCTGCATGCAAATTTTCAAAGAATAACTTTCCTCTGTGTAGTACAAAAAAATCCCCCCATAATTGATAGGCAGAGATTGACTTTTAAAGCTTCAAATCAGCTTTGAGGTCTGGGTGATCTTTTAAACTGCTCAAGCTTTCATCTGCAGTTTTTCACATTGCCAAGAGCTGCCAATCAAGCGATGGATTTCTGATCAATATCCCCTTGTTCATTAGCTTACACGGGCTCTCTGTTACGGAAAGAACAGATATCCCAATGCCGGCAGTCACACTGTTTTCAAACCCTTCGCTGGATCAAGTCATGACTAATGTTCTGAGTGGGAAAGTGATGCATTAGGATGCCATCGAGTGACCTGAATTGCGAGGTAACTTTGTTGGACTGCAGTTGTCAAGATGAGTGATGTGCAAAGTTAAAGTCTATTGCCAACACACATCAAGAGCGCCAGAAAGTACCCAGCGTTTATTCAAGCTCTCTGAACCTCTAGGGATTGACTGAAATCTGGCCTAATTTAAGCAGGATGAGTTTTCTTGCCACCTTTCTAAATACTTTTTGTCTCCAGCTCTGAGAATAACGTAGTGTTATTTTTATGAGGCTGAAATCCTGACTGTATTTTAAATAACGAGATGTCCCCCATTTAATTCTGCAGAGACGAGACCTCATGGTATTTCCTCCTTTCCACGTGAGCTGTGTCTGGGAGCATCTGTGGCTTCGGAAAGAAATTGCAGAAGAAGTGAGAGCAGCAAGCCTTTCAAATAGCGTTGGGGCTGCTACTTAAAAGCAGTTTTGAGGTGCCTTTTCCTGAGAGGTTGGGGGCCGGGCAAAGGCGGCCGATGACGGCTGGAGGAGTGGGGACTCACAGGAGGACGGGGAGCGGGAGGTTGCAGGGACAGTGGAGGGGCAGAGGGAAGGACCATGAAGCACAGGGAGAGGAAATGAATTAAGAAATTGTTGAAAGCTCCACCACCGAAAAGCAAATCAGCCGGTTTGCACGAGGCTTGTGTGTAAAGCCCGAAGCCAGGTGCATGACTGTGGTCAAACACCTGCAGAAGATAAATGCTGAGCTCGGATGCACGAGTGATTTGGAAATTTTTTTTCCACACACATCGTGTTAGATGAGCAACATCGATTTGGGGAAAGAAGCAGTGCTGTATGAGCTACAAGGCTGCTGGACCCTCAGGTTTGACCTGGAAGCCCAAACGCCGCTGGAATGAGCAGGAGTGTGGCTGAATAATGAGCTCATAGTAAAAGCCACACTCTTTTTTTCCAGGAAAAGGAGCAAAATTATTTTAATCCTTTATTAGCTATAAATTATAAACTCAGATCTAAGACCTGCTGAAATCAAGAAAAGGAGGAGCGGGGCTTACCCGCAAAAATACTAAACTTACCAATCAAACCATAATCCTCTACGTGGGCCAAGCAGGCTGCAAAAGCGTTCGAAAATCCTCACACAGTACCTACAGATCCTCGCATAACCTTCATCCCAGCTTTTCTACTATCAACATCTTAATGCTCCATAACTTTCAATGATTTTTACCTGCATGAGCTTGTAAACTGTTTTTGAGCTTTCTCGCACTTCGGAACTTGCGGAAATAATTTCCGCAGTTAGCTGCATGCTGCAAGGGAAGGTTCGCCTTCGTTTATCTGACCTCCAATGCGCATGCACAGATAGACCCTTTGGTTACCCTTCTGGGAGGCTTGCAGCCCAGCACCATGCCTTCCCCTCTAGCCCATGACCCGCTGTGTCACCCATGGGTCCCCAAAGCTGTGTTGAGCATGAGGCCACAGAGTGGTAGAAAAGTCCTGGCTTGGAACCGAGCTGTGGGTTGCGGGTGCAGCCGAGGAGCATCCCATGAGCAGCTGCAAGCTGGTGCCACTGCTGTGCCTTGGGTTTGGGCTCCAGTGTGCCAGGCACCCTCCTGGCTGGGACCTGATGCCGCCTTGCCTCCTGCACTGACACAGAGTTTTGAGGTCTGCAAGCGCTCACCACATTACTTGCCCAAAGTCAAACAGACTTTCTGCTTGATCACAGGCCATATTTTAAGCTCAGCAAAGCTGCGCCTGAAGTTAATAAAACTCAGCGCTGGGCACTAGCAAAGGCTTTTGATGGACCAGGTCCTCAGCCTCTCAGCTTTGTATGCAGAACTTAAAATGAAGGAATGGAAACCACTTACCACTCAGCAAGCTGGCCAGGATGAAGAAATAGGAAGCCTGAGTGAGATAAAAAAGGGCAGAGAGTCAGTTCCTGGGGAAAACAGAAATAAGCCAGCACAGATCTTGGTTTATGGCACAAAGTTTCTGTTTGCCCCAGTGCTGAACATCCAGATAAGCTCGTTACCCACTTTGGAGCGAACTGGGCTGGATTTTAAGAGCTCTTTCAAAAGATTATCACAATGTCTCAAAAAGCCCACGGCTCTCAACAACCCATGGGGGGGGCTCTGGCTTTTCTGAGCACCCAGCCCAAGCTGCAGGGCTGGTGCGCTTTGGGAAAAAAATGTCCTGAATGAGTTAAATTGCCTTTTTGCTTATTAAGGGTGCATGCACTGACTATCTCACTCCTGTGAGATACGGAGAGAGGCCACGCTCCAGCCGGCTGCTGAAGCCGGAGGCTGGGGGGGTGCTCAGGCAGGGCAGCACGGCCCGGGAGCCTGTGCCTGGTGCAGCCGCTGGGATCTGGACATCCCAGCTGGAAGGCTGTCAATAACTTTTGGATGGAGGAAAACATTTCTGGCACTTCCCGTGAGGAAATGCCGTGTGTCCGACCTCCAACGCAGGGCTCCAGCCTTTCCTGTTTGGCTCATGATCAAGGGCAAGCGACAAAAGGGAGCAGAAAAAGCAAAACAGCTCTCAGCCTTTGAAGAAGGGGAGTGAGGCTTGTCTGAAAAGAGAGGCACTGACTCCACACCGGGATGCATCCCCGCGTGAAGATTTCAGCTCGCTTTCCCTCTTGCTCTGAATCCCAGCTGCGGACAGGATTACCTGCCTGTGACGAGAATACACGTGCTAACAGCGGGTGTAAAAAAGCAGATTTGGAGCTGCTGTTCTTTATCCTTCACGTGATTTGTGGGAAGAAAACATGTTTCCAAACAATTGAACACACCTAATAAAGACAGTGTACATACACACACGTGCACAGTTATTATGTGCACCTACGCATTGCTACAGATACAATTAACTGTAAATATGCGGCCTGTTTAGGTGTGCATTATATAGGAACGGTATATAGAAGAAAGGCAGTCTCGGCTAACAATGCGACTAGGAACGGATGAATCAGGAGCCATGAATAAGAAACAGGACAAAAAAAGCTCAGAAACCACATTTGCGAATATTATCTGGAATATATAAATGAGTTTTTGCTTCAGGCACGCTTGCGTCCCTCTTGTGTTTGAGGCAGGGAGAACAGACACTCCAGCGCTCCCCTTCTCACCGACTTTAATGAGAGCAATGTCCCCCGAACCTCTCAGCAGAGCCCCTTTCCAGGTGCACTTAAGTGAGTGTCCCCCCCCCCCCACTAAATCCTCTGCAGCTGGAAGGACACACACACACTCACGCCATTGCCCCTCCTGAATGAGCGCGGAGATGACAGCAAATGAGACGGTTGTAAAAGCTCTGCCCTTGGTGTATGTGTTTCTTGAGCAGAGGTACAGGGTTTGTCAGATCCTTTGCCAGACCCCGGTGGAGACTGTAGAAGGAAAAAATCTAATTGCTCCATTTACAATTAGTAGTAGCGTTCACCCGTAAACAGACCAAAACAAACCCTGCAAGTGTGCTCTTTTCTTTTGGAGGAATAGATGAAACAAAGAACAAGGAAGCAGCAACGGGAGCGGGATGAAGCCAGTGATGTTTCACCTCCCACCCCAGCTCTCCATGGTCCCCCATTGCGCTGTTTGCCTGTTGGGGTTGGGCAGGGTTTGGGGGCAGAAGGGTTTGACTTCAGCGAGGTTGCTAAACCTTCCTGGCACTCAGGGCAGCCCTTGGCACTGCACGGGAATGCCAGAGGGTTTCAGCCCAGGCTGAGCAAGGTGCAGGACGAGGCTGCATCATGCTCTTCCGTGCCTCAGTTTCCCCCAGCTGTAGAGCAGAGCTGATCGATAGCCTCACAACGCCCAACGGGACGGCTCACACACCAAGGAAAGAAGAAAGATGAGAGCCCTAGCACTTTGCTATACTGCTTTCTCTTCCAGGTTACCCACCTACCCCTCCCAGCCAAGCACCTCCCCATGGGCAGGAGGGTACCTGCAGGTACCCTAAAGTCCCTCTTGCAATAAACTGGTGCCCTAGAAAATGTGTGGGTTTCCAGCCAACACCCTTCAGAGCAGGCAGTGGCCTGTACCCTAGGGTAGCCGAGTCCCAAATTTTGGTTCTCACTTTTGAATGAAGGCCTCTATCTGCTGCCACAGTGTTACTGGGAACAAAATCTCCTGGAGCACTGGGCATGGAGAGTTCACGAGTTAAACCCGATCTTTATCATAAGGCCCCGATGTCCCATTGTGTCCTGGGGCTTTTCCCCCTCACACCCCTGTCAGAAGCTGCAGCAGCAGAGCTGTGGGGGGCAAACCCCTGGGCTTTGCTGACCTCCCAGGGTGGAGACTTTCCTCCTCCCTTCTGATACCCACTGGACCACTCACCAGACCACACTGGTTTTGAAGCCTTTTCAGCCCCGCTAGCCCACACAGGGCCAAATTGTAGCCATTTGGCTCCGTGCATGAAGCTTTCCATGGTGGTGTGCTGCGGAGGTGGGAGAAGCGCTCGCCTCCCTCCCTCCTGCCCACTTGAGCTCACCCTTTCCTCTGTGCCACGAGGGGATGTGGGATGCGGGATGTGGGATGCAGGATGTGGGATGTGGGATGCGGGATGCAGAAGGCAGGGAGCACACTTTGGAGGAGGATCTTGTCCTTCCGACGAGGTGCAATAGTGAGCCCAGCCAGGAGCAGGATTCAAACAAAAGTGGGGAGGTGGGGGGGAGAGAAGAAAGTAGACCGTGGAGCTGGTTTGACCAAACAGTCTCCTTGCTGCAGCTCGACACTGATACTTTGTGGGCTCTCTCAAGAGGGAATAAAATCACTGGATCCTGTTCATAGCAAGTCCTCAGAGATGGGGGACGAAGCTGGAAGAATTTGCGGAGAGCAGTTTTAAATTTTATTACTTTAGGCTCATTAAAAAGAAACCCTGCAAACCCACCCCCCCAAAAAAAATAAGAATCTGGGAGGGACATTTTACGTGGGTAGGGGTGGGGTTGATTACATTTATAGGGGTCCTAGAAAAAATCATGGAAATATAGCTGAAATTCAAAATATCTTGATTTCACCTGACCTTTTGTTGTCGTCATCATTGTAATGCTTAGTGCTTCACCAAAGCTCTTCCTCCAAAGAACCATCAAAACTTTGCTAATTAGGCTTTGTACCAAGGTTAAACACTGCAGATACATGATACTCCCCATTTTTCCATTTCAGCTCCTCACGAAAGAAAGACTAATGAAATGTAATAGATTTCAAGTAGTAATGCCAGAACCATGAACTTTCTTGGTCTCAGGACAGAATCTTACGGCTCTTGCTCAGAGAAAAATGTCCAGTTAATCTCTGGCAATTCTTTCTGAATAAAGCCAGGAAGATTTGACCCCAAATTCAAGGGAAATTATTTACAGCTGCCAAGGGCATTCTGCAGTTGAACTGTTTATTGTGTCTCGGGTACATTTGCTACCCCTTATTACAATCAAAATGAATAATTAAACCACAAAAGCAGGTGGAGGAACAGGCAGCACAAAGGCGACAACCCAGGGTTAGGCTGTGAATTTACATGTGTGCGAAACAGAAGTAATTCCAGAGAAAACAGTGGAGCTACTCAAGCTGGCATGACAGACTCGCAAGAGGGATGAAAACTACCTCTACACATTCACACTCTCTGCAACAAAGCACTACAGGAGTTCAAACATTAAACTGCGTTGGTAGGAATTGGCGGATTCCCTAATTGCAGTAAAAGTCATGTAAATTCTCCCACAACTTGCCGCAAAGTGGCCTCCATGGCAGAAAAACAAATATTACCCCTTTCATTTGTTCTTCTTCTGTGCAGTCACAGCTTTGCAGCCGAGAAGGAGGTGGGATGGGGATGAACTGGAGAAGGAGGATGGATATTTGATCCACTTCCACCCACGACTGACATAAGGCATGAAGGAGCCACGAGGGCAGACACAACTACTGCCTTTTCCTCATGAACCCCTTGATCCCGCTGACAGCTCTCAGTGGGAACCTTTGTCTGGGCTTCTCGCCAAAGGAGGAGGGAATCGACAGTTCTGATGCTCTTACAATCGGCCAGATTTTTGCCTGCAACCATCTTGGGTAGTGACAGTCTTTGAACTTCAAGGGAAAGTGGCTTTTCCAGCAATGACATTGTATTTCTCAGCCAAGGCCATGGTTGCAGTATAATGAAAGCAGAGCATATTATCATCTGGAGCACACATGCAACACATGTTGTATTTTTAGCCTGGGAAACCATTCTCTGAAAGGATTCCACCAAAACCTCAGAGTTCTTCACCTCTCTGCTAGCAAGACATCTCCTGCCTCCACGCTGAACTGCAACACGTGCCTCAGAGTAAATGACATGTTCCTTACCAACTGGTCCCTGGGTACCCAGAGAAGTTTACATTTAAAGTCTTTATTTGGCTGATTATTTGGTTGTGAACCTTTCCCATGGTAGCACCTGATACAAAAACAACAGGGATCCAGGAAATAAAGCAACAGCCCTCAGACGGTGCTGCTGAAACCAGCTTGGTTCTCTGAACAGGAGTGATTTGCTCCTGTTTTCCAAGAGATCAAAGTTTCCAAGCTAATCTTTGCACTGTGAGAGGTGGCTGGGTAGCAGCTGGCTGTTTTTAAAGTTGCTCGCCAGTGGATGAGGTATGCTTTTGCTCCCAGGTGGAAAACGGGGTCAGCCTTGGATGCCACAGCAAGGGGAAGCTACAAAATCTGTTCCAAGGGGGCTGCAGGAGCCAGCCTCATCACACGAACACAAGTGCGCTGCGCTATCAAACGTTTTAGCAGCCAGTGCCGGGAACGCGGGTTATACTGGTAGACTTAAAGCTTATGCAAAGTCATTAAGTCCCTTTAGTGGCACGGGATATCAACCTGCACGCTTCAGGGCATAAGCTGATTGCCTTCGGGGGTCAGCGAGGAGCGCTTCCCTCTCTGAGAGCACGGCTCGCAATTAGCTGGGGGCATTCCCAGGGCTTGGTGGCTTTCCTGCTGCATCAGGCAAATTTAGGCGAGCGCTGCAGAAGGGCAGCGCACCTGATGGGCCACAAGGTGAGACGGGCTTGACAGCATTTGCTTCTCTTGGCAGCGATCGGTTTGCAATGCAATAGAGCATAAAGCCCTCACGGGAGTGGTGCAGCACGGGAGAGAGGGTGAGGGGAGCACAAGTGGGACTTTAATACAGGAATGGATCCGTTGGTGGGTAGAAGAAAATGTCAGACAGAGTTGACTTTGGGACACCCCAAAATGTTGGTCTCCGAGCACCTGAGGCAAGGAAAGACCTGTTCTGCTGGTAACAAGTTTCCTGTCCTCTGTGGGCCAGCTAGGCACGGGTGATAAGTTTTCTTTGCAATTGCTTCGTCTTAATGTGATACTTTAATCCTTCCCTTTCCACTACTGAGAGCACTTGGCTATTGGACTGGGCATGGCTAGTCACTTCAAAACATTCTTCATCACAACTAAGCACACATCCATTTTTTGAAGTGCCAAACCATTCAGCAAAGAGCCACCTCTGCTTCTTTGACTCCTGCATTTCTTCCTCTCTGCTGCCTGGAGTGTTGAGTTTGGAGGGAACATTGATATGAGGAAAAAAAGCCTGATCTGAACATTTGTTGATTTTAAAATATCACCTTTTTTTTTTTTTTCCTGCAGGCATGTGCTGAAGCACTTTAGAGCACTGTTAAATGGGAGGTGCAGCCTGGTGTATGAGCAGCTTCGTTACTGGCGTGGTGTGGGACCCAAACTGGTTTCATCCTGTGGCAGATTTCTTAGCCCGACTCAGCACAATGTCTAAGCATACCATTTAAATCTCTCTGTATTTCAGAAAAGTTGCTTCAGTACAAGCCCAAGCCAGGGAGGACAGGCAGCTGAACTGCTGTGCCTGCATGTCGATACAACCTGCTGCAGCAGAGCTCTTTGGATGTCTTTTTGGCAAAGTAAGGAATACTTAACAAAACAACACCTTATGGCAGGCACATTTCTCCTACATTACCCTGCTGAGCAAAACCATATTGATTTCTCCAAAAGCTCCTGTTCATACAACACCAATATGTGTGTCAGTGAGGACCTACTGTAATTAGAAGCAAAAAAAAACCCAACCTGAGAAGACCCGTCATGTCTGATGACAGTCTTTGGTGCAGTTGCATCATATATGCTAAAATAAAGGACCAAACTTTGTTCTCCCTTGCACCCATCGTGCAGCTTCCTGCTGCTTATGGAAATAGTTTGGATTCATGCAGCTGAAATCGGTTTCTCTTCAGGTAATATGAAAGAACCAAAGGGAAATTTTTGCCGTAGGGTCATGTTCCAAACCCGCCAGATCCATGAATGTCTGAGTGCTTTCCTGCTCTATTTGGACTGATGCTGTATGAGTTACTGCCTAAATCTTCATTTGAATTCTGCTGTATTTCCCCAATAATATTTATTAATCAGAGCGTTACTTATAAAAACTCCTAAAAGCAGTTTCAAATAAAAATGAGGATGATGAAGACAGATAGTTCTGGGAAAGGATGGAAATAGGAATTTAAGGGTGTTTTCCACAGTTTCAGCAAAGTGCAAAATCTATTCGTTTTTCATTCAAGCTACGTCAGTGTAACTTTTTCTTTGGAACAAATCATTAAGGCAAAGATGTCCTCTCACAACATGTTTGTCATGCAATGGTCACGTCATGGCGACTCATTCCCCTCTTTTTTTTTTTCTGGGATTCATGCCAAGTGCTAAGCCAGAAAACCTTGTTATATTAATTATGAAGAAAAAACATGTTTTATTAAAAACTAGCCTGCTGAATATTCTGTCGTGCTGCTTTTCAGTGACAGCAGAATCGCTTTTGCATTTTAGCAATGTTAATGAATTTTCGGTGGCGGGGGGAGATATATGCTACATTTCCACAGCAACATTTACAGCAAAGTCAGATTAGGATTGTCAAAGCTAATGAATCAATCTAAGACTTGGGTCTAGTTAGGAAAAATCTGTGCAAGGCTTCGTGTTGTCTAAGACTGCACCTACCTCTTCCTCACTGAGCGTGAATTAATACAACTGATGCATTATGAGCTTATTTATATTAGATTGGGCTCCCACAGTGTCTGTAAAACTGGCATTGAACTACCCTAGAACTGATCCCCTTACAAGCTGCCACATGTACAGCTGGACCAAGTGTGCCACATCCACGGCCGTCAGTGGATAGGTAGCCCTGACGGTACACTAAGTAATAAATACCACGTTGTGTTGCAAAAATCACCGATCGCAAATTCACCGAGCTCTTCAAAAACATCCGTAACTCATTAAAAGCCCTCACTACGTATTTTTCCTGAAGGACTCCATTTAAACATGTCAACATCTGAAATTTTGCAGCAAATTTCAGTAAATACGAACCCACATGCGTAGGAACCATCATTAAGAAAGCAGAGGTTTGAAAGAACCTCAGATTCCTTCATATGACAATCTACTTGATCGCAGTGCTTGGAGGAACAAAAGAAATGTTTTTAAAACTGACTTTTAGCTTTGCTTTGCTTACACGTCATTCTTTCAGTCTTCTTTAAAGAGGACATGAATAGATTTGGGAAAGTATATCAAGCTCTGCCGGAGCAGGGCTCTGGCCATCTCTAGCTGTGTTGAACATTTTGCCATTAACCTTCCTTCCACATAAGTGGCAATAATTCACCCATCCAAAACATATGGCTGGGGTAAATTTTACCTTTGATGAAAGAGCTTGCAAACTGCCAGGCCAACGTGTACCCCTGGCCTGTTGAATCTGATATCTAGACCCTTCAGCATGACGATGAGCAGCCCATGCTGCAGCCCAGTGGTTTGGATCATCGCTCAGCGCCCAGGTCTGGGGGAGCGACTGCACTCCCCATGGCACACCCCTGGGAGCAGGGTGGCCACCAAGCGCACCCAGACAGGCCATTCCTTGTCACTGTAGATATCTGCTCAAAAAAACCACGGGGCTTCCCTCTTCTGCAGCGTTTACTTGGCCACCTCACTGTCCTGAAATGCGGATGCTCAGCTAAACGCTCCGGCTGCCCGGGAAGGGCTCAGCGAGGAGCAGAGGTGGCACATGGCAAGAAAAGTAATATAAAAACATACTCACACACAAATGGGTGTTCCCTAGGAGAATGACCAGTGGAAGAACCTGAAGGGTCAAAGCACTGTTAACCATCCTTATGCTCCTTTTTTTCTTGAAATTAGCTTTTTCTTCTTGCCTATGTTTTTTCAGACAAGCCAGAATCATTCGAGGGTGAGCGATTTCAGTGCAAATAATTAACTGTGCTTCAAATATTGTTTAATGTTCAACAGCTTGCCCTGATCAAATAAGTGCATCCCGTCCAGACAATCACTGCATTGACCGCTGGTAAATGTTTCAAATCAGTAAGTATCAAAGATGGGAACGGTATAAATTAACAACAAAACAAAGCATTTTCCTTGTGTTAGAATTATTTTTTGACTATTATTGTCAATAGGAAAAAAGTGTTAATCAGACTTCTCTCCCTTCCACCTGAAAACATAGTGAAATCTAGTTATGAAAAGAAAGATTTTAAAAACCATCAACACACTTTTTTTTATCATTGTCTAGATTTTGAACACCAAGTTTCATGTTCTCAAGCATTTGTCCACAAATGTGAGAACCTGGAACCCTTTTTTTAATAAAAATTGAAATTCTTGAGTAACCCCCAGTCTCCAGAAGCTGAAGCGTTTGTAACAACAGTAGCAACTGAGGAAATCAGGATATTGCCAGAATAAAAACCCCTCTATTTGGGAAATGCTGACAAACTTTTACTGGTCAGATCATGTTTGTACTACTTGTTATGAAAAAGAGTGAAAAGACGTATTTTTTCCTCCAGATAGTTTAGAGCCTGAATAGGAAGAAGGAAGAGGGTGACAGAAATACGGTGTTTTCAGATCACAGCCCAGGTTTACAAGGAAGTCCCCAGCAATATGTTTTCCCTGTGGTTATAAAACAGTTAAATGGCATAGTGCTGAACACATTACACAACACCAGGAGGAAAGCGAAAAGGGCTGTTTGCTCAGGAGGGCCTGAATAGTGTACAGTAAATAAAATTGATGGGTGGGGTGTCCACATGTTGAAATATGAGGAAGAAAACAGTGAAATCATGAGAGCCTTATCATTTCCCATCGCAACTGGGATTTTCTGGGGAAAAAGGTAAGATGTAAGCACTTGATTACAGGCTCTGTGACAAGTGCTGAAATTCGGATGCCAGGGAACCTTATTTCTGATGAATCCTCACTTTGGAGCCTGAACATCCTAAAGGAGATTTCATACACTACAAAATACACAAAGAATTTAGGTATGCTAATTATGCCACATGTGCATACTTTCAGCAGGTGCCTACAAGCAAAATGTGTTTGAGATTTAGTATGTTGGTGGCCACACATACAATTTTAAGAGATTCCACTGGTTAGAAAGACAGCAAGATAAAAGGAGTTAGATAACACACGACTTTATGTAATGTGTCCTTGAGTAAGCTGATTTGCACTGAATTTTAATAGAGCCCTGATTCATCAAATCTCAAACAGAATTAAGGTATGGACTGGATCCTAATAACATCATGCTTTATATCCATGAAAGATAAATTAAAGGATGCAAAACTGCTATTGACAAACATTGATTATATGTACTTTGATGGACTTTGAAGTTGTGCCAGATGCGTCTTGTCAGCCTCCAAAGTTTTCTTTTAAATCTCATTGCATAAGGCTTTTACTTTTTAATTATTTTTTTCCCCTCAGCCTCTTTGATCAAGAAAAAATGTAGATCATATTTGCGTGATGCTATTTCCTATGCATTTTATTTAGATATGCCCTTGTGCACAGCTCATGATATGTAAAAAACATTACATGGCACGTAGTCATCTTACCCTGTTATCCTGGGTCCAATTTAACACTTAATTGACCTTCTCAAGCTGTTGAGGGAAATCTCGCTATGTGCAGAGGGCTAGCACAACGTTCCTATCTTTTTGTGCCACATAAATCTACAGAATAAGATGCAAGCGACAAGATTGCTGGTCTCTCTTTATTCCTAGGAGAATTTTGACTGGTGCAAATGTTCTATGGATCCGTTTCATTCTGCCCCTCTGTCTATGGCAAAGCATTCTTTGTGTCAGACCCTATGGAAAGGGAAACCTAGCTGCAACTTCTGCTGATTTTGGAAGATGGACTGAAGTTTAAACAAGGGGCACTCCTTCCTCCTCTTTCCTATAGGTGGAAATGTCTTGTCAGTAGGGAGTTTCAAGAAACTGGAAAGAAGCTTTGGAGCCATTTTGATTCTTAAAAGTTGTGAGCCCATGTATACCATCCTGCTTTCCTTGTCCATCAGGATATGGCCAACCCTTTCAGGGCACGGGACTGCATAAAGTATGTTGCCGTGCTTGGCAAAAAGCTTCAAAGCTGGTGCAGCATTTGGGTGCAGATGTTCTTTTTTTGGGAATGGACCCATTCCCTACAGCTCCAAGCCCATCTTAGTCATGACGTGACTCAGACATAAAGCACTTCTCTGGGACAGTCTAGGTGTTTCCAAACAATAGATATGGAGAAAAAAGTAGAGAAGAACTATAAAATCCTTTTAAATTCAGAATAAATAGATGAAAATAACTGTTTAAATACTGGGTCAGAGCTGTGGTGGACTGGGGGGTTTCTGCACAGATGTCTATACTGCCTTAAACAGATCGTTTACTCAGAATTCCTTTGCTTCCCACCTGAAGAGTGCGGGTAGTAACTTCTCTTCTTTCACTATGTGTTGCCTGTTTAGCCAATAAACTTTTCTGGCTCAGTATTTTTTCCTGTATCAATGAGCAGCTCCAGGCACATGAGGTGCCGCTCTTGGCTGTGACGTCTAGTATAAACAAAGGAAAAGAATAACCTAAAATACTACAGTCTTAATTATTTATTTGGAATTACTACCAGGTATTGTACTCTATAATGCTTGAGTAGTTTTGGTTGCCAAAATAAGCAGCAGAAACATTACTTTGTCCTTTTTTTTTTTCCCCTAAAATGGGAATTTCCACTGAAAAAAATATTTCCCTTGGACATTTTTCTGCCACTGTGCACAACACTTGAATTCTGATCCTGGAAAGCATTGCAAACCCTTCCTGGCTGATAACTGTTCTCCATCCTCCAACACAAATGAAGAATATTCTCTGCTGGATCTACCTATGTGTGCCTGCTGTGTGTGGATTATTACGGTGTTAGATACACTGACTGCAGATCTAGTTATTAACACCGGGAGAAACAAATCACCACAGCTGTGTGTGAAAGGAGAAAATTCCTAAGGTAAAAGAAAAAGATCTACTATGTAACTTTAACAAAAACCTTGGTTCCAGAAATACTTGCCTGCATCAGCCATAAGTGCTGTGCCCACAAGAGCGTAAGCCAGTCTCTTTGAGGGTCAGGACATCTTTCTTCAGACCCAACAACAGTGCTACCGGATACGCAAAGATCAATGCTTTGACTTTGGCCTTTTCCACTGCTACCATTTTGTGGCTTTCTTTAATTAACCTAATAACTCAAAAGCCCTATCCATGTTCATGCTTCCTTTTTAGTGTTCCCTCCACTTCCATTAAATACAAGCCTTTTTCAAACGGCAAATAAAAATAAGAAAGCAGAAACCCTATTATTCCTCTTTATACAGAAGGATCGGAGTTGAGTGAGAGTATAGGGAATTGACTTTTAATATAAAATCTGGGAAGGGGAGGAGGGGTATTCTCTTTGTGAAATTCATCTTGGTGCAGAAAGCCAGCATGAGGTCTAGACACCACTTAAATCAACATTTAAAGTGTTGCGGTTGCATTTTGTTTCATAATTCTCTCTAGCAGCACATTCCCAGTGATGGTTTCAATTCTTGGGTTCAGATCAAAAGCACAGTAAAAATTTAAAGACAAGCAAACAAACAAAGCCCAGAGTAAGTGCAGGCAGCAGAAAGTTCTGCTGGACGTGCAAAAGGACTCTTCCCTCGTTCCTGCCGCTGTAACCCAGAAGTAACTCTTCAAAGGCTTTATGCAAACTCAAAGCTAGCGCACGAAAAGGCTCAGCTAGTGCAGAAGAGAGGCAATCCCGCTCCAGTGCAATGCACCAGGACCAGCAACCTCTCTCTGACACTGATTTGATACCAGACTCTTCCTCTGAAGGTGCATAAACACCGCTGAACCCTTGAAGAACAACCTGCCATGGTGGAGCTTTGCTCCTGTCCCCAGTCAGAGTCCAGGGTACACCCTGGCCAAAAGGTTTACTGTCCCCTTCTGGCCTCTTGGGTGTTCTTTTAAATCTTTCCTGTAACAGCTCCGGATATTCTTGTTAGCTGTGCAGCGCTCTGAGCCCATTTTTGTGTCTTGGAGCTGCCTGCTAAAAGCATTAAAATTGTAAAGTGGTGGACGAAGGAAGACAGTTTTGCTTTCAAGCTGAAAAACATGCATCAAAGCCCCTGTAGTAAATTTATAGAGTATTAAAAACAAACAAAATCTGACCGTAGGGTAACATCATTTTAGGAAAGATGTGATGGCCTACCTCAAAGTCTGCATTTAATGTGCACGGCTCTCACTTAACCTGCCTAGGCTGTAAATCCCAAGGGCCAGATTCTGTCCAGCCATCCTAAAATAGAGATATTTTTACACTGCAAAGGTAGAGCTAATGTAGTCTCTCTGCTCGGGTTACCAAACGCCTCCTCCACAGGCTCTTGTTGGTCCTTCTCCAGACAAAGTGGAGAGCAGGGAATGTCAGTCCAAGGGGACATGTACAAGCCATGTTCCCATAAATTAATCTCTGATGGGGGAGTTAGAAGCAGGAGCAGAGTCAGGGGAGAGCTGGCAAGAGCTGGCAATGCCCTCCTGCTGCTTTGGGAGAAGAGGTGGGTTTTCTGAAAGGTGCAGCATTTGGTTTGTAACCTGACAGCAGCAATAAGAACTTAGGAAGGAAAGGAGAAGCTGTAACCGCCAAGCCCGGGTGATGCTCTCAGCTGGAGCTGAGAGGGCTTGACAGTAGGGCCCAGCACCGCACCCATGAGGATTTTCTTCCCCGAGGGGGTGAGGAGGAGCAGCAGCGCAGAGGGGTGGCAGGGCTCGGCAGGGCACCAGGCAGCAGCTTGCACAGGGGTGCAAGGACCTGCCCTGAGCTGGTCAGAGCCAGGCACCTCCAAAACACATCAAATAGCAGCTGGAAAGTCAGCTGAAAGCAGGAGCCTCTGCCACCTTCCTGAAAGGTGGTCCTTGTAGTACGGTGGCATAGACCAGTTACTGTGCGCTGCGTTTGGTGGTCCAGTTTGAGGTGGTTCTTGGCCCACAGACTCATGAGCTGCATGGAAAGGACAGGAGACAAAATGGGGTTAGACAGAGGTGCATGGACCTCCAGGTAGTCTCCATCTCCTTTCTGTACTCTGAGAAAGGCACAGACTGCACTGGGCACCCAGGGCTGCAAAGCTGTAATGGCTGCAGCCCCGGAGCTCCTCTGGGAAAAGCTTCTGCAGGCTTGCAGGAGTTGTCACACATCTTGGTGCCACTTCAGCCAGCATCCGTGTCTTTTTTCCTCTCACATGGCAGTGTAGATGACACCACTCTCATGACTAATGTATTTTTACAATCCCCAAACAAGCTGAATATAATGAACATTACGGCAACTACTTCTTCCCTGATGAAGAAGAAAAACTATAACAAAGTCTGACCACCATGCCATTTTGCATGCATTTAGAGCCAAACACATACTTGGATTTAAAAAAAAAAAAAAGTGCCTCCAAAATATGTCTTAAAAAAAAAATTACTGTAATTTTTTAATGATTTTTTTCCTTCCTTATTCACCGCCGTGCTGTTACTTTAAACAGAAGTCACACATTGTTCAGTGTGATATCATCTGTTTCCAGGAGGGGAACACAACAGGAGGTCATGCAGTAATGCGTACGCTAAATATCTGGGAATTCTTTGGCAGAATAGTTTTGTATGTTATTCAATGAATTGTCTAAATCACTAAAATAACAGAGGCAAATAATTTCAAGTGCAACAATATGCAGGTGTTAGGAGTACTGCTGTGCAGTTCTGGTAGAGCCAACAAATCCTACCTCCTTTGGGTGTTTACTTCTCCTTGTGCATCACTCTGAATAAGAATATACAAAAGATTTCCAATGATCATTTATTTACTGATGTTCGTTTCTACACACTGAGAATTAGCAATCTGAGGGGCCGGCTGGAAAGATGCACAACTGAAAACAGCCCATGGCTGCAGCCCCTGCCTTACCTCCTTTGGTTCTCATACGTGGCGGTGATGAAAGGACCAACAGCTCTAGTACTTGCGTCGTGTTTATCTTGGCTTCGTGTTCAACTTGGCTGGCCTGGTGTGATGAGCAGGGCCAATTTGGTTGAGCATAAAGATGTTGATTTCATTTCAAGCCCAGCTTCCCCAGGTTACAATTCCTCTTTTTGATCCATCATCTCAGATCTTACTTTGACCCTGCATTTTCTTTCTGAAAAGCAGTTTTTCTATGGACACTGATCCAGTATTCGACCTCATATTTTACTTAGTTGAACAAGATTTTTTTTTTAATTTAAGTGTCTGAAACTTATAACAGAAGCAGCACAGCACTGTTCGCACTTTTCTCCCCGTAGCAGTGGCAACCGCAAGTGAAATTCATTGCGGCTTTTATAAGACTGTCTGGGATAAGAAATCTGTCACTTGAACAGGAATGCTACATGTGAGCTCCAGATCGATAGAGTGTGGGGCTAATAGCTTGTAAATTAGTCGCTGGAATTTTGAGCAGAGCCTAAGCGATTTTGTGTCCTGCTCCCACTGAGTTCCCCAACTGTTCCTCCCCCTTGTTCACTGCATTCACTGCTATTTGCCTGCTTCCTTCCCATCCTCTTTAACTGGCCCGTTTTTGTCTAAGCTTCTCCCAAATCTCTTTGTTCCCTTTTCCAGTCTCCACTTTCTATTCTGCTCATGCGGTCAAACCAGTCATCTTGCAGGCTTTAAAGTTACACTGATGGTGGGTACCTGGAGCCAGACCCAGGAAAAATGATGGGAGCAAGATGCTTGCAGCCCAGAGGTCTCTGCACCTTCACCACCAGCACAGCCTCCAAAGGGCCAGACTGGGAACGGACAGACCCAGCATCACAAAAAATCAGCCTCTGTGGTTCATAAAGGCAAATGCAGACCCTGTCCAGGGAGGCTTCCCTCATTAGCAGCCAAAAACTGTTTCAAGCTCTCTGGAAAGTCAGTGTGGTTTTCCTGCCTCGGAGTCCTAAACCAAAACCTGAATATTTTTAAGGTTGGGAAACTTTGGTATGAGCCTACCATCACCACGTTTCACGGCAGCAGTAGACAAGTTCCTCCTCCCCTAACCCTCGGTAGTAACATGGACCTCCTGCTCGGCAACCTTCCTGTGATGCATCATTGTCTCCCAAAAAGCGGAGAAGAGGTAAGATCCACCATGTTCCTAGGAAATGCTTAACAAAACGGATATCGGTGAGTCCTTTTGGCTGATGTTAAAAAGAACTTTCTGGGAAGAAGCTGACATTTTGTGTGGAAAGCAGCACTTTTCATGCAGTAGGTTTAGACAGGCACCTAACTTTTCACTGCAAATTTTGAATGTTGTGGTACTGGTGTGGGTGGCAGCATGTATCTGTGTTTACATTAAAAGTAATTACAGTGATGTTATAATCATCCCTAAGCCAGGCATTGCAAAACTGAATAATTTATTGTTAAACTTAATTCAAACGTGCTCCAAAGTGGAACTGATTCCTGAACAGCCTGAGCTCGGCTCTGTAATAACATCCTGAAGCCAGCAAAGCAATAGGGTTACATTATTTTAAAGTCCGTGGCCTGTGCTTAGAGTACAGCATTTATAAAATATATATTTATTTCCTCTTTTCCTTTTCCCAGGGAGCCTCCCATAAGCACAGAGGTTTCTCCGCCCCGACACCCATTCCCAGGCATCCTCCCCCCTCCCCTCCCCTCCTACCAGTCATGCGCAGCCCTCACCACGCCACACACAGCTCTGCTGCAGCACCCGCACCCCTGTCCCTCTCCTTTGGGCTCCCCTTCTTGCTGCTCCCGCTACATTGCCCCAAAGCTGCCCTTCTCTCTGGGTGGGCTCAAGGAATGGCTGAGGGGAGGCCACAGCTCCAGTGCACCTCTCCAGCTCCCAGAGGAAACCCGTCATGTTCTGTCCTTGCCCATGCTAGTGCTCTCACCTGCGCACCTCATTGAGTGGGACCCAAAAAGCCAAAGCAAATGAGCCCCGTGAAGGAAGGAGCTTTCACACCATGTACAGGATGCTTTGGGAGAGGAGGATGCAAGCAGGAGGACAAGCGGGAAAACCCAGATGCCCCAACCCCTGAAGCTGCTCCTGAAGTTGAGGTTCCCATGAGAGAGCTGCCCAACTCCTGGTGCTGCATCCAGCAAGGGGTCTGGCAGACAGGCACTGCACGTAACCCCCTTCGCCCTGCATGCCTTTGGGACCATTCTCTCAGCATCCCGCCCTGTATACTTGGTGCTAAAATAAATTCCTGGGGAAGAAAAAATCATGTATGAAGTTACCCCTTTGCTTTCCTTCTCTGCCCTTCCCTCCCAAGCAGATGTACCTGCTCCACAGCCCACACCTGCAAACTTTTTGCTTCTTTGAGCGATTTTCGTACTCTGAAACAGCGTAATTGAATTTTGCTTAGTTAAGGCAAGACGGCTCATGTCAGAAAATGTTTGCTAGATTGGGTCTCATTTTGTAACGTTTCCCCTCAAAGGATCACTCAATGATGCATCTTAGAATCAGATTCCAGAGAGGGATCTAAAAGAAACATCAATAAAAAAAGAAACTGTGAGGAAACTAAATATAGAACAGGCCAATATGAATTAAACAACATGCTAGAAATCTTCACACAATAATTGATTTGCTCATTTGTACTTCTTTCTATTCTTTAATCTTTCAGCAGGGCTTCAATCCTCCCCCCATTGCTTTTTTAATATTCTCTGTTCATCTGTTGTCTACAATATTGTTTCTGATCTCTCTCATCCCATCAATCATCTATAAAAAGAGACTAGTCCACACACTCTGGTCTCCAATCCTAATGACTGTAAAGAACTAATCACCTAAACTGAGTGATGTTCATTGTTGTAAGTGTCTCTTTGATTTATTAAACATCTCCGTATAAATTCCTGCATGTTTTGCAAGTTGTTTCCTGGAACCTGTATGAAGGCACTTTGAAATCCTAAAACTGTCTGCTTATGGGGTTTTTGGTTCACCTAATAAATGGATTCTTGTCATGAAAAATGAGCTTTTGCTTGACTGAAAGCACCACTCAATTCCAAATTCAGGTCAGATCCTCAGTTTGAGCTTTCCCTCAGTACTCTGCAAACTTACAAAGGCCACTCATATACATTTTATATTAATTTGGAAATAGTCTGTGCACATTGCTTCGGTGTGTCTGCCTGCCGACGGAGAGCCATCGACATTAGGAAATACTCCTAATGATGGCATTTTCCCTAGCTGTCACTTTCACATGCTGTTGCAAGCTCTTCAGTTGAGCAGGGAGACTTCCAATCTAATTAAATAAAGTTTAAGAACCGAGTATGTTCACACGCTGTCCTAGTCAAAATGATGTATTCAGCACCACGCCACCCACGTGCAACTATTCCTCACCATGACGAGGTTTGAACTGAGCGCTGAAGTCAGCCTCTTTGACCGTACGTCAGCGGTGAGGCCACAAAATCCCCTCCAAAGGATCTGGGTGTCACCAAATTGAGGGATTCTCAAAGGGGTGTAAGATCCAGGTTCTGCCAATCACATCAGGGACTGCTTCCCCACCTATCCTGGTGTTGCTTGAAAGAAAAGAGTTACTAAGGACAGAGCAGAATTCAAGATGGGAAAGGTGTCTCTGGAGATGGCATAAGGCTTTTCAAAGACATGCTATCCTCATGACCTGACTCTGAAAACGAGAACTGGACAAAATGGGCAAAGCTGGTGGTAGAACCACACTCAGGGGACAACAGTCAAAATGGAGGACCAGTTCGACCAACAACTCATCTCTGGGTCTGCCTTAAGACTTGGACTATTCATATTTTTTCACCAGCACCTTAGGGTGCAGGACTAGAAAAAAAAGGTATAAAATGTTTGAATGATACCATTCTGGAAAAGATTCTTTGCCAATGAGTCATTTATAAATTCCGTTCCCCTTTCCCATGCTGGATTTGCACAGAATATGGAGTGCCTACTAAAAATAAATGTATACTCCTCAATGTTCACGACACTCTTTACAGCAGTCCCTGCTAATGAACCAGCTACCGTTACAGGAGGGTGAGTTTCATGCATTGATTACCTTAGTGCCTCATACCAAGTTAAAAAAAAGACGTTAATAATCTTATTATTACAGAAACATCATGGAAACTCATAAATATAGATTCAACAGTTAACATCACAAATCTGTGAAAACCCTTTTTTCAGCACAGTATGGGCATAGTTGTGCTGGCAGGCAAAAGAAGTGGGGAAAAATTATGTATAATTTATTCTATAGATTTGCCCACTTTTTCTGTTTACAAGATGTGCATTAATACCTTACAGCTTCTGTGTTTTGTAGCCATTAGCAAAACAGTCTCCTCCAACCCTCTGGTAAGGCTGGATTAAGCCAGCCTTGTAAATCTTGGTTTGGTGCATAGAGCTCACATGGCTTTCCTTTTCACTGCCTGATTAGCAGATTGCTGAGTGTTACTCTTGGAATGAGATTTTGTTTCCTTCCATTCACTTCCGCATTCAAAATACGCTTTCTGCGCGTAGCTCGGGATCTCATGCAAACATCAGTGGTTTTGTAATTCCAGTTGTCAGCTGGAGTAGCCACAGAAAGTGATTTGCTCCCCCACAAGTGCGTACCCTCAGAAAGGGCTGCGAGACAGAAACACAGCAGAAGAGGGGTCTTGTCTCTCATTCTGTCTCTCCACTTTTTTTTAAAGGAAAATGTGGCAATGGTGTTTGGGGAAGAAAAAAAAAATCCCCCAAATAACTGAAAAACAGATACAAAGAAAGAAGATTTAGATTTCTGTTCAAGCAAATGTTCATGGACCTGATTAGTGAAGTTTAAAATGTCCCTATCATCTGTACTCATATGTGTAATGTTGCTGTAAGAAGATATTTCTATTAATATCAGGTGAGAGAACTCCATTACCCAGTCATGAGCCATAAATAAATAATAACCATCCACAACACTGGTGTCAGCATCTTTATCATAGCTGCTGATTTGGGCTCGATGATTTCCGAACTCTCAGGAAGGGGAGACTCATTTCTATTCCAAGAGGCTCCTGCTCAGAGGACCGTCACGCAAATGGGCAGAGATTAGGAACAACTGACAATTTCTACATATGTGAACTCACTGTACTAGAAAAAGGACTGCAGAGAGAAGTGTTTTTAAAGAGCTTAAGAAGGAAGGCACAGGCAGGAATAGAGGCGTTATGTTGTGAGGGAAAAAAGCACGAACAAGACAGTTGAAAAAACCACAAAGAATTTGACCCCCAAGCAATTCCACCCAAACCATTTGCTTAGAGTCATATCCCACCAGTCGGCAGTTGGGTCACCTATATTAATACTGTATAGTTAAAATATCTGCTGCTGATAGGGTCCATCTACAAACTTGGTATCTGTGGTTTCACTGGGAAATGATCCATGATTTTCCTGTGTGCAACCACCCTGGCAATTTAAAGTCTGTTATCTCACAACCTACCTTGGGCTTAAAAATGAGGTTTTGCTCTCTTCCCAGACAAATGATTCCCAAATCTCTGTGGGATAAATACGGTGATGATTTGACCTGTTTTACAACCTATTGAGCTTTAAACATGTCAGCTCATCTAAGAATGGATATTATAAATTTTACAGCTCCAGTTTGGGAGAAAATCCTACAGCTTGAAGAAAAGAAACAAAGACTTTCCTTTTCTGATGGGTGGGGGTTTTTTTGTTTTGTTTTGTTTCAGTTTGGTTTGGTTTTGTTTTTCCCAGAAAGATGGTTGCTGCTTGAGAGGCACTGCGCAGTAAAGAAGGCTGGAAGTAGTTATTCTTGGTGGAGGTGAACTGCACGGTTAGAGGGCAGAAAAAGAGGTCAGAGGTATATATGATCAATACAATATTGCACAGGAATTGCCACAGAGGACACCTCATACCTACTTTGTGTGTGCACTTATAAATACCTGTCCGTATCGCCAATCCCTGGCTCAGCTGAAAAAGGTTCTGTATCTTTGACGTGAGGCAAGAAGATCTCCATCCCCGCAGTTCTACTGAGATTACTCAGCTGTGAACAGATAACTCGATACAAAGAAGAGGAAGAAAAAGCAAGGAAAAAAGTAGAAGCAGACAATTTCAGAGAGCCCAAACCAGACAAGACTCTCTCTGATGACCAAGGGAAAAGCTTTGATAAACGGTAGGGCAGCTCCTCAAATCCAGGTCTCTGAAAGTGGGGGTGGAACACTGCAGGAAATAATATGAGAGTCCCTGCTGTGGGAGTCAAGGGAGACAGGGAAAATAGTTCAGGTAATAAAAAAAATGTTAATATTACAAGAGTGGAATGCATCTGAGTATAATTCCAGACTTTTAAGTTCAGTTTTCAAATCTTGGAGAAAGAAAGAGACAGCCCGCTGCCATCTCACTAGTTTGTCACATTGGGTTTAAGGTGTGGAATAAATCAAAACTTTTTTTTTTTTCGGAACATGGTACAAAGAAACGCATTAATAATACATGAAAAATGTTCATCACGTTGGTGTGCATCAGTGGAAACACTATTTTAAAGAAGCTATGAGCAACACATGAAAAGACTTGACCCAGGTTTCACTTCTGATGTGTTGGGGTGGGGGCAAGGCACGCGTTTCTCTTGCCTACTGATGTGCTATATCTGTGACTTCCTGCTTGGGTAGAGAAGTTGGGCTCCCAAAGCAGGGACGATTTTTTTTCCCCCCAAGCATACAAGGAAGTTTGAATCCTCTGAGCCATCCCCTCTAAGTGCATTCAAGAGGAACAGAGAGAGAAATAAAACAAAACCTCCCAGCTAACTGGTAGCTGCCATGCCTTTTCTTCCTCTGCATGCCAAATGTTTAAATGCCTAAAGACTGATGTTTGCCGGGACCAGCAGTCATTTTTGTGCTCAGCTCTGCACACTGTAGCACCGAGGACTGGGACACATGCACATGCCCATCTCCTCTGCCTTTCTAAATGGTTTTGCTTTCCTTCCCTTTAGCTTCCAGATGCACACTTCAAAAAAAAAAAAAAAAAAAGTTGTTCTGATTAAAAGTATACAATTGCTATTTATGGAAGAGCATAGCTGCAATAAATATTTGTTTCTAAGCTAGCTGAATCTATCAGCAATCAGAGTGTGGGAAAGATCAAAGGGAAGAGAAGATAAACACAAAAATGACATCCATGATTCGGATTGTGGTAGCGCCCAAACGCTCCACACAAAAATGAGGCCTCCTGCAGTCGATGCTGTACAGGAAAATACTGGGATTTTCTTGTCTTCTGAAGTGCCAGCAGTCTCAACAGGCAAATTGGACCCGAGGGGGATGAAAACAGATGATTTCTGTTACTGACCAGAATGAAGAAATGCTCATTTTGCCAGGGCGTCTCTGGTCCTGGGGCTAATTCTGTTTGCAAGAGCTGTGGGCACCCTCTCCTCAGCTGGTGACGTAGCGACAGAAGAGATTTGTGTCCCACTGCCTCCACGGGGCTGTGTATCATGTGGGAACCCTTCAGAGACCTTATGCTTCAGGAATGCAAGAGCTTCGGTTCCACCAGCTCTTCCATGAATAATTTGCACTCTTAGGGATGGCAAATGCAGCTGAGCTGGACAACTTCCTTCACTTGGCAGTGTGTGTGTGTGGGGGGGTGGGGGGGCGGGGAGCAATCAAACCCACACTGCAGCCTCTGTCATGCCCTACTGTCCCACATGTATTGGAGGACACGTCAGCTGTGCCCAGGCAATCACAGAGGGAAGAAGTGTGCTCTGCATCATGTCCTGCCAGGGGTAGGAACCACAGCTGATGGATCTTCACATGGCATTTTGCATGCATTGAATTCCTCTCTTCTCATGCGCTGCCTCTGTCTCTGAGGACCGCAGGGCCAAGCATGGTTGCTGTTGGCCCACGTCAGAGGCCACACATGGGGATGTGGCCATGGGACCGATTTGCAACAACCTGCTGGTGGCCAGCACCTCCCCATTGAGCCAGAAGAGCAATCCATCAGCAAACCCATAATCCTGAGCAAGGAGTGGCTCAGCATCCAAAACTTACCCTGCCTTTCCCTGCTGGACCCTGATTTTCTGGTGGAGGGTATAGGAAAGAGGGAATTCACTGCTCCAGCAGATGCGCTTTGCACTCCTTATATATGCCTTAAGCCTGTTGTCATCATCTTCATTTGTACTTTTGTGAACTACTTTTACCTTATTTAATAGACTCTCACAATAGGAAAAAAGACCCTAAGGAAAGAGAAGAAAAATTGTTACTTTGCTAAGACCTTGCCTGGCAAGTTTCAGCTCAGAAACCCCAGAGAATGCAGAAGAGATTAATGAAAATGCTGAGAATCACCATAATAATTCCAACTACCCGCACCAGTGTCAGCAGGCTCAGCAGGGCCTGTCATTAGAAAGCCCCCTTTTAAAACGGGTGTCCCTCCTATTAGTTAAATTATCTAGACTGTGGCGAAGAATATTCCAAGGTGACAGAAATCGGAACAGTACAGACTGCTAAAAATGAAAATCAGATAATTGCTCATAAATTACTTCTGGGGTCTTTCAAGATCTTTCAGTCTTGCTGACTGAAAGGCAAGTCATTTGGAATGCAATAATTAAAATAAAAGCTGCAACATACAGGAAATGTAGTTGGAAGGAAGATATGAAGAGATATATTGTACCTGCATAAATTATCATCTGGTTTTCAATAGCATCCTGAATTTGCTCTTATTCTCCTTAAAATGCAAGTAAGGGTGAAAGCCTTGGCATGGAGATCAACCCTGGCTCTGGTCCCTGGTCCCTTCCCTGGACTTCACACATATTCCAGCCGGGTGGAAAAGGTGGCTGGGTATTATTGTCCTTCTTCATACTTTTCCCCCCGTGCTGTGTCTGGTTAATACTCAGCGACACCCACCCTTGACACAGGGACCAGCAGATCTTCAAGGGTGGCATGGCAGCCCTTGGGTCCCCTAGTGGCTTCAGCGCCTCTGGACAGGGGGACAGCTCGGCTCACAGGGGTCAAAGGGGCAAACCAAAATGTCCTCCCTTGGGATGGGACCTTGAGGCTTCACAGGGAAATATTTTAAACAGAAGGCCTTTTTGCCTAATTTGCCACATCTGAGGGTAAAATTAATGTCACTTGGTGTTCAGCAGAGCCACCCCCATATCCCTTTTTTCCAGTAGTTTTAGATGAAAGCTGCTTAGAGACAGACGGGGTGCTCTGGTGAGCTGAGGGTCAAGACATGGTCACCTCTTCAGCTGTATTCTCTCTTCTTTTTCTGATCATCCCACACAACTACCAACTGTTTGGAGGAGGGTAGCAATGCAACTCCAGAAAACATCTGTTAAAAATCCCTTTGTCACTCATTTACTGCTGACCACGTTTGGTCTAAAAACATTAAGAAATTATTTCACCCCTCTTGGCATTTCTTGGACTATACAGAGATGTTTTTTCAGACTTCTTAAAAATTTTGTTAAAGCCAGACTATATTTTGTTAGTCGCCCAGAGGATTTCATGCATGGGCTACTCTATAAATAAGACTTATTATCCCCCAGCGACAAGTGTGGTTTCTTTCTGAGAAGTTGCATAATAGCTCAAGAGGGATAAACAGGAATTTTCTGATGGTGTTAAGTTTCACAATTAAACAGGGGATAGTTCCCCCTGTAAGAGGGATAGATAACCAGTTTTTAAATGACCTTTTTGTTTCGTACCGAAGCCAGCAAGTCCTCTGCCCATGAGTTACAGCTGGGCAGTGAGGAGGGGAGGACATGAGCCACCAACTTGTGATTCTCTGGGGTTCACCAGAAATAAATTTGGTTCTCCCAACCAAATTTATAGCTAGGGGGGAAGCTGGAAAGTCTACCCCAGGGCTGGCACCGTTACGCTGGTCCCAGTAAGGCCAAGGCCTGCACTGGCAGCTGAAATGCCCCACGCTGTTCAGGCGAGGCAGGAGGCAAGCCCGTGGGACAGTGACTCTGCAGCATGAATGACACCATCTGTTTCTGGGAAGGAAAATGGAGGATTTCTGTCTTCAGGGCTGCTTCTCTGCACTTTTTGCTGAAACTAAATTAACCCCATGAACACAGAGCGAACGTACATATATTACAGGGCTTCTTTCATGAATAAAGGATGCCGGGTCACCTAACCTCCATCCAAGTGGGCAGCACAGGAAAGGAGAGAGGAGAACTGAAGGTAATTTAAAGTTACAGCGGGGAGGAGATAGAAGTTTACTCACAGCTGAATCATCCAACAACCCAAACTGTCAGAAATCAGCAAAGCATCACACTAATTCGCATGGTTTTTGTCAATCTGTCGCCTGCCCTAGCCCTGCCAGAGTCTCCTCTAGCCATCTCTCAGAGAACTTGCACGGCTGAGATGCCGCAGCCCCTTCCAGCGCCAATCTCCCTGCAACGCCGGACCTCGGCACAAAGGAGGAGTCAGGGATGATTTTTCCAGTTATGACATAATTTCCCCAGAAATGATGCTTTTCCCCAATCTCATCACCTAAAGCTCCCTTAACACCTGGTGGCTTAGTACCTGTCCAAAATTTCCATTAGAGTGAGTCTTTACCATTCTTCCCACTCTTTAGGCTTAGGAAATACTTGGCATAGGATTCAGGGCATGCAAGTGAGAGCGTTCTTGCAGGCTGACCTTTCTCTAATCTGTAATTCTCAGTGGTCACGGTTTCACCTTTATCTGGAAACTTACAGGAAAAATTGTCTTCTGGAACAGTGAGGAAAAGGCTGATAAAATAACTGCTTTCTGGGGTGAGTGAGAAGAGGAAGGGTGCTTATCCCTTAGTGAATGCCTGAAATCAGCAGTCGAGAAGAGAAGAAGAGCTCATACTCCTATTTTATGACTAGATCTCAGTGTTACATTGAAGTCAGCTATACCGAATGGTACCCTGGGTCCTTCCGAGTTCGCCCACACCAGGCAGCATGGGGCCGATGCATGTGGGCATGCTTAGGGGGACAGCATTCCCAGGTAAGTCCACTGAGATGGACTATGTGTTGCCATCAGGTATGAAGCATGCGCGTGCAGGTCGGCGGATATCAAATTCACTTGTACATGGGGGAACTTTGAAGCTTTTCAGTGCACAACCCACTAGAGAGCAGGATATCAGGCTGTGGAGTTGCTGTTTTATGGCAGGTCTTGGTTCCAGCATTGCCAGTCTCATGTGCTCTTAAATTTCCTGTCTCCTTTACCACACTGTTCTTATATACTTACTGTTGAAAAATATTTACATGAAAAATGTTCAAGAGGGAGA
>NW_009259237.1:0-336 GCF_000687185.1 Egretta garzetta
TTTTTTTTTTTTTTTTTTTTTAAATAAATGTGATTATGTCTTCAAACTCAAAAGGTGTGTGCTGCCATACAGTGCCACTCTTGCTGTGTTAATGGGGTCGTTGAGAACATTACTAACCTTGCAACACCCAAACACATACTGCTTGGGGAATTTTCAAGTGGCCTCTATTTTCATTGTGGAATACACTTTAATAAAGAGGGAGAGAGATATACACAGATATATTTCTATACGTGTGTCTCCACCTGTCAGTTTTGCCTCAGATGGTATATTCAGTGAAAACCAGAAGGACTTTGGTGCACAACAAGTAGCTGTAGTCTGAATGTTGGATCAGCAAAA
>NW_009259237.1:415-130077 GCF_000687185.1 Egretta garzetta
CAACTGTATAACACTCACTTAAGCAAGAGTAGGGGCAGTCAAGGAAGATTAGTATTTATTTAATGATTTCTTCTCCTCCCTAGTTGGAAATTCTACCCTGCAAACTGTCTTTCCTTAAAAAAACAGAAATGATCCATGCTGCTATGTTGTGAATGAATCTGTAAAATGTGCAGTGCACCCACCTGCAGCTAGAATGTGACCAGAATTTGGTATAGTTATTCTTCTGTGTCTGAGTTGGGCAGTATACATGTACTTTCATTATAAATTCTGCAGCAAACATTTCCCCTATCCTTCCTTGTCCCCAGTAGTTGTCAGTTGTGCATGTAAATATACAATTTATTCACTTTCCACTCGGTAACTCCAGAGATATGTACTTGATTCTCTGAGGAGGCAGGGGGATACAATACCAAGATCTAACTTGCTAAGGCTGTGAGTGAGGCATGATTCCACGAGTGCTCTTTCAGTCCCTTGAAATCAGAATACTTTTATTATCAAAAATCACCTTTATTTTCTGAATGAGAGTCTGTAAGCTGCAACTCTTTTAAGATTTGGGTTTATTGAAGAACTTGAAGCTGGCTATAAAATAGGAATCCAGAACCCTTTGTAAGTACCTGTTTCCTTTCTCTGGAGTCAGCTGCATCAGAACTAAATTCTAATTCACAGGAGATGGGAATAATTCAAGTATGTGAGTAGTAAATCCTGTGAACTCCAGCATATCTCATAACTCTAACATTTTGATGCCATCATCAGGACTGGAGGTACTTGTGCTACAGATTTGCAGCCTATTATATGCTTCTGAAGATGGATGCCTAGGAACATCCTCTTAGAAAGCTGCTGCAATACTGGTGGTTGTGCTGATGAGCATATGCATCAAGGCAGTGAGATCCTGAGCTCGGTGCTTTCCACTTAAGGAAAATCAAGTTTGTAGACATTAAGACAGAAGCCAGTCACTGCATTACTGGGTAGGGGCTCTCAGCCCCTCTACAGAAGCTGCATTATTGTGAGGGGGAAAAAAAAAAATGTTGCAGGTATCTTGAAATAGAAGAGTCAGAACAGCGAGGATACCGTAATTCAAAAGCCCTCTACCACAGACTTAATTTCTAGAGCCTGCTCCCCTACTATACAGCAGCAAGGGACATAATGGGTTAGATGTGAACAGTGTCAAGTGCATAAACATGAACCCCAAGCTGTTTATCAGAAATCTCAGGATTATTGTTGTTAACTGTATTTGTGGTGCCAGGAACCCTACATTTGCCTTAAAAATCAGCCTTTCTGTTAATGTGCTAATAGTATCAAAGTTCCTAAGATGAACTTTCACAAGCAGAAAGTCTGACTTGCATAGCAAGGGGGAAGGGTCTCAGCTGGGATAATACAGCCTAATATTTTGAAGTCTAAGTATTAGCTTCAGACTTGTGAGTAATTCCATCAATTTGCTTTCTATGTCAAAACACTCCGTTTTTTATGCCTGTTGCAGGTCACTAATTTTTCAGGGAGTGTTCTGTGTATCCTCAATCATAAACTTCCCTCTTCACAGCTGGAATTCTGTTTTGACCAACCAGTAGATGCAGGGTTTGTGGATTTTTTTTTTTTTTTTTTTTTTTTTAGACTTTTTGGTTTTGCTTTTGTTAAGTTTCATTTTGTTACCAGCCTCTATTGGTTCTTCTGTCTCAAGCAAGGAGAGCTAAAGCTACACTGTGTGTTCGTGTACTGTTACTAAACTGCCACGTTGTATTCTATTTCTGCTCCAAGATCAGTATAGGAAGCAATTGAGACATTCCAAGTGAAATCTGGAATAAACTATTCTGTGTTTTTGGCAAAATTTCAACAATGTGTCCTACAACAACATTGCATTTATATATAGGCAGTCTGATAGTGTATGACTAGGTTAAATATAGAAAAAATGCCAACACCAAAACAAAAAAAACCCAAAGCCTTCTTGATCACTCAAATTTTGAAGCTGAGTACGTTGACATTTTAGCAAATAAACCACTGGCAGATCACTTGGGTCTTTTTTGTTTGATGGAGACTTTAGTCAGCTGAGTTTATTTGTCAGTATGTTTTGCTTATGTTTGAATGAGAAAGATTTTTTTTTTTTTTTTTTTTTTTTTTTTTTTTTTTTTTTTTCTCTGTAGCCATTTGGTGACTTTTCACTATTATGACTAGAAGTGAAAATAGAAACACTAGAAGTGTTTTCTTATCTCATGGCATAGGCCTTTTCATCATACCTTAATTTGTCTCCTGAGTCTAAGCTTCATTCACAGCTAGCGTGTTCAATTTAGCTGTGGGCTGAACCATCTTTCTCCTTTTTTTTTTTTTTTTTTTTTTTTCCTTTTTTTTTTTTTTTTTTTTTTTTTTTTTTTTTTTTTCCAAATGACTGCTATCAGTTCTACCTAAAATGCCCTCGTATGTATCATTATGTTGTGACTTGGCTTTTCCCTTTCACTTGCTCTTGAAAGTTATCTTTTAGCTGAGGCTTGGGACCTCTGGCTGTCATTGTCCTCCTGAAAAGATTGTCTTTGGTTCACTAGCAGGCGATGCCTTATTGTGATAATTCAGTAATTTTCATATTGGGTTTTGAAAAAAAAAACCAACAAAACATCAAAAGCCCAATTAAAAAACCCCAGCCGAAAGAATTCTCTTCTCTCTCATTTTCTCATTGGAATAATACAATTACATACACGCTAGGTGATGTTAATGCAGACAGCTACTTGACTTTATTTTCTCCTTTTATTAAAAAATATTACACATTATTACTAAAGCAGAAAAAAAACCCTGAAGTAAAACAATTAAAACGTAATTTAAACAAAGAAATACTTTGAGAGTTAGGAATTGTACTGAGCAGCTCATTGTGCTGTAACTAGCCAAACTGAATTCAATGGCAAAACTTTAATGTGGTGTACGGTTTTAAGTAGCCTTATTGTAGCACAGCACTTTCAGAACAAACTTTGTAAAATGAAGGTTTAAGGTGAAGTTTCATGTTCTGCATCTCCTTAGCCATATCAGCAGTGGACAGCAAAAATGCAGATGCAGTTGTAAGCTGCACTTGCAGCCCTAAGTGTAAGAAAACTTACCTTGAAAGAATTTAATCATCTGTCCTGGTTTTAGCTGCAGCTGGCAACCAAGCACCACAGAGCCACTTGCTCACCCTTCCCAAAGGTGGTATGGGGGAGAGAATTGGAAGAGCAGAAGTAGGAAAACTCATGGGTTGCAATAAGAACAGTTTAATAATTGAAATAAAAGAAATTAAAAATAATAATAATAAATTGTAAACAAAAAGAAAACAATGAGACAGAGGAACAAAACCCAGGAAAAACAAGTGATACAACCACTCACCACCCACTGACTGATGCTCATCCCATCTCTGAGCAGCGATCACTGCCCCCTGACCAGTTCCCCCCAGTTTATATACTGAGCATGACATCATATGGTGTGCAATACCCCTTTGGCCAGTTGGGGTCAGCTGTCCAGCTGTGCCCCCCCTCAGCATGAGAAGCTGAACATGTCCTTCACTAGTGTGAGCACTGCTCAGCAACAACTAAAACCTCAGTGTGTTACCAACATTCTTCTCATACTAAGTCCAAAGCATAGCACTATGCCAGTTACTAGGAAGAAAATTAACTCTATCTCAGCTAAAACCAGGACTTTGTCCTAGAGCTGGCTCTTCAGTACCATTAATTAGCTTTACAAGAAATGCTTTCATACAGCCAAGACTGCACTGTGCACAGGCTGTGAGCTGAGGCCATGCTGTCCTGACGTCCATGCAACAGTGCAGCATCCACACAGTGTGGGAGAGCAGACTGAGGTGAGAACAGGGTGTGAAGTGCACACTCAGCAGATTCCCGATGTGAAGACTGGAGTTTTGCGTTTTGACCTATGCTGTGTCCTTGTTTCTGTTCCATGGGAGTAAAATGATAAGTCTTTGGACTGAAGCTTCTCAAGAAAGACAAAGAAAAAGAAGGGCTAGACTCTCTCAGCTTGCTTTGGGAAAAGGTTGAAATTCAGTTTCATCCTTTAGCTAAAGGGGACCAGAATACCCAGAAGAGTATTTCAAACACCAGGGCTTACAGTATTTGAATTGAAGCTTTTTTCACTCCATCTTTTAGAGATGTTCCGTTGTTAATTCAAATAAAAACATTCACATTGCAAATGTAGTCTAGTTTAGATACTCATCTGGGTGGGCAGTGAATATGAGATGAAAGTTCACCTCTGTTAAGGAAGAGTTTGAAAGCTCTTCCTATGCCCTGCTTCAAACCACTGTAAATTAGAACTCTTCTGTGATACATGGGGCTACTTGTCCTCTTGGGTACCATTGCCACAAAAGGCAACACTGTTGTGCACCTGTGTGGACAGTTTTCCCAGATGCTGTCACAGCTCATTTTTTAACAGTGCTAACAGAACTGGGGGAGAAGTTAGCAGTAAGCACTAATTGTGCTAAATAGAGTTTCCTCAAACAGACTTCTGGGAGGTCTGCACAAATATGTTGATGAAAGATATCCCTTGAAAGAGGAAGGAAGTAAATCCAGGGCTCCTATGTTCATTCTCGAGTGTCTTTTCAAATGAACCAAAACTACATAGGAAACTAAAAAAAAAAGAGTAGAGATACTTAAAAGATATGTTTCCGTGTGTTCATTAAATGGAGAAAAAAAAAAAACAAAACAAAACAACCCATGAATGGTACAAGTAGACATATGTTACTGTCTTTTCATCCTTGATTAGATGATTCTCTAAGTACTTGTGCTTACTGACTTTTGACTACTGACTAAGGCTGAAATTATTATGTGGAGAGTCTTGTATGCCCTTATGTCAGCTGTCCTCAGTCTTCCTCTGACATCTGAATGCTTGTGGGAACAAAAAACTGGAGAGATAAGATGGCAGCAGGGACAAATTTGTTGAGGTATTTGAATGTGAGTGCATGCAGAATCCTCCATTTCCCTTGCGCGCTGCTCAATGTCATCTTTAAATGCTGAAAGACTCCTTAAGTATAGCATTTCTGAATCACCACAGGTGGATTGTGTCTGTCATCTTTCTTGATAAGCACAGTGATGGAAAACATAGTGTATGTATTGGGGGCAGGGAGTTAGGGTACCTGTGATGCACTGAGAAAAACAATAGTTTTGTGGCATCTTGGCAGAAGAAGATAACAAACCAATTTCATATTTGCCAGCTGAGAATTATAGGCTTGGCCAGGAATAATATGAGTATCGACTTTTTAATTTGCTGTGTTTTCAGATTTTCTTTTTTTTTTTGTCTCCCAAAGAAAGAGACTTCTAGGCAAACACTTGAGGACATGTAAGAGAATTACACTTTTAATATTATAGTGCTCATTATTTTAATTAATGGCTGCAAGAAGTTGCTCTGAGACAATTTTTTAAACTTCCTGAAATGATCGTTAATATTTGATGAGAGGAAGAACACTATCTCCTCAAGTAATGAATTGGTGTGTTATGAAACCGTGTATCCGGCATGCTTCTTGGGCAAAATGTGTTCATTTTTTTGACTCTCACTGCTCCCAAATGACTGTAACCTCCATTTAAAGCTATGCCTTCTACCTGCACAGTACTAAGCTATTGCCTGATATTCATTTTTTAACAGTGCTAACAGAACTGGGGGAGAAGTTAGCAGTAAGCACTAATTGTGCTAAATAGAGTTTCCTCAAACAGACTTCTGGGAGGTCTGCACAAATATGTTGATGAAAGATATCCCTTGAAAGAGGAAGGAAGTAAATCCAGGGCTCCTATGTTCATTCTCGAGTGTCTTTTCAAATGAACCAAAACTACATAGGAAACTAAAAAAAAAAGAGTAGAGATACTTAAAAGATATGTTTCCGTGTGTTCATTAAATGGAGAAAAAAAAAAAACAAAACAAAACAACCCATGAATGGTACAAGTAGACATATGTTACTGTCTTTTCATCCTTGATTAGATGATTCTCTAAGTACTTGTGCTTACTGACTTTTGACTACTGACTAAGGCTGAAATTATTATGTGGAGAGTCTTGTATGCCCTTATGTCAGCTGTCCTCAGTCTTCCTCTGACATCTGAATGCTTGTGGGAACAAAAAACTGGAGAGATAAGATGGCAGCAGGGACAAATTTGTTGAGGTATTTGAATGTGAGTGCATGCAGAATCCTCCATTTCCCTTGCGCGCTGCTCAATGTCATCTTTAAATGCTGAAAGACTCCTTAAGTATAGCATTTCTGAATCACCACAGGTGGATTGTGTCTGTCATCTTTCTTGATAAGCACAGTGATGGAAAACATAGTGTATGTATTGGGGGCAGGGAGTTAGGGTACCTGTGATGCACTGAGAAAAACAATAGTTTTGTGGCATCTTGGCAGAAGAAGATAACAAACCAATTTCATATTTGCCAGCTGAGAATTATAGGCTTGGCCAGGAATAATATGAGTATCGACTTTTTAATTTGCTGTGTTTTCAGATTTTCTTTTTTTTTTTGTCTCCCAAAGAAAGAGACTTCTAGGCAAACACTTGAGGACATGTAAGAGAATTACACTTTTAATATTATAGTGCTCATTATTTTAATTAATGGCTGCAAGAAGTTGCTCTGAGACAATTTTTTAAACTTCCTGAAATGATCGTTAATATTTGATGAGAGGAAGAACACTATCTCCTCAAGTAATGAATTGGTGTGTTATGAAACCGTGTATCCGGCATGCTTCTTGGGCAAAATGTGTTCATTTTTTTGACTCGCACTGCTCCCAAATGACTGTAACCTCCATTTAAAGCTATGCCTTCTACCTGCACAGTACTAAGCTATTGCCTGATATTTTTTACCACTGCCACTCCTTTTTGAAGTGGAAGCTGGCTGGTTTAAAACATCTCCTAATTCTGAAAAGTTGATGTTGTTAGGTATATAGTTGAAGGGATTTGTGTGTTCTAGAATAACTTGGGGAATGAGCCTGGGAGATGGAGCCAGACACCTGAGGCACCAGCGTATTGTGGCAGGCAGCTGTCGTCTTGCTCGGCTGACTTGGTACCTAAGCACAAATACATTTGAAAATATTAGTCCTGTAGCTGTGCATGTTGAATCCTTGCAGTATGTGCTAGCTATGGCATTCGTAACTAAATAAGTCTAGCTAAAATTCTCAAAATACATGGGCTTATTAAGAACCTCAACTGCAAATCATGGGTTTGTTTCCTTTTGTGTGTTGGACTGATTTCAGTGTGCTGCGCAAAAAAAAAAAGAAGACCAGATTATGCTGCCTCTTTTCACTGTTTAGCACTGTTCAGGTGGCTTTTCTTTAGTATTCTGGTGGTTTCTTTTGTTATTTTTAAATTTTCATATTGCTCAGATGGTATTGTAAGGAGGTCTTTAGTCTCTCAGTCCTCTGGTATCTGCTTCAGTGTTTCATCTTTGCAGATATTCCATTGTCTGCCTTATTGTCTATTCCCTTCTCCATGTTCTTTGTTACCTATTGAGCCAACTTTCTTAGCGCTCTTTCTCTGGTTTTCTTCCTTTTTCTATAATGCATAATTCATTTTCTGTTTAAAAAAAAAAAAAAACAAAAAAAAAAAACACCAAAATTAAATCCATGAAATAAATAAGCATTTTGTTGGTGGATTAGGCAGTATAGCTGTCTTGCACAAAACCTCTAAAGAGAACAGCTGATCTCAGTGATGATGTGATAGGAAGTGCAGACATGGACCCAGGTCATAAAGTCGTCTTTCATGATTGTCAGCTGAATTTCGCCTTTAAGGCATGGTGAAGAAGAAAAAGCATAAAGTATACATACTCTTAATATGTTGTTAGTTGACCAAGGGAAATATCTATGCCGCAAATTATCAGTCGAGAAAAGCAATCAGGTTCTCTCAGATTCAAGGTGGTATCTGGGTACCCAATGTAAAGAACCTTGAAAAGATATCCAGTCAGAAGATCAATGAGTCCGGTTAAGTTGGGCATCCAGATTCTGTGTTACCCAGAATCTGTAACTGTTTTCAGAAGAAATCTGAGTACACTCTGTTATTTTCAGTATTTCCTATTCATTCAGGTCTTTCAAAATAAACCTTCATTTTCAATTAATTCAGTTAAGGTTCACAAGGCAAAAATCAAGAAAAATATTAATTTATTGATGTCCTGTTTTAATAACAAGATTTATTTCTTTGTATGAAACACAAGTAATGACTGCACCAGATAAAAGGCATGAATTTCAGAATACCTGAAGATTACTGTAAGAATGATCTTTAATAATTCTACAAGTTATTTTGAACTAATAAGTTATGGTTGGTGTTTTGTTACTGGTCTCAGTGGACATAATTAATAGTGAAGTTGTTTTTCATTTTTAACAAGAACATTTTTTAGTGCCCCTGAAAGTGAGGGCATTTTTTGTAATTAATAATTCTCTCTGTGTGTAAAAAAAAAAAAAAAAAAAAAAAGTCCACATTCTTTGCATGACTGGAAGGCAGCTGTAAAGCATACTGTGAAGTCGTATCTCAAAAACACAATTCTGAATGAAATTCTAAGCTGCTATAAACAGGCATAACTTCATTAAGTTCAGAGGAATTATGTTTGCCTGCTGTAGTCTTGAAATGGCCTTTATTATCATTCAAGATATTAAGCATAGCAGTAAGTCACTGACTTTCTTGCTTTCGAAAAGCTTTTATAGCTTTTGAATGTACTGTAAACAAGAGTGGGGTAGATTGTCAATTTAAAATGATCTAATGGCACCATTTCAACAGAGGTGTGTTATTAAGCAACACAAAGAATCTTTGAGGCTATGCAACTAACTCTGCAGTCATCTGTGTCTTTTGTTGTGTGACATGATGCAACTAATATAGAGATTCATTTTGCTAATTACATGAAAAAAGAAAGAGTGGTGGGGGAGACAAAAGAATATTTCTCTTTCATTTAAATCTGTCACTAACAAATGTTCTTTTAGGACTGTATTTCTCTCAGCACTTTAGAAAGAACTGTTTGTTCTCATTGGTGATTTGAAAAGCAAGGCAAGACAAAAACAATACCTTATCCATTAAGGAAGACATCTGCCCCCTCCCCCTGCCCCATCCCCGTCTAAGGGTGTAGATTTACGCTGTCTCTGTGCAAGTCAACAGCTGGTTACCAAGTCATCCTTCCTTGATGTGGCTTTACTTATCTTTTGAAAGTTGTTCTTTTTGTGGGGAGGAAAAAAAAGGCGGCTGTAACATTTTGGGGAGGAGAAATAAGATCTTTGTCTTGCCCTGTTCCAATACCTATTTAGAACAAAACTCATGACTGACATTCCCCGCCCCCCCCCCAAATTCCTTGGTGTTGAATGTTTTCTGTTCCACACGCCTTAGGTGCTAGAGGTGGTGTTACTTGGTCTAATGACTGTCTTGCGTTCAGGCACCACACTGAGCTAGCAGAAATCTCATGGAAGACTTGGACAGGTTCACTCTCTGGTCTCTTGAGGCTGTATATTCACCATGCTGCAAACACAGAGGGAAAAGTACTAAGTGTTCTGGAAATCTTCTCTCTGCAATAGTGTCAGCTGAGTCTAGAAATGGCAGCTTCAGTAGCCCCGAAAGAGGCTGTAATTGAGCGGTTTCCAGCCTAATGTGACAGGCTTAAGAGATATGAAAAGCCTGATGCACTTTGAACAAATCTTCCTGAGAACTGTCAGACTGACTGGTTACTTGAACCTAACTGTATTCAAACCCCTGGGCAGCTCTCCCAGCATCGGTATTCAACGTACTATACAGGCAGTCTTCCCTCTTCTCTTTGTACCACTCCAGTAGGACATGATAAAGTTCATGTAGCTGTCACTGTAAATAGATGTGAATTACATGTAATTGTCCATGTTACCAGTTTATAACATAATAGCCTGATACATAGCGCATTGATGTGAATCTCTCCATTGACCGTAACGGGTTTTTGATCAGACCCAAAAAAACAAAGAAAGAAGATGGATATGAGAGGAAAGAACAAAACGTGAAAAAGAAGTGAGTCTAAAGGTAGCAGACGAGTCTCTGCTGAGGTCTGAGTGTTGAACTGTAGAAAACCCTCACTGAGTATCCTGCTTGGGTTCACAACTGAAAAAATATTTGCTGAGTACATTTAACCAAATGGATTTAAGTATACATAATCCATTTACAAAACATTTACAACTATTGGGTAAATTGAGCTCGTTGTTTGTGTGGTTGTCTCGGCAATCAAACTGTAATCATGTGTAAACTGTGAGCAACCATGTGCAGTTCATATGCAATTATTTACAAACTGGTTTTGTGAAATCCCATTGTATTACCAGTGATAATGAACTTCAGTGTGTAATAGCTTTTCTAAAAATCTTTAAAATGCTTCAGTGCCTTCCTTCCTATTTTAAGCCCTTCGGAGTTTAAAAATATATTAACGTATACTACATATTTCAGGATTACCTTTCATTTAGTGATGAAGTTCATGCTACAAAATACAGTGCCTTGCCATAAACTGCTTTTTCCATGCATACTTGATCATTTCAGCTCAAATCTGGAGTTTGTCTTGTAATTCGGAGTAGGAACTCTGTGGGCTGACAATACAGAGAAAGAAGCTTTAAGCTCTACTACTTTCTTTCCAAGGCTGCTAAAATATATTTATTCTTTGCCTCCTTACCAATCCATAAGCTTTTGAACCTTGAATAGTAAGTCAGCATAGCTTTGCAGGTGGTGAGAAATGAAAAATAGCATTAATGCTATTTCTTTTAAAATTCTTCTTTCTAGTTTCTCTGGGAAGCAAGTCACAAAAACTTCATGAAGTTGTGAAGCCATATAAAAGTTTCATTAATATACTTTTGAGAGGACCTCATTAGTCTCCACTTCACTGCTTGCACATAACTGCTTAAAACTTTTATGCCAAATCACCACAGTAATGTGTCTCCAGCCCATAAACATAGAACAGTGCTCTGTGATGGGGCTTCTTCACCATAGTTTCCCCATGCCTCATAAAAAAGAGCAAAATTCACAGCCTTAGCCCTATGTCATAATATCATAGTTTTCACTGACATTTTGTGTACTGTAGAGCAGAATGTGGTAGGCAGGCATTGGAGTCATAATTTTGGAAAGGATGCTTCTACAGGCATAAATCCTGAGGTTCCTTGAGACTCTGTCTTGTGCTATCTGCTAAAGCTAGGTTAATGAGCTAGCTTTTTCCTTCCATCACAGCCACCTCCGCTGTAGCAAATGGTCCAGAGAAGATGTAATAGAATAAACAGCTTTATACACACACACGCACCCTGCAAGAATCAACCAGCTGCAGAGTTCTACAAATAACTGTTTTCCCTGTCCTAGGAATAATCATCTCCACTAAGAGAGAGCTAGCAGAAGAGATCCTGGGGACCAGGAGAGGAACAAAAAGAGGAGGAAAGAGGAAAAAAGAAAATGCTAAAGCACGGTCTGAGAAAATACCGGTAAATGTTATGTGGGAAAAGGAAGCCAAACCCATCCTGTTATTAAAATACTTAGAAGATCAAGCTATTCCTAGTCTGAACTTCTTCATTTAAATAGTAGTGTTTCTCTCCTTTCATGAGTGTGTAAGTTCATTCAGATTCTCCTGAAAAAATTCTGTATGATCTGTCTTCAAAGAAAAATGTCACAGGACAATAGGCTGCTGCTAGGGGAAAAATGTCAAGGTGAAGTCTGGCCATATATCATCTCTAACGCCGAGGCACAAGGATTTCAAGGGGGAAGGTATTTATCATGTGATATTGTTCTATTACAATGACTCTATATTTCTGTTCTGCCAAGTGATTGATGCACGCTGTGTGTAATCATTCTTTTAGTACACTAGTATGTCAATTGTTCACTGTAGCGTTGTTAAACAGCTGCATTCAGATTGACTGCAACGAAAGGCATGTGCTGGTTTCAGCCAATCTGAAAACAGCACATCATGAAAATGCCAGCACATAGGTTCAGTATTTATTCATTAACAGACAGTACAAAAATGCTAGATTATCCATCACGCTACTGAGCAGCTTTCCTAAAAGCTTGTAATAAAGATTATTTGACAACATGGATGGGCAGCTTGTGTGAAACAGAAAACAACGTACACGAAGTAACTGCAATATATGTGTAGCTTGAGCTTCATCTGAGGAAGCACGTGGAGTGCTTTAGAGTGCATTATCTGTCCAGGCCACTGTCAATGGTTGTATTCCAGCCCTGCCTCTCTCTGAGCAGAACACAAGACAATTCTGGTCCCAGAGTCACGTTAGTAGAGCAGTATGACATATACAAAGCAGCTTTTACTGTCACAGTCATATGCTAATGTGTTTCACTGGTGGTTTTGTTTGGTGTTTTTTGGGGCGAACAGGCTTCCCTCCAGCTGATTAGAAGTGAAGGTGGAACTAGCACTGATCTACTTTTCACAGATGCACCTGATAGCTAGAGGGTGTTGGGATGAACTAGTCAGTCTATGTAAATTCTCAGTGATGTCAATAATGATGATTATGTAAATAGCTCAAGAAGCTACTTACATAAATAAGCTTTCCTTCATTATGAAGTAGAAAAAAATGTAGCAAAAGAAGCACTTGTATAAACCTCTTTTTTTTTTTTTTTTTAAGACGGGCAATTTTTTTCATGATGAATTGATCCTGATTTCTTTGTTTGAGCACATTTATTCATGTCTTTGAGTGTTTGTGGAAATAATTTACTAGTC
This sequence comes from Egretta garzetta, assembly GCF_000687185.1. Taxonomy (NCBI): domain Eukaryota; kingdom Metazoa; phylum Chordata; class Aves; order Pelecaniformes; family Ardeidae; genus Egretta; species Egretta garzetta. Next base: position 13,031 of record NW_009259237.1, read on the forward strand.
AAAGATTTATTTGCAAACTAGCATTTGTACTGAACTTTTGTCATGTTTTTTTGCTAGTACACGTAACTTTGGAAACAAAATATATTTATTTCAAGTACTCATATTAATGATTTAACATTAATGTTAAATAATGTCAAAATTTTGTAATACTGAGGTGTTTTCAGGAATATATGAGAGACTTTGTAAATCTGAATAAGATACTTCCAGTTAGATTGGAATGAACTGCATGTAGTTGTAGAAATACCTACACTTCATTGTTTTTATTTGCTAAACTCTAACTATACCTAATGCTGTGGAACAGGTTTTTTTTACAGCTTTAGGTATGTTGCTGTGGGAATTCTTGATTTGTGTTTTTTACCTTCTTAAGTTATGGTTGATTGAGATTTGGGACTTTAGATACAAATGCTGTCAGCACACTTCTGGGGGATGGTTGAGGAACCACTGAACAAAAATTGTATATGTAATAGAGAGTACAGCTGAAAATGAATCTGAAGGAAAGTGAAGCAATTTTATCCCCTCCTCCTTGCATCAGCTTCACTGAGTTTTTACTTTGAGCTATATTGTAATTGATAATTGTTACCCCATAGCATAGACTGCACTGCTCCAGTGAGCACATGAGATGTTGCTCTGAAGGCATTGCCCGAACGAACAATCTGGCATGCAGTGGGAATACATCCATTGCATCCTCCTTTAAGAAAAGGAAGAATGCCTTCCTTTCTGTAAGTTAGTGATTGTTTTTGGCTGGTCCTGCGTATTAGTAGAGTAGTTCAACTACCACATACTTTTATCCTAGCAAACAGTCACCAAAAAAAAGAGACTGCAGAGAGAGGCTTTTCAGGGAACTGTCCTGCGGTTCCCATAACCCACTTTAGCAGGGAGTAAAAGCTAGGGTGAAATGTTTCTTTGCCTTTATTGCCTCCACTGTTGTTCACGTAAGGACCAGCTGTGGTTTTGCCTTGTGTAAAAATCGTGCACTGACTACCAGAAAACTGAAATGGGTGTATTTCATTCCAATTACAAGTGACCTTGCTAGAGAGGGCTTGAAATCTATCAAAATATGCATTTCTATCATCCTTAAGAGATACTGCTCTTAAGTAATTTGATTGTAATGGAGATAATAATAGGAAAATGATTTAAATCTTTGCTTTTGCAGAGGTATGTTTGACTATTACTCTGTCTTTCTACCTCAAGAACTCATTCAAAAGAAATATGTAGAATGGCTTGTTCGGGAAACAAGGTCAGTTTGTTTTATTTCAACAACATATTCAAACAGCTAAGCTGGTATGACTTCTGTAATGCTGCTCCTTCTGTCCCATTACAAGGAAAGAAATAGTGAATTTAGGTTAGGGTTTTTGTAGGTAGTGGCTTTTTTTGAAATGGATACTCAAAATGAAAATCCTGTATATACTTATCTGGAGATCAGATTTGTTCCAAAAATTTTTATATGTTCTCTTTTTACAACTTTCTTCACAGTAAAGAATCATCTATGAGACTCTCGCTTAATGTGGGATCAAGTGCCTTCTCTCCTGCTGCCACTGTAAAGCATAAACAGTAGATGACATGCAGTTTTGCATTACTGACCTAGCTGCAAGGTGCCACCAAAAGTGTGATTGTCTGTTTTCCAGCCTTATCTTTAAACCACAGTGTTGTAATCATGTGAATTCCCAGTCTGTGGAATCAGGTAAAAATGTGCACAACTAAAAAACTTTTGGTTTAGGACTAGTTATCAGTTAGATGTGTGAATCGTAGTTCTGGAAACCAGGACTGTCCTTTTGGCAGCAGGCCACATTTTTAGAAGATTAAGAAATAATGAAATATGTCACTTTATTCTGCCACAATGTTTCCGAGCAACTATGGGTGCGAATTCACATCCTTCTTGTTTATTTCTCCTTTGTTAGTGGAAGGTTTAAAGTGTCACAAAGTAAATGAGACTCTGGGCTTTGGGTCAAGCTGAAGATTTCAGTTAGATCCGTTACATAGCTTCCTATTTTTCATCTTGCTTTTTCATTGTCTCATGCAGAGATGTTGAGCTTCTAACTTTCTCAAAGAAGGGTATTCTTGTACTGTTGTTCACTTCCCTATATCTTTGCACAACAGATTTTCAGTCCCACTGGGCTGGCACCAATTGCAAGAATATGTTACTTACATTTATATTTTGTTTTACCACATGTGCTCTCAGGAATTTTCAAGCTTACAAGACTATGAAACTATAAAAATGAAAAAGATTGGGAGTTTTAGGTTGCATCAAACATACTTTTCATGGCTTATGCTCCCTGAAAGTCATGCACAATCAGGTTTCAGACAGTGCTCAAATACACCTAGAGTCAGTGTTATACCTTTGACTCCATTATCAGCTGCTACAGTCCCAAGGCTGGGAGAAGGAGGCCACATCTTTTTGCTCATGCAGACATCTAAAAATGTTGGCTATTGTGGGATTTCATTTAAATCACACCATGCGAGAACAGGCAGCCTAGAAAAATAGATTTGTTTTGTCCATTGGTGAATTACAGTTTTGTCAATTTCTCTGGGAACTTTTGACCCACTGTTACCATTGCTCTTGCAAAAAGAGGATGAGTGCTCTTTTGTTGGCATTTTCTAGACCATTACACCAGAAGTCAAGAGAAATGTGGGAACGAGTAAATCTTGCTTTCTTGTTGGAATGGAGTTGATAATTCAGACTAGAGTTTTCAAACTCAAGAGTTCTTCGTAAGGGACAGGACAGCATTTATATTGTTGCAGTGATAGGAGTGAGAATCTGCTTACTTCTGAGTAAATCTTGCTTTCTTGTTGGAATAGAGTTGATGATTCAGACTAGAGTTTTCAAACTCGAGTTCTTCGTAAGGGACAGGACAGCATTCATATCGTTGCAGTGATAGGAGTGAGAATCTGCTTACTTCTAGTGGGTTGTTCGCCAGAGCGAGGTCTAACCCTCAGCATCTGAATTGGCTACTTAGTAAGCATATTTAGATGCTCAAACTCAACCCCTGGTTTTCTCCTGAGACCCCATTTCCGCTAGACTGTGTGATATGCTTTGAAGGTAAATAAAGTACATTTTGTATCTATTAAAGAGCACATCGAGTATGGGTTGTTCTAGAGAGTGTGGAAGATGTATGTAACATGGCAGGGCATGCTACTGAGATGAATCACTTGGGTGAAACTCACCTCTGCTGGGAGAACAAACACACAACCTGTGTCCACTGCTTAGGCTCTCTGTATTTATACAGAGAGGCACAGAGAGAGGCCCTGTCTAGATATGCTGCAGTATTTGGAGGAGAACAGTTTATATTTGAAGGAGAACAGTTTAGAAACAAGACCTTGAATCACAGAAACATTGAATGGTTGAGGTAAGAAGGGACCTCTGGAGGTTACCTTGTGCAACCCCTCTGCTCAAGCAGGGTCACCTAGAGCAGGCTGCCGAGGACCAGATGACTTTTGAGTATCTCCAAGGATGGACACTCTGCAACCTCCTTGGGCAACCTGTGCCAGTGCTCTGTCACCTTCATAGTGAAAAAGCTGTTCCTGATGTTCAGGTAGAACCTCTTCTGTTTCAGTTTGGGCCCATTGCCTCTTTTCCTGTCACTGAGCACCATTGGGAAGAGCCTGGCTCCATCTTGTTTATGCTCAACCTTTAGGTATTTATATACATCAAAGAGAACATCCCCTGAGCCTTCTCTTCTATAAGTTCTCTCAGCCTTTCCTCATATGAGAGATGCTCCAGTCCCTTAATCACCTTAGTGGCACTCTGCTGGACTCTCTCCAGTAGCTCTGTATCTATCTTTTCCTGGGGACCCCAATACTAGATACTGGATTCCTGTGTTTAATTCCCATCTTTAAACCTGTTGTTTTCATATATGTTATAAAACCACTTTTTTTTTTTTTTCCTCAGGCACACACACTTGCATTGTTTTCGGGGAAAAAAATCTAAACAACCCCATGGAAAATGGTCAGTGAGACCACAGTTTCCAAGAAAAGCATAGCGGTTTTGTTACAGTGGTTTGGAAACAAAAGCCCAAACTAATTCTAGCTTGAGCACTGCATTTTCATAAATAAGAACCAGATTATATAATAGAAAACATACCAATTTTTACACAACCTGTACCCCTACTAGAATGGAATTCTGGACAATTTTATAAGCATTTGATGTTATAACAGATCAGTTTGAATCAATAGAAAAATACTAGAACTTTTTTTCAGGCATATAGATTGAGCAGAACTATTTATCTCCGTCTTTTTGATCTGAGTACAATAATGCCTTTTCTATCTGATAGGAACTCTTTGAACAGTTGTTCTAACTTTGGGAAAAAAAAATCCTCTTCAGACTCTCCAATGGTATTTTCAACAGCCAATAATTAACTTTTTTGAGTGAAAATCATTGTAATGGAATTGACCTTTCCCTGTAGCAATAGGTTCAATCACTTCCATCTGTCAAAATCTCTTTGCAGGTTTTTAATTAACGGTGAAAAATGTTTGCTCCCCATGTCAATGAGTTATTGAGAATCCAAAATACCTAAGCACTTCATAACATTGTGGCAGTACAAAAAAACAAAAACAAAAAAAAAAAAAAAAAACCACAAAAAAAACCCCCTCCAAGATGAGGACAGATTTCCTGGGGCAAAATCTGGAAAGCAGTAGAACCTCTATCTTCTCCCAGTTGATCTTGAAGCCAGAAAATAATGAAAAATCCTCAGTCTTCCTCAGCAGGCTAGGAACTGATGAATCCAGCTTTCCAAAGAGAAGTTTTGCAGCAACATGGCCACATTCTTTGAGAGAGCTGTGTGAATTGCATATATGTGAAAATGGCTTATTCTTTTTCTGCCACCCACCTCCTAAAACTGCTAGTGTTAGCAGGAGTAGTAACTGGACTGCTGCCACAGAACTGAAGCCAGATCTGTCTTCAATAGTCAGCTGCACAGATCCTCCCTATGTCTTGTTGCCCTTTAACCAATGTATGTTTTCTCTGGAGGGAAGGCACAAATTCAGGGATAACTTGCATCTTCCTTGAGCAGTCGACCGGCTGAGCATTAGCTTGGATATATCTTGGCCACAGAGAGTGAGCATTAAAATCATTGCTTACACACCACACCTACAGGGCTAGATGGGCACCACAAAGCAGGAATAATTTGCAGTGTACTGAGGACTGCATGTTTTCATTGTCTCCTCGAAAACTCCAAGCAAGAATATTTCTTCCTGATTTCATTGACTGTGGCATGTCACTTCCATGGACGGTGGAGTGTAAATTCCACAGAGTTGCTGTTAGTGTTTTGCTTTTGCTTATTGACATTAAAAGGTAAATGCAATCTCTCCCTTGCTTACATTTTTATTCCTGCAGAGCAGATCATATGACTTATGGCTGTTTTAATATCAGATGCTGCTACCCAGCTTTCTGGTATTTCATAATCCTTGTATTTAGGCTAAGACTACTTAGATGTTCACAGCTGCTTACAAACATTAGACAAATAAGAGTTCTTATAGATGCCACATATACAGGTAGAAATATATTTCCAAGTTCTAGTACCAGAATGAATCTGAACCCCCACAGTGGCTCAGCAATACGCAGAGGCAGCTATCACCATATGTACTGAACATTCTCACCATGTGAAAGCACAGCAGTTATAATGCACTCTGCTTTCAGGTGTGGTTGGTGGTTTCACTTCTTTCTCATTATCCCTGCTAATACCCTCTGTTCGCAACTTCAGGCACGCTACAACAGGCTCAGCCATTGCTGCTAAGAGGTGTCTGTGCACTGCATTTGTATCTCAGTTCACAAAAGTCAAGCTGATAGTGTAACAAGACAGTGAGGAGGGTTTAGTTCAGACCCAATTTTAGTTATTGAGCAAATAGCAGCAATGCTGCCAGCCTTCATTACATCTCAGAGACAGATGGTCTGGACTGAGAGACCAGCAATTAATGTACAATGTGTTCTTTGTTGGCACTTACCACAAAGGGGTTTTGTGTGTGTATAAACTGTCTTATTCTTAAAGCTTATTTTGTTTTGTGACTCTATGTCTATATGAAGCTGAAGGGAAATAATTCCATGTAGGCATTAAGGGGAGGAGGTGTTCTCTCAGCTTTCATTCAACATTGTAATGACTGAACGCAATTTTTGAATTTTGAAATACTGTTGTTATCGTAGTCAAATCACCCTAATGTATCTTCTGCATTTAAATTGGTTCTTTGCTCTCTAGTATTCCTGTTAAATTGGGAATTTCATAATTCCCATCAGGAAAAAGATATTTCTCCTTCCTGTATGATAAGTAGAAGTTTAAGACAACAGCGTGAATGTATGCATTTGGTCCAGATGCTTGCCTGGGTAAGAATCACTACAGTTTTGTACTCCACTGATCAGCTGAGAGCTTGGCTCAATATTTTTTTTACATTACATTTATTCTCCAGTTGTATTACCGGAACCGTGATTCATTCACTAAATAGAATCCAACATGATATGAGCCAGATGTATAACTCAAAGCCATGCCTGGTTCCCTGACTGTATCCTGAATGCAAGTTCTTTGGCTTAGAGCTGTATAATTCCAGATAGCATTCCCAACTGTGCAAATCAAAAGACACCAACTTTTCAGGATTCCTGTTAAAGCTAGAATGCCTGTGGACATGAGTCAATATGTGTCTGTCTGTTGCTTTTTGCCAGATCTGGACTATAATTTGAAGCAGAGGTGATGATCTGCGAAACCCATTTCATATTAATACTCCTGCCTCATTTACTTGATAGTATCAATTCTTTCAATGAAGTTGGAAGGATTTTTAGCTCTGCCTTTGAGGTATTTGGGAACTTACTTGATCGGGATGGTGAGCCTTAGATACTGAGGAGATGAATATGTGATCATGTAATCAGAGTCTGCATCATGAGCAACAGGTGAGATAATGTTCTAGTATTAATTTTCTGAGATATCTCCCTTTCCCTCCAACCTTATTTATTTATATTTTTTTTAAATTTAATTTTATATATGCAGTAGAAAAGGACAGGTGGATAAAAGACTGGACCATAATTATAAGCTACTGTAGATAAAAGTCCAGTTTTCCGCTCAGTAAGGCAAATTTCCGTAGGCAAATTCTTCAACAACACATCCTTCAACAAAGAATGCCTTTTCTTTTATACCACACTTGCTTGCACTGGCTTTTTTTGTATGAAAAACATTGTCAATACAAGTAGGAATGACTCCTGTACCCATTTGCTGTACAGTTCTCATATTATGTTATATGATATTGCACTGGGAATGTTCTTCCTAGTATCAAGCATTTTTCAGCCCCAGTTCCTCACTATCAGTCTATGGCTTTCTTTCTAAACTACAATGATTGTTGTGTGATAAACAGAAACATTTATTTAAGTACTCATTGTTGGCAGATGCGGCTGATATGGTGGCTTTTTCTGACATTTCTTGTATTTTCTAAGATTTTTTGGGGTGTGTGTGTGTGTGTTTTGTTTTTTTAAGAACAGCTCAAGAAATTCACAGCTTTTCTTTTGTATTCTGTGGAAAAAGAAATGTGCCTGAGTGCCAGACATATGTTACTATAGTGGTGTTCTTCAGCTCGTGTCACATTGTTCATTGTTTCATGGAAGAGAAGCATTTTGTGTCTAGGAACTGTTTCTTGTATTTTTTTATTTTTTTTTCCCCGTCTAGCCATTTCTCCAGAATTGCTTCAACTCTTAAGCATCTAAGAAATCATTTAAATTTGTTTGAGTAATACAATTTTGCACTTACTTCCTCACTTGCTGTTCTGTTTTGTAATAGTCTGAAATAAGAAATAAGAGCAACAGCATGAGAATTACCTGGGTCAAGACGTTCTATTTCAACCAGCAGCATATTCCCTTCATCCCTCCCTCACACACACAATGAGCAATAACTACAGAGCATTAGCTAGTTCTTGGGATACTTCTGATGCTCAGAATACAGTTCTCTGTGAACACTAATGAATTAATCAGTCCTGCAGCAATCTCGTGTATTGGACAAAATACATTTTCTGTATTTTATACGTGGAGAAAAAAGGAGACAAAAGAGGCATCGACTCATAAATCAATCTAGCTAAGCTATCCTCACAGATACCTCATTGAAAGTAAATATTTGTCTTTGCTTCTCTTCTACATTATGGAAGTACTTGTGGTTCTGTGCAGCCCCTGGCTTAAAACATAACTTCAGGACTGTGGTAATTTATGGTTGTCTGCAGTGAAGCCCTCTAGGGCTGAGATTATCTACAAGGTTTCAAAGACATCCACTGTGTTTCCTGCATACGGAATAGAAAATATCTGGCCTGCTACTAAACTACTTGGGGAGACATCCACATTTCTGAGCAGTAGCTCTGTTTTAAAATATTTCCCTTCATTTCAGAACCCAAAGCCCATGAAAATATTAATTAATTACACTGTACAATCCTCTTAAAATGTTTCCTAAATGAAAATTTTTCTTTTCTATGCAGAATGAGCCCTTAACTACCTTTGCTGGGGCTAAATCCCTTACAGTTGAATGTTCAACAGAGCACAAGGCAGTAAGAAATCGAACAGTAAGTGCCTTTTCCTCTGTAATGACACTTCAGATATTAGTCTGTCTTTAACCTTTTTGATCTTCAGCCCACACTAGTCAGTGATTTTGATACTGAATCACAGATTGATTTCAGTGTTTAAAACATGGATTTACTTTGTATAAAGGAGTTAGAAATTGTCATTGGTGTGGTTTGTTCACAAAAAGCAAAGCAAGATACCTAACGTAAACAGTTTCCACTTCTTTTTCTTAGTAGAATAGGAGTATTCCCCACATCACAGATCCCTCTAAGCCAAACTGGGAACGGTAAGCACCTAGTGGTCTGTATATAACATCAAGCCACCTGGTTAATATGGAATGAAGACAATAGGGACTTGCGGGTTAAATTGCCTTTTTCTCCAAGTTTAGCAAGCTTTCTGGCTGCTTTCAGTGAACAATGAAATAAACTTAAAATGTGTGTATTCTGCTCAGTGATACATGCTTGTCCTTTTCCCATCCCTTGTAGGTTATTTGCAGTTACTACTTGTTATTACTCATTAATTACTGATCATCTGTAGTTACCTGTTGTGTTCTCCCAGCACTACCTGACAAAGATCGAACCCAAACTGGCTTAATGATTTCATATTAGGATTCAAACTCTCTTTTTATGCCTGGGGCAGTCAGCAAAGAACAAGATCTCTCTGGATTATCTGGATGACTGAGAATCACTTTCTCATTACAGACTAATTTACTATGCTGGAATCTCAATGTACTCTGTTTTACTACCACTGCTTTATGTAGTAGTTGGCAGGAGCATTAACTCAGCTGTTGCCACTTGGAGTGTTTGCCTCATTGATAAAGGCAGTAATTCAGTGGTAGGAGCAGAGTTCAGCTCTGTGCCCTGATACTGCAGCCCAAGCATGAGGAGTAGGCTATGAGGAATCTTCTGTGTGTTTTCACGTAATACAGAAGATGTCTGCTGAAGATCCTGCGTGGAAGAGAGGAAGGGCAAACAGCTGGATACAGAACCTAAGATTTCTTATAGCACTCATGAACCATCTCTGAAAAAGCTCTTATTTTAACAGAAATTTAATAATAATATTTGGAATTTTTAGTTCAGAGATAATTAGCATTTTTTATAATGTTAGGAATTTCAACTGACTTTTAACATACAGTCTATTGTGGAAATAACATTCCACCTTTTTAGAAGAAAAAAGGTTGTTGTGTAGCATGTTTAGTTTTCTTCAGGTAAAAAATTCAAGGCTGCTGTATTCTACTCTGTACTGTATCCACAGTCTTAATGTGAGACCCAAACTTGGACGTCTGTAAGTTTGGAAAGAAAATAATGAATGAAAACAAGGAAGGACAACTTTAACATTGATTTAGAGCCCACTTAATAAATTAATAAAATTGGCTTTTAAAAACATTTAAACTATTATAGTAACATCAGATAAGGGTTTGTGATTGCCATAGGAAATGGCTTTTTCTTCAACTTGGAAGCTATTACCAACAGAGGTATAGTGACTTTTAGGTTACTATATCTCTGCTTATTTGAAAAAAAACTATATTCCTAACACGTGTTGTGTAAAGCAAAGCTAATTCTTCCAAACTAGAACTTAGCTCCATTTTATTTTGCATCAAAAATATGGTGAGGCTGTCTTAGCCTACATGGAATTGAGTAAGTTCAAACATGCCTTCAAGCTCCTGCTTGATTGTAGCTTTATTTTGCCAGTGTGGGCAATGAGGAAAGTTTCCCCCATCTCCTAGGTGTGGTGCTAACATACCTAGTAAGAAATGAAATTCCCGTAATTCAGTAACAAAGTAGTTGCTTTGGTCTAAGCTGGTTTAGGTGTATGGGGAGTACAGACAAAGGTTACTAGTATCCTTCCCTCACTTGTTTGGATAAAGTATAGAAATTCTGTAATGTGATCTATTTTATTTTAAGATAATTCCAACCTGAATCTTTCTGAGAAAGGTAAGCTTTCAAAGGCTTTCTTCTGTCTGTTGCTTCGCTAGGTTCCCCTTCCAAAAAGCAAAGCTGTGGCAGGTGTAAAAGAAGGAAAAAGGAGGATGAAGAGGCCCTGTGTGGGATGGGACAAGGTAGCCACAAAGATGAGAGCAACCCTAAGAGTTTTCATGTGAGGGAGAGGATTTGTTCGGGCAGCTATGGCACCTACTTCTCTAAAAAGGTAGGTGGTAAGGAGGAAGTTTGTAATGTGACTCCTGACTGTCTAATATCTAGCAGCATGACACAGTGTCTGTACTGCATTTTCAGATACCTTTTTGAATTCTTACCATGTGCCATGCTTGTTTAGCTGTTTTGGAAAGCTGCTAGGCATTATGGCAGCAGCAGGAGCCATCTCATACATTTGTCTGTAGTAATTTCTACTGATTTGACCGCCAATTACTTCAAATGACTACTTGGATGTGGTGGGTTTTGTTGTTCTATTTTTAATGTATTCTAAGAGAGAAAAAAAGTAGCATAATGACTGTGAGCAAAAATACATTTTTTGAGAAAGAAGTAATTCACTTTTTTAGTAACAGTATATTGATGAATTCTATAGGGTTACAAATGTTAGTGAATACCCTCAAACCTGAAAGATTCTTAGAAGCTTGGCCACTTAAAAGCAGTTGAAATTTTTAACAGTGTTTTAAAATGCGTGGTCATCAACAAGATAGAGGGCATATCATACATGATTTAGTGCTTATGAAATGTCAAATAACGCTGATGCCTTACAACAATACGAGTGTTTTAATTTCTGTGGCATTTTAAAGAACTTAACTTTGCAATTTTATTGCAGGATGTAATGTGCAATTGTTAAAACATCATCAAACTGATTGCTTTATTTGATTTAAAATGTCATATTCAGTACGGTGATTTTCACTCATTAACATTAAACTCAGGGAACCATATGTTAAAACAATCTTGTCTATTGAATGAGTACACTCAGTTAAATAATATGAGCAGAAAAATTGTGAGACTTTCTACTAAGCATTTTTATCTCCATTTTTAAAATCCTCTAAAATTCATTAGGACAAACCTAATCCTGCAAATGGTAAATCGTTCTATTTATAGATTGCATGGCCTTTTGATATTAAAATGCATAAAATCTGCCAATAGTTTAGAAATGAGGCATCAGCAAAGAGGATTATTGGTCTACCTAAATAATAATACAGCCATTAAGAGGATAACATTTTCCAATTGCAATTACATGCCTTAATTTTAAAGAAGCTATCATTTACAATAATTTGGCAGATTCAGTCCATATTTCTTTCACAAATTTATTTCTTCATTATGCCTCAAAACAAATTTATGGTACATTTATGTTTGTGAAGATAATTTGCTTAGTTTATTGTGAATGGAAATCAGTAATTACATACAATCTCATTTTCTACAGACATAAAGTTAATTCATGGTAGTAATTTTACACAGAATATTAGCCTGTGTTAGTTATGATGAAAATGTTACTGTGGCAAATGCTCTATTACAGTATAATTTCCTTGGACTTGGTGAAAAGGAAATACTGACTTAGTAAATAACACTTAAGTCATTGATTTTGTGATAATTTGGGGTGATTCTAAAGATTTATTAATGATTATGGGAAAAATCCTTATCTGGCCCTAAAATCAGAACCTCTTTTGCGAGTGGAGAATGGAAGCTTATTAAGGGAAAATAAACACTTCAAGAAGTCTAGCAGCATATATGCCCAACCAAATGCTGGAAGTAAGTCTTTGATGCTGGTGATGAAAGCAATAGATCCAGTTCTCCAAGGAATTTGAATGGAATCCCTTGCTTTAGAGATCTAAAAATGGACAAAGCTAAATAAGATGTCTCGAGGCAGTGATTCTATATTAACATTGAAGACAATTTTTTGTTATAACTAGTCTTTTCAGTCACATGATGTCTGAGGCTAAACCTTTCATGGCAGGTATTACAGTAACTTTTTTTTTAATAAATATATGTTTTATTTTGCTCATATCCTGCTGATGGATATTTGCCCAGAAGCACGTGTAGTAGTTCAATGTACACCTAAATGTTTTTGCTCTGGACATTTGGGTTTACAGCACATCCCTATAGTTCTTTGTTGGAGAGTTCACCTGAGAAGTTTGAGGAAAAAAACAAGTTATCCATTTTTTCCTCCCCCATCCCTCCCACCCCAATAAAAATTGTTGAAACAAAAAAATTTCTTAGGGAAAGGGGAAACAACAAAGGAATAGTTGACATTTTATTTGATAGCATTGTAGAGCTATATGCACTGCTGGTCTGGCCTTTGAATATTGTGGTATCCAATGACAAAACTTTGTTGACCTGTGGAGTGATAGAGCTAAGCTGTCATCTACCGCTTTGTCCTGCTGTACACTCTAGCAAATGTTTCATTAAGCTGCTATGGGAATTAAAATTTCCTTGGTTTTGTGAAAGAGTTAAATGATGATAATTTGCCTTTTTGGAACTAACTTCCTTTGGGATTAGGTAATACTAAATAATCGTAGTCTTCCAAATCTGATGCTACAAGAAAGCTTGTGTACTCCCAGCTGAACAGAAGGAACACAAATCTGTCATTAGCATTTAGATCACAATATGTATAAAAATGTTATACACTGTAAGATATCTGCCATCTCATTAAAAGTAAATGAGGTTTGGCAAACTCTGGATGTTTAGAATAAGACTATTACCAAAGTGTTTATGCTGTTAAGAATGAGTTGTGGAATTATTAAAGGAATCTTTGATCTCAAGGACTATTGTAAGTATTGCTTTATGTAATCCGTAAACTGCTATCGCATAGGGTTTATGAAAATATTTAAACATTTAGACTGAACTTGCATTTAAAATTAAAGCAGGTGGAGATCTAGTGGTTTTTGAAAATTTTGATTTTTCAGGTACAGATACAGTTATGTCATAAAGTATTTCTGACCTAAGCTAATGCTATCAGAAATGACAAATGCCTATGTCAGTAGTTTCCAAAGTGAGGAGGAGTTTGGAGTTTTTTTCATCTGCACCACTTTTTAAAACATTCACCTTAAGAGACATGTGCCCCCTCAAGAAAGTTAGGTAGGAACCTAATGAAAGAAGCAGTTAGAATAGCATCAGTGAAGATGCATGGCTGAAGGGGCTGAATTTCATAAATTTAAAATGAGAAGGCGGATAGCTACCCTATTCTGCATTGTCTCAGTTGATCATTAAGACGTCCCCCCCCGCCTTATCCTTTCATTTATCAAAAATAGGGGAGGGCAGAGGGGTATTTAGGTGAAGTATGTGTTTGTAACTGTTGAACAGAAGTAGAATTTGAGAATTAATTTCAGACATATACAACTTAAAACTGAGAGTTCACTACTGGCATAAGTTACTACCAGGCTGCACCTGTACAGATCATTGTGTGGGAATTCCATACATGTATGTCAAACGTGTAAACAACATTCCTATTTTGGAAGAGGGTATGCACAAAATAATTCTTGTAGCTTCATATTTGGACAGGTTTTAAAAGGGAAAAAGCTTCTATTAAGGCTTGGCAAAACCCATGAAACATCAGAAAACATTGTTCCCTTTAAAGGAAGTTTGAAAAATTGTATACTTTGTTTTTTGGATCAATACACAATGAATTCACTTTTGGAAGACCTAAGTTCTGTTTTTAGCTTAAAACCTGATCTTTTTCACTTTGAATTGAGATAGTGGTTTTCTTTTCTTTTTTCCTTTCCTGGTCTTGCATTTTTTGTGTATCGTTTAGAAGATGGTTTTACGGCAGAGACAGTCCTGTAGTAGGTTCATGCAGTTGCTATCTGACTCATTGATTTTGTTTGGAACTTCTAAGTGCTCCTGAAATACAAATTATTAAGAAGAATCGTTATATTCTGTATCTGTGCATTCTCTTCCAGTAAGTTCTTAAAACATTTACATCATGTACAAATATGCATATTGCCTAGCACAAAGAGGTTAAATTCTGCTTTAGCAGCAGAAATAAATAGTACCAGTAATCAACTGCTTTATAACCTTACATTTGGGCACAGCATAAAACTGAATAAGAAAATATACGGGGCTCTGAGCAACCTGATCTAGTTAGTGGTGTCCCTGCTCACTGCAGGGGTGTTGGACTAGGTGACCTCTAGGGGTCCCTTCCAACCCAAAACGTTCTGTGATTCTATGATATACCTTTGGATCAGTTGTTGACTTATGTTATAAAATAATGAATTAGCAGCAGCAGCAAGTTTTCAATGTATTGTATTTTCTGTAATCTTCTGAGTATTCCCTTTGTGCTTAGAATCTGAGACTTCATATGGGAGGCTTGAATGCCTAAGGGAAATATCCTTAAATGAATTGTGCCTCAGACCAATTGCTGTGGAAATGTTAAACCTGACAATTAAAATAGTGAATACCTAGCTAAATGGAATCAGGTGGAAGCCTTAAAAACAAACAAAAATCGAAACCCCCAAAAAATCCAACAACCTTGTTAGAAAATTTGTATTGTAAGAGTTTGTGTGTGTACATATGAAGTATACTGAGATATTTTTCAGTTTCAGATTCCTGATGAGTTCTGTATTTTGCCAGTAGGAATGAATTTCACAGTGTACAATATTCTGCTTCATTTCCAGGAGAAATATTGAGGTGGCAGATGTCAGTCTGTTTCTTAAATCTTCACAGTCAGTGGCCTTTTTTCATTCAGACTCCTATATTGCTGCATATTCAGAGCTCTTAAGATGTAAGGTTGTCTTTTGAAAGGAATTTTATGTATATAAGTATATATACATTTAGTAAAAAAGATAGTTAAAACATTATGTAAATCAGAATATCTCAAGGGGAAGATGAAAGCAACTGGAGACTGCAACATGTCATTCCAGAATAACTTTTTGTTCGAAGAAATACTTTTATTATTAGTTCAAAATTAACTCAGAAGTGAATATTGCTTTGAAGAAAGGCTACATGGACTTCGAAATGATACAGTAGAGCATCAAAACAGTTACAGTAATGGGTTGTGATTATATGGACTTTAACAGAGCTAGCTCCTGCTAATAAAGTAGATCTTTCAATACAGTGAATTTTTTTTCTAACAATTACAGAATAGACTTTTTATAGCTGAAAAGTAGTTCAAGAGAAACAAAATGAGACTTATCCCACCTTTGCAGTGATCAAAAGATTTAACATTCTGCAGTATTCATTTCACCTTCTGAAAAAACTGAGGAAAAACTCTGAAGAATGATTGAAATTAAATTTTCAAGCTATTAACAACTTTAAAAATGGAATCATGACATAAAACTCATTTCCTCTTGCCTCTCATTTTCAAATGAAGTGGTGTAATTTCTATTAAGTTAGGAGGGGTTTTTTAGGAAATGGTTTGGAATGAGCAAACTACCATTTAGCTGGGAATCTAAATGAATGCAACTTCTTATATCCCTGTTCCTACTGTTCCTGTAAAAACAGCTGTTACCTTCTGATGCCACCCTAACTTTTCCAAACTAGAAGGAACTAGAAATACTCCACTGAGCCATTACTGGGTTGATTCCAAAGTTATTGAACTTGCTGGAGTTTTCTCATCTATTTCATTTCCGTGTTGTCTGTTGAGGTTAGTCTCATTTGTTAGCAAGCTGTGCTGTATTGCTGTAGTACCTAGTAACCTTAGTCATGGATCAATGTACTGAACAATGAGCAATCAGGAGCAAATGGATGGGCTGTGCCTAGAGAGTTTCAAATCCAAGTGCTTAAAATGCATAACTTAGCTGGTGTTAAATGTGTCCTACGGAAAATACTACATGGCAAAGCTGGATAGATTAATGAGAGAGAAATTCCTGTTGCACATTACTAAGTACACAGAAGCCACATATGTCTCCAGGAGTTCCATGAACCGCACAAATGGTTGCAGCCTGGAAGTCTGGGGGAAGCAACATGTCTGCTTGCCCTCTTCTTACCTGCTTTTGAGAGGCTCTAGCCTAACTGGATCTATCGTTTGACCCCATACAGTTGTTGTGTTCTTATGTTGCTCTCCTTGAACGATATTCTGTAATGAAGTCATTCACAAAGGCAATGTTTTTTGATGTAGTGAATCAGAGAACTGCAGAAAAAGACAAAATCATTCCTGTTAGTTCAAAGAGTAGTTATGTGCCAAAAGAACAGCTTCAGCTCCAGGTACACAGAAGTCTTGCTGCCTCACAGCCACTTCAGCTTTCATTAGTTTATTGATTGCTTCCAACTGTTGCAGAAACAGTTTTGGACTGGAGGCTCAGGCACTGTGAAATGGTTGTTTGATAACTAACAATTTAAGAATTCCGGTGGCTAGCGAAATGAGCAACCCTAACATTGAGACTTTTTGCTGTATTATTCAGGGAGGAAAGAGATCTGAGATGGATACGTACAGATTTTGGCCACAAACACATTTAGCAGGGAGCCAGTGTACCTAAACAGTGCAACTCTGTTGTTACTAGAGACGTTTATCTGCTCTGATATAAAATTATTTAAACCAAAGCAGAAAACCGGCATCAGGGGAGAACCTGCATTAAGACCTAGAATATTTTTATGGGAGGTTGTGAGCCAACAGGTCCCCTGTTCAGAAGGTGGATGTACACTTGGATCTTCTGCAGCTAACAGTTTAGCTACTGTACCACAGCCTTTATTAGATTTTTATTAGCCTTCTCCAGTGAGGGGTTAGGTATACACTCAGCTTACCAACTGATTGAAACCTATGGATGACAAGGCTGAGTATGTGTAGTGTTGGAAGGTCCTAGCAGCTGTGCAATGCCAGAATTTAGCATGTTATACCTTTGCCCATGGGTAAAAACATTTAACTCTTCATCAGCAGAAGCTTAAGATCTGTTTCTATGGCACTGTTGTGTAGATTCCCATGCTAGCTGTGAAGGAGCTGAGGCACCAGAACGAGTATATCTGCACTGGTAAAGTGCTTTGCCCAAGCAAAAATGGAGCAAGCAAAAGAACAAGCTCAGGTGTCTCCTCAAAGCAAGGCATTATACTGTGTCAACAAACTCTATGGGACTTTATTACTGTCAGGATTAGAGAGAGAATTTGCAAATGATAGAGGGGTATAAATGTTGACATTTGGAACTCAGGTACCCAAATCCCGTCTTCTCAATCTGGTCTGTTACTGAGAATGCCAGCCTATCTGAGTGGCAGCTTCAGAACTACTGTTACAAACCTGTGATTGGTTTTTCCTTCTCTTATGGTGCCTGCAGACTTTCCTGAACATGGACAGGTTTCTTGCAGGTCACAGGCAGACTTCAAAATTAGTAAAATTGAAAATATGTTTTTCTTTTTCTGTTGCTTGCTTGTGCGTGGTTTGTTTTTGGTTTTTTGTTTTGTTTTTTTTTTTCTCCTATTCAAGGCCAAAATTTTGCTAAAGGTGGTAAACTCTCCAACCTGCAAATTTCAGGCTAGACATCAGTTGAGAGTAAACTCTTACAGCCCACATTACAAGTGGCTATAAGATATTGTCTGGCTCTGTGCCAGATTCACCTTAGGAGTTTGTGAAATACCTGGAACAATAATGCTAGTCTGATTTGAGAGGGTTTCTAAATACTGTTACAATAAAAATACACATCAACTGATCAGGGCTACTAGTTTCTGAAAGTAGGAGGCTATAATCCATACTTTACTATTTTCCCATCCCTGGTTGTTATAGTTTACTTAGGTTAGTTAAGTATTGTTCATGCATCTCTTCCAATCCACACGCTTCCTTTTCCCTTATGCATACATATGCAGGAGCTTGTATTGTAGGTTAGGGATATTCCCTTCCCACATCATGCAAATGATGTGTAATATCTTTGTGCCAGCCTGAGAATTACAGGCAGCCTTGTCATAAATACTTTAAACTTCACTACACCAGTTAGGTGTTTCAGTGAGACTAAAGAGAGTCTCTAATGGCTGATCCAACCCTTATTATGTGATTCTGATTTCTCCACAGAATATAAACACGTTTCCTAATTAGGCCTAAGACTGTGACTAGGCCATTATCCTTCAGGTTTCCGCCAGTCTGTTCTGCTGGAGGATAATAAAGGGGCACAGGAAAACAGATATCAACAAGCTAATATAGAACAGTATATTAAATAGCCCACAGCAAAGTGCTAAGTAAATATGAGCAGATAAATCCTAGGTTAGGCTGAAAACTAGGATTTGGTGTTGATGGCAATGCATCAACAGGACAATTTTGGGAGCTGCTAGGCTGGCGGGTGGTGGAAGGACCAAACTTGGGTCAGCCTGTCATAGTCAGTATTCTTGCAGACCGATGCTGTGATCCTGGGCAAATCCTCTCTGATCTTCCCTATTTGGGTTGTAATTTCTTGGAAGTGGGGATTGTCTCCCAGGATGTACTTAGACATTGTACAAACTTGGTCTCTACTGGATAAATCCTATCTGCAGTGCATGTGGTAATTTAATGGTGATCTTGGCTACATGTGCCCTCTGCTCTGGAGAAGCTGCCTGGCCATTGTACCCCCAGGGCAGAATTAACATGAAGGCTTATATTTTACAATGTGGTTTTGTTTCAAGTCCATATGCCATTTAGATAGTAGAAACATGTTCTTGTTATAGCAGACCATTGTGCTATTACTGGTGTGTGGGAGTGTCCTTGTTTGTTGTTCTCAGCTGAGATGGAGGATGAGTATCCTTCAGAGCAACAATCTGTGCACCAGGCTGGGGCTCTTGATTTAGTGTGATGCATCAGAGGAGTACAGAAGACCTGAAGAGACACGTTTAGACAGCATCAGTGTGTGAAATGTGAAGCTCTACCTATGTTTTTTTCTTTTTAGGTTTCTAAATACTTAAATATTGGTGGGGGGAGAAAAAAGAAAATCAAAGCCACAGCATTTTAACTCATTACAACTTGCCCTTTGCTCTGTCTGGATATAAAGAAACAGTAGAATGATAATAGGCATTTCAATTTATGTAGTGCAAAGTGTGAAAACTTATACGGTCTTTATTTGTGCTGCTGGAAACTTTTTGAAGACTATCCCTCGCTGCTTCACATGTACAGCGACAGTTCGTCTTCATCTGGGAGCCTCAGTCTTGGCACAGAGTTTATAAACCTTCTGCCTGAGGATTGGGTGCCTTCAATCTCCAGCATGCTGCACTAATGTTGCTATTTACTGTAATACACACGGAGCCAAAAGACTCCTGCCTCATAATAGTAAAATGTACTGTCTCTGTAACGCAGAGTATTGATACACAATAAATATCTTCATCCTCCCTCTCCATTTTGAAGAAGTCTCTGGCAAAGTATAAGGCAAGGTTTTCAATATTTTCCCTTCTTGTTTTGGAATCATATAATCGATGCAAAGATCTTTCTGCAGTATCAGAAATTCATTTGTGTTTAGTGGGGATGCAATAAGTACAAATGTTCAGAGGAATTCACACTCATGTTTCATCACTGAAGCACTTGCACCTCTATGTCTTTTAATAGTGTTTGGCCCACTTACATACCAGCAACAAAAATCTTTATAAAGATCTGAAAAGATTTTAAAAATTTATTTATTTTAGCCATCTTTATTTAAAAGGGAATCTTTATTTTTAAAAGGGAATATCCTGCTTGACCATCTTTCAGAAGCTGTACCTATTCCCTTGGAAAAAGCAGAAGAATAACACAGTGTTGAGATTTTGGCATATAAATTTGACGTCACCTACTTAAAGGCAAATCAAGATAAACAAAGATAAATGGTTCAGGCAAAAGCTGCCCTTTCTGTCTCTGGCATTAGTAGAAAAACGCAGGCTCAGCTTATACTCTGAGACCAGACAAACTTGTATTGTCATTGTTGTTAATATTGGTGGCACTTTGTTAGTCCCTGGTCTGCAGTAAAAGCTGAGCAAGATTGCATCTAAGCTGGCGTTACTAAGTGGAAGGAAAACAAAGCTAGACTAGAAAAAGAAGAAAGAATTAAGGAAAAGGACATAAAGGAGAGGCTGACAGGAGTTAATATCTCACGTTTCAAACTTGAGGTATAACCAAATCTGGCAACATCAGAGGAGTTCAAAATACATTGAGGATTGGATACAAGACTACAGTGTCAGGACTTCATACTATAATGCTTGCCAATTTTTTTTTAATTTTATTTTTTTTATTTCTTTCTGCTGTATACTGTGCTTTTCAGAGAAATTATGCCTCCCAAAAGCTGGAAATTTTCCCACAGAGTTTATTTTGGTGCTTTTATTATAAGCCTTTCTCCCAATTTAGAAAATCTTTAATCCCCTTTGCATTGCATCCTCTGATTTTACAAAATGTCTTTCCTTTTTCCTACATTTCCAAACATACAACTGAATTTGGCTCAGTCTGAATGTCTGTAATTTGTGTTAACTCTCATAACAATTTGCGTAATAGTGCAAATTATATAATAGGACTATTTTGAAGTGTAGGCATCTACTCAACAGCGTTGTATGCTGGGCTGCATCCTACCCACCTGAGTTCAGTGAGGTTGTGTACGACTTAGGGTACTTCCTGGTGATTTCTGAAACAGAGAGCATGATGCAACTTGAAGGTATCAAACTGCATTATATATGAAACTCCTTACATGAGCAGGATACTTCCCTGAAGGGAGAGGTATTGACAGTACAGAGAATAGTAACAGACCCGAAATTCCTAGTGAAATTACTGAGATGAAACTGTTTATAAACATCGTAGAAGTTCTGATTTGTTTGGTCTGAGGCTTATTTGCAAAGTGAAATCTTGAATTCCTGTGCATAGAAAACAGCTACAGCGCAGAAAGCAATGGATTATTCTCTGTGGAAAGCAGCTTCCTATAAAAAAATATGAAGTTTAAGTTCTTTCACATGGGAATAATGTAAATTCCCAAACCAATTTTCTTTCTTCCCAGAAATTTCTAATAAAAGCTTAAATTTTGAACTGACATTACAAGAGTAAATGAGAAAGTGGGAGGGAGGTTGACTTCATAATGCATGAATTCAAAATTAAAGATTTTCATTTTGTTTAGATTCCTTCACCAGCATAAGAAGTAGATGTACATAAAAATATTTTCCCCTCAACTGTAAGCAGAAATCTAGCTTATATGATAGTACTTTATTTACTGACAGCCTTTACAGGTATGTGAATGAAAAGCCATGGTCTCTTTTCCTCCAGGGGAGAAATTTCAGTGCCATCTTATCCCCTAATTGAAGTGAATTTTGCTGGTCTCAGCTCACTTCCTAGTAACTCTATTCCATATTAGATATTACTATAAAAAAAGGGGGGGGGGACGACAAATTGACAGCATCTGATAGTGAGAGTCCTTGGAATTGAATTAGCTCCTCAGTCAGGATAGAGGTCATTGCTGGGACAATGTAGCAAAATCATTTTATTCAGTGGCCTTTCACAGTAGCTGTATCTGAAAGCCAAAAAGTCTCTGTGCTTCTTTTCTAGCGATGTCAGAGAATGTCAGAGCAGAGATGCACAATACATTGGAGCGAAGAAAAGCTATCCATAATGAGTATTAACTAGACTAAAGTTTGTTTTCAGAATGGTAGAGGTTTGACCTAATCTAGAGGAAGATGGTTTCTGTGTTTTGCAATTTTGTAATTGGAAATGAGACACCAATGACATCAAAATTTCTCTGATTTGTTCTTCACTCACGTAAATTATTCTGGGGCTTTAGTTCTGTCACTCTGCCTTCTGTTTTCCATTGGTTTTAGAATCAGAGTTAAATAAGAAGATACTCTTAGGGTAATGTACCTTACAAGACAAGGCAGATACCTTCTCTGCTTTAAGAATTAGAAGTTGAAATGGACAAGCATGCTTAAATACGTTAACCAGCCAGCTCTCATTCTCACAGAAGGTCCACATCCACTTTTCATCTTGGTGGGGATCTTTGTTGTCTTTTTCTGGGGCTGTAAACCTAGTCACGTTTGTTAACAGCAGAATGAACTATTATTTTGTACAGGACTTTACAAGTTGTTTTACCTAAATAGCTCCCAGTGATTTGTAGCTGAAGAGGATTTTTTATCTTTCACCGGTCTTGATTTAAGCCATCCTGCCCTCGTTTACTCACCCATGGTCCAAAGAACATGATTCAAGATTTTAAAGTACTAGGTGTTATATTTCTTATTTTTCTTCCTTCTTGATCTAACTTGCAAAACAACAACAAAACCAACAAACAAAAAAAACCCCAAACCTGCAAATATGTGACTAACCTACTGTGCTTAGGTATTGTAGAGAAGTCATATGCAGTTATTAAACTATTCTCTCCCTAGCTAATAATTTACTACTCATATGTATAACTATTTTGTCATCTATTTGATATACTTGGAATAGAATTTTTATGTGATGTTATCTATATGGCAGAAATATTGACATGTTTTTTCATGCTATCTGAAAGTGAAACAGAGCCAGTTAAAAGTGTACCAAAGAACTAAACTGGCAAGTAGCCTGCTGAAATTTTAAAGTTTGGTTTTTCTTTGAGCCTGATAAGAAACAGACAATTACTAGTGTGAAGTTCATAACATAAAATTGAATGTTTTTTCTGATCTGTGGTGTGCTATCAAAATGGAAGTGTCAAAATGAGAGATCTTGTGAAATACTTGCCTCTCGAAGAAAATACTATTCTGGGAGATACTTAATTTAGGAAATATCTTACTGGTGGTGAAACACAAACCAGGCAATACTGATCTAGTATTTCAGTCACTCAGATTCTATAGTGAAACTGCTCGTGTCACTACCTGCTCAGTTAATTTCAGTCAAGTATTTTTGATACAAACCTAAAAATTCTTATTGCTCTCTAAACATGCAAAATCCCAGTCTCCACTGATACTTGAATTCCCTTCTGTCCATTTATACCTTATATCAAGGCAATAATGTAGCCTTGGATTTAGTTCCAAGCCTTGTTCTTTTAATCTCCTTTCCAAATGTATTGAGAAAAAGGCAACAGCCAGTGTTTAATTATCTTCTGCACCAGTAGTTCTGCCCTTGGCGAGTAGAGGATTATTTGCCTCACGTCAGCAATCCAGTGGATTCTCTGTGCGCTCTCTGACCCACTTGCTGAGAATCGGCAATGACAGTACAGGAGAGGACCGGGGAGGTACTCCGCAGGAGAAAGGTGACAGCATCGCTAGCGTGACCAGAGGGAGTGCTACTTTCTCACTTTGTTTGTTTCTTATGCTTTGGAAGCCTGCACAATTACAGGCACTAAGGGAGAACATTGTAGCATCCATTCAGTTTAACAGGAGCTCTCTGATTTATAGGGCTTTTCTGCTGTGTCTGACCTTTATTAAACTGGTTTCAGCTAATCTCTTTGGGAGATTGTCAAGCAAAGTGTTCATGCTGCACTTTGTATTTTTAATATTTAAAAGTAAGTGCTTCTGCACTGAGAAACACTAGCCCCCTAAGCTGTTACTGTGCTAGTAGTGATATTAATTTAGTTCAAGACAAAATGTGCGCTGTTAATTCGTTCAGTGTTAGCCTTCTTCCAGTTTAGTTACTGGTGGAAGCTGGCTTTCTCTCAACTCATGTATGTTACAAAAAGGCAAAAGCTAGCTAGCTATTTGTGGGAGTGGGAAAACTTCCAGATAATTTAAATCATCTTAATGAAAGAGGAAAGCGAGCTGAGATTCTCATTTTGGCTTTAAAGTTAAAGCTATAAGGCAGAGGTTGAAATGCTAAGAACAAGTTTCAGATGAGAAGAATAGTTATGAACTTGATGAATTAATTAGGGTCAAAAATTAAAATATGACTGTGATGCTGTACCTCTGAGTCATTTGAATATACTTGGAATAGCAGTGAATAAAAATGCTCAGGCTTACCCAAGCTAAAAATGCCATCATTTTTGGCTGACATAGGGAATATAGCTTAAAATGTATATGTCATTTAAATGCCAGATAATTCACAGGAAAATTAAGGCACTTATAATGACAGAGCTGTTTTATCAGTGTGATGATGAGAATTGAACCCAAGCCCGGGCATCAAAGCAATTGAGCAGGCTCACAGCTTCATTTGTACTTGTTCTAGTTTTTCTAATCATAGTCGCTGGGGGATGCAGGTACGGGACACATCATTGTCACTTTCACAGTAAACCCAGACATTCTTTAGCAGCTTCTGTGTAGGTAGGAGTTGCACTGTGGTGTTTTGGTGTTGTGTTTTTTTTTTTTTTTCCCTCCCTTGTCAGATACATGTGACAGCTTAGCACTGATTTTTGACTACGTGCTCCATTTTCACTGCATGCCGAGGCAATTTGCTATCAGTGCACTTTGTTACTTCCTCCGCTTTGTCTTTCTGACCTGCAAGGTGCTTCTCAGCAGTAACTGTTCTTTGAATACAAACATTCTGAAAGCTCTCCAGGCTGCATGCTGTCGCTGTGAGTTTGTAGAAGAGTTTTAATCTGTAAGAACTAGATTTCTGTTTAAGTAGCCATTTTTGGCTGCAGGCCAAGTTATTGTTTAACAGTCAAGTTCCACTGAGTAGGTAATATTGCTGTTTAGCCTCCAAATGTTTAGGCGTGGATGAGCTCAAGAGACACTGGCATTTCCGAGCCTGATTGTTCCTCCTGTAGCCTTACGGACTCTGGAATGTGCACACACCTAGAGAACACCCCAGTGTTTACCTCATCTGTTGGCCTCCCAACCTTTAAAAATGGACAGGAGAGCCTCACTTGAAAACACACGATATTGTCAGTTGCTAAAGGTTTTTTGTTGTTTTTTGTTTTTTCCAGAAGTAAATTATTTGGGAGCATTGATGTACTGTTAAGGCAACATGAGAGAAAGCAACCATAATGATTACCCTGTTCCCTACAGAAACTCAGGGAAAGCAACAAAAATGAAGATAAAGCTCTGCTAATGTTACTGACAATACACTTGAAAATGTTTTCCTTCAGTCTACCTTCTTTTCCTCTATTGAGTATAAAGCTGAGTTAATAGGTTTGTTCACTTAAGACCTATGTATAGGTTTTTACACCTTCTGGTTGTTTCTTCCATCATTTTGTCCATGATACACCAATCTGTTTTCAGGGCTCTGCTTGCGTTTTTTCTCGTTGGTGGTGGTTTCTCTTTTTTCAAGCTACTCTTTCAAAATACCCAAGTGGTCAGGATTGGCTCCTGATGGACTCCGTGGGGGGCTCAGTGATATGGCAGGGATAGATTTATATGGAGAAATTCTAGGCAGCCTGTTGGCTTTATAGATGGAAGCCATATCCAAGTGGAACTGTAGAGACTTTACACTGTATTTCTATATCAAATTAGCATTTATTGTGCATTGTCATTTAATAAGTAACAAAGATCTTATACTAGTCAGTAGCAGAGCTGGAATATAAACCTACAGATCCTGATTTCACAAGCCCTATTCTAGCCAGTAGCTTTCACTGCTTTATTCTGGTTTTAGTAGTCAATAATTCTTTGCTCTAAAATATGTATGTATTTCAATAAATGTATGTATATTACAAAAGGGATGTACAGGCATCTACAGACACACACAGTGAAATGCAGACTAAGTAATGCAAATCTGCAGTCTAATAAAGTAAAGCCATTTAACACTATTCTGATTTGCTAAGCAATGCCTAAGCTGAACAATATTATCAGATTCAGCAGCTGCTCTTTTGTTCAGCCACAGGCTGAAATACAGGAGGTAAACAAAAATGGAGCTAAAACCCCACAGCAACAAAGGCTTGAAAAGCTTGATGAGGGCTTTATTTTGCCTCTAAACCTACATCTACTCCACCTGTCAAGCCTTTATTGCTTCAGTGTCTATTAAGGCAATAGCCACATGCTTTTGTAGGGGAGTCAGTATGTATCTACTTTCTAACCAGAGGATGAGTCATTTGCTCAGTTAATATTTTCAGAAGCTTTTGCTTACTATATTTCTGTTCATCAGATACACAGGTTTTAAGGGTGAGAAGGATCTAACCAGTTACATAGTCCTGGACTGCATTAGACCTGTTTCTTCAACTGTCCATGTGGCACAGTTCAGTGTGCAGTAAGGAAAGCGAAGTTAGCTCAGAGTGAATTAGCTTTCAGAACCTGGGCTATGTAGCTGCATAAGTGCCCAGAGATTGCCCTGCCTTCCAGTGCAGGGAGAAGGATGTAGAGCACATGCATCAGTACTGCTTATTATACTCAAGCTAGCTTGAACAGAGTATTGCATTGCATTGCACTGTGTTCAGTAGAACAGATGCAGCCTTACTTCATTTGGCATATTTGTTCAGCTGTTTCCCTCTTGATTTTAGCTTTTGTTGTATAGTAGTGGTGATTATTATTCATACTTTTTGATAACTGGCAGTTACCTGTCCTGTGGAAAGACAAGATAGAGCATTTTCAGTTTCATTTGGAGTGAAAAATCCTATTAACCCACTACCTAATGAGGAAAACTCTCTTTCAGCAAAAAAAAAGGGGATGGGAGTGAGACTGTGTGTATTTTAAATCATATCCATAATGTAAATGTTTCTTTGTGTATAAAAAGTGTATTCTATCCAAGACTTAAATATTACGTAGATAGCTGTACATTCAGGTATAAATGTTTTGTTTTTTTTTCAATAAATGATGTTATTTAAATAAAATCTCAGTAATAATGAAAGAGTTTCCTGGCTAAAACATTTTTTGGGATCCATTAAGTGAACCAATTCAATAATTTGCTGGAGGGCTCATGTTTATAATGTAATGCTTATGGCCAGATAGATTTATTATTGACTTAGTTTTTATTAAAAACAACAGAGAAGGTATCAGTAGCTTGCTTGCTGTTAGCTAGTTATTTGAGGAAGGCATCCAACCCTTATATCAAGAAGGGCATGAATTCTGAACATGAAAATTGATTGATTCTTAAATGAAATACTTTTAATATTTCATGGGAGGGATTTTTTGTGGCAAAGTAGTGTATACCACAATAACTGTCTCCTGGGCAGAAAGCAAACTTGTTTACTAAAACTTGTTTCTTTTCTTGAATTCGGACTATTTCTACTATGGCTCTGATTTGTAGCAAACGTTTATTTCATCTGCAGCCAACAACACCACAGCAGAAAATGGTACTGCACTAGAGAAACATTGTTGATATCAGGTTTTGCTATTGGTTTTCTGTGCAGCTATTGAAGGTCTCTTGTTAAAGTCTGAAAGTAACCCACATGTTAATTTAGAATAATAAAACAGAAAATTAAAAAAAAAAAAAAAAGCAACAAGCAAGTGATATCATTACAATGACCTGAAAGCTAGGTAGGAAATGCTACATTGGATGGGGTGTGTTACAGGAATTAAGTTGCAGTTGTAAGTGCAATTCTCTCAGTCCACACTACCTACTAGCTCCTCTTTAACTTTTGACTTGTTTCCAGTTTTGACTGTAAACTTGTATTAAAAGTATATATTGCCAGTCTTCCTCACAATTCTGTAGTTTCAGTGATGGGAAGGGTGATGCGTAGGAATTTCATAGGCTTAACAGGAATGTAAGCATATAAAAAAAGACCTTGAATAGGAAAAAATCTTTTTGCACAGAGTAGGTAATACAGTGTCAGAAAATATGATTGCAGTAGAGTTTTTTTTTTACAGTCCGTTACAGACCCATGAGAATCTCATGGCTGTTTTCATTCTGATTTAGGAAGCTAAAATTTCCTCAAACACCCCCCCGTCCCCTTCCAATTTATAAAACTTCTCCAGAGAGTGGGAGTATATCCTGATAGAAACTAATTGCTATGGATTAAAGGAACAAGCTTGCAGCCTCCACATATTATGGCAGCGCTCAGAAGAGACACCAAAGTTTTTTATGAGATGGAAATTACATTTGAAGTACTCTCAATATTCATAATCTCTTAGGCTCTCTCAAAACCTGGGTGCGGTGTTATTTTAGTGGTGTACAGGGATTGGTTGTGTGGAGGAGGTAAAATTGGTTTGTCACAGATCCAGAAGTGATAAAGCTGATTTTGAAATGGAGATTAAGGCCTTGTGGGGGGGAAATGACAGTTTTCTTTAATAGAAGAAATATTTAACACGGTAATGCTCATTCATTTTCATTTTTATGTGCTTGTTCTGTTCCAGCCAGGTACATCAGAGGTCAAATGCTCTGAGACATAGTCTCTGAATGATTTTTTTTCATGCTTAAGTTATCTCAGAACAGAAAGTCCCTCTGTAAGTATGAACAAAATTCACAGATTCATGGATCTTTGTAGTCAGCTTCAAACCTCCAGTAACCTATTATCTTGAACTGCTTGAAAAGTGTGAATGATTAGCCTCAAACCTAGGGAAGCAACAGATGTGAACTTCACAAATGGTTTCTGTAAATAATGGCCTAAACCACAGAGCACATAAATACATGATTCCTTTTTGGTTTGTGTTTATCTCACTCCTGAAGAAAACATAACTGTGCAAAGGACATTTGGATATTTGTGACCGTTTACAATTTGTGTGAAAATTCTCAATGCAATTAAAAGGAGGTATGTTGGCTATTAATTAAGAGAAATTATACTAATTTCATATTATTTTTAAGATTAAGCATTAAAATATGAGGTGTGGAGAAAGAAAAAGGTATTTTCCCAATGGAGTGAGGCTGCAAGAAAGACAGCTGATCAGTTACTAGAACTTCTTTATTTTTTCGCCATTCCATCAGGCAAAGTGATACGAGGCAATTAAAAAACATCTAGAATAAACAAAGACAATCCCACAGTATGAAAAGGAGACTTTCTCTAAAGGCATACACATGCAAAGACAGAGGAAAACGGAACTTCAGCTTTATCAGCCATATCAATATTTTACTGCAGTTACAAATTCACACAGATGCCAAGATATTTTATGTTGCCAAATGGTGCTTTTATTTTGCAGCACATGTTGTGCATTCTTTTTTAGAAGTGAACACATCTGCTGTGACTTCTTCCAATATCCATTTTTCCTTCCCTGCAATTTGGGCTATGAAGATTACAAAGCCATAAATCAGAACCATAGCAAGCGCAAGGAATCTGATTTACATATGCGGTTAATCTTTGCCTTTGCAAATACTACAAACAGTGCAAGGAAGCTAGGGAACCCTTGGCTTTGTAGGGTGGCATTCCCTAACCTTTGCAGGAGGGGCTTCTGTGGAGAGAAATGAGAAAAATCTAAGCCTGTTTCCCAAATGGTTTTGGTGGTTAGATGAGAACAAAGTCTAAGAGCAACTGCTGAACTCTAAAGTCTGCTTATGAGAGAGATGAGCAGGTGATCTGATGGGTGCGGGTTTTGTTGGTATCCAACTCGTCTCCATCTTTGTTTCTCATGGAGACTAATTCCTAACTTGTCATTAGTAGAATATGAACAGAATAACTTTCTATAGGACCCTCTATATTGCAAAATTCCTGAGCATTGTTCGTTTAAAAATACCTTCCGTTATTTCTTTACTGTACCTCCAGCCAAAGTTTATTTCATACTGTTGAATCTTTGCTGCAGTAGCACTTTTGAGGGACACAGAGAGGAGAGACCTCTTGAAGGGGACTGAGCATGCTGCTGAAAAGCTATGAGAAATAGGCTGTGGCTTTTAGGGGTTTGCAGATAACTATTGGGAAAATTCACATTTATTTTTTCAGTAAGTTAACACATAAGATTAATTGGGGTAGTTGGTAACCTCAGTGGTTTTGGAAGATCTAAATTTAATTATAAGACAGCTAATTCAAAATTAAATGCTACAATGACATGCAAAACATTATTTAATTTGTTTAATAGAATTTATATGATAATATCTCCATCTTAATGGTAGGTCCATCTTTTTCGTGAGTTTAAGTTGAGATTCTCATCGTTATGTATTTCCCGGTCCATAAAACAAAGATATAAAAATAAAATAAATAAAAATAAAGATACACTTTGGTACATGATAGAGACTGGATTGAATTGCAACACTTAGATTTGGGGTTCTAAAGATGCATTCTACTTCCTTCTAGCAACTTATTAGCCTGTCTGCTTGTTCTCCTGGCTTCCAGGAGAGGGGCAGTTTGTGGCTTTCAGGGCTTCAAGTAAATAGGAAGAGCAAATATTCTTTTAGCTTTTCCTTGTCATAGTCAGCCCTCCCTCCCCCAATTGTATTCTTACAAAATAATGTTTTCTTCTCCTGTGGTGTAGAAAGCTGTTTAATTTGCATTGCTTCCTTCCGCTCTGTCTGCTGTCTTGTGAAGTTTCAAAAAAGGGGGATTGGTATTGGCCTAGCTAGTCCAAATGTGGAGGTAAAGCAGCTAACAAAAGTAAAATATTAACATTTTCAGAAAAGAGTAACTTCTATATAAAGGGCTAGAGCAGCTACTCACTGCTAAATAATAATGACCAGTAGCCACTGGCTATTTTTATTTTAGCTGGTTGTTTACATTTGGCTCTTTACTGATGAAATCATTATGAACCGGAGGTTTTTTCCCTGTAATGCCTGGAGTTAGAACTAAAGTTGCAGCCGTATGAGCAGGAGTTAATTCATTCTGCTATTAAGCCTTCAGTTACACTGAGGCTTTATCATTCAGTGCTAATAAATGGTATTTATAGTTGGCATATACCTCCTGTAGCAATAATAACAAATGTGTTGCCTGAGATAACCTACTTTATATAGCTGTTAAAAGGCACTTTTCATTCAAGTTTCACAATTTTAAAAATTCATTATAAACCTCTTGAATCCTCCAAGGACTGAAACAATGCGTGAAGCTGGATGTTTAAAGTACAGACCAGATTTTGAAAAGGGCTCAGAAGAGCCCACAATAGAGATCTGATACTTAAGTATGCTAAGCACACAGCAGCTCCTAATGCGATACTTAGATCTAGATTCTCAAAAGAGTTCAGAAGAACCTTGTGTGCTAAGAGCTTTTGAAACACTGGCCATGTCGCAACAAGCGCTGCTGGGTACTTTACACTCCTCAAAATCTGCTAAGTCTGGCTTTGATTTCTCTGGGTCTTAAGCGCTTTCAAATGTCTGGACCTAAACAAAGATCTATGCTTCATGTGGGATTATTTCCTTTTATCTAAGAATATCATTATTCCATCCTTTCCTATAATTAAATAAAAAAATACACGGCATGATGCAAGATGCCTATAAGCTTATGAGAACTGGGTAATATTCTTCTGACCCCTGTGTATCCTCACTTGTCTCGGAAACCAGCCAGAACACTGTTGTCAATTTTGCCATGTGAGCACAGCTGAGAATCCTGTTTGAACAAAATAAAAGTTAGTAACTGATGTGCGGAAAACAGACTCCACAATCTGTAAGATTGTAAAGTAGGTATGTTTATTCAGCGCTGGGCAGCACGGGGGGTGGTCCCACCAAAGTTGTGTGCACCGCAACATGGCAGCTTGCCCTGTTTATATGTAGCAAAGTGTTACATATACATGAAGTTTCCCAATACGCCTATACATAGGCATAACCTGTCCCCGCTTCGTATTAAAATTAGTTTCAAGAGTTCATTTCCATAAGTCCCTCCCGACTGCGCATGCTCAGTGATTTGAGTCGGTGGTCTTCAGGGGTCGTTTACTTCATCCACTCCTCTTCTTCACCTTGTCCTTTTGGTGAGCTCCAGCTTCCACCCCCCTTATTCCACTGTCAGAACAACACAGCCGGTACCAACCGGCTCCCCATCCTTGGCTATCCTCATATCGACAAAGTGCCAGACGCTTTGTTCTCCTACGTGCCTTCCAAGGCCTGTAACGAAGACGGGCCATTTGCTACTAATCTCCCCTACAGTATTAGTTTCTTATCTATGGTTTACTTCGTATGATTAGTAAGTTAATCTAAGACACAATGCTAGCAATTTAAGATGGATCTACAGTTGGCTTCACAAAGGACCTTTTGTTAACCCTTTAGCCTCCCTTCAGTAACACCTGCCTTCCTTCTGGAAGCTTCAGTTTCTGTAGCACTCAGTGCAGCTGAGGGTAACAATAAGCGTGTGCTGTGGCTTGGCAATGAGGTAGGGGAAATTACTATTCCAAAGGTGTCTGACACA
Source organism: Egretta garzetta (assembly GCF_000687185.1). Classification (NCBI taxonomy): domain Eukaryota; kingdom Metazoa; phylum Chordata; class Aves; order Pelecaniformes; family Ardeidae; genus Egretta; species Egretta garzetta. The sequence goes on from NW_009259237.1 coordinate 45,310, forward strand.
CTTCAAGTAGTTCTCATACCCTTCCATGTTGTCAGATCTTGAGTCAGCTGTTCATGTGGGTGTTACCCAACCGAGAAGACACACATCTTTTGGGCCCATCAGAGAAGTGAGCAAATGGGATAGAAACCTCTGGAACGACACAAAAAATGCAGAAGACCCACCAAAAAGTTAAATCCCTGACTATTCTCTGTGGAACCAAAACTTGATTAGTTAACTTACCGTTTTTATAGCTCTAGACCAGAAGGGCAGCAAGTGTAGGTAGCCAGGCCTTGCACGTTGTGTGTTGTTAGAACCTTACTCTACATGTCAGATAAAAAGCAAAGACAGAAGTGTGGTAAAGAGAAAGAGCTCGAGGCTTCGTCTTTGCTGTCCCTGATAGTGAGGATTTCATTTGGATGATTCAGCTTACCACTTCCTACGTTTTCTGTGAATCAGTATTGAAGTGTCATGTTATAGGAGCTGCCTGTTGATGGAAACTTAAATTAGCGTTAAGGAACAGTCACAGACTTTGCAAGATAATCTGGCTTTATTTGTGCCTTCCCTTCCTGGCTTCTGTGTGTATATATCTTATTACTAGGGAAAATTACTTTTCTTTGTGCTGCCCTTTAGAATTGTGAACAAATTACGCCAGTCCATTGAATGAACAGTAGCACAGAGATTAAACATGGGGGGTGTCAAACTGCTAAAAGTTAGTGTGCTAAACAACCAGAAAAAGCTTTGAAAGGGATGGCAGGGAAGAAGATACTAAATAAATCTTAGTGTTGTATGTGACAGTGCAAGGACTTCAATTTGGGGGAGATGCATTCTGCCAGACCAGGGAGAGCAAGGTTTTGTACCCTTTGGAAGTGGTGCTGGAGAGTCACTTACTGGTGTGCCAAAAGAGACGCCTCTTAATGGTGGTGCTGATTCCCAATTCAAAGCAACAGAACAAGTATCCTGGAAGGAGTGGTGAAATGCATATATGGGAGTATGGATAACTAAGCTCTAAAAGTCCTATTTGATTAAATGCAACATATAGTGGTGCCAAGGATTTAGTCCATGCTTTGCAGGATTGTGGTTTGCTTGTTAACTTTTTGTTTTTCAAGTCCCTTAAAATATCTAGGGCCAAGTTAGCCTGTGATGTAAAATGGGAAATTTCATTTAAGTTGAGAGCTACCTTGAGGTGGGGTGAGATAAGGGTCTGATCTCAGAGTCACTTTCAGCTGGAACAATAAGATTGCTAACTTTTTTTTTTTTACTTTTGCCCTGGCATCCACTGGCACTTTTGGAAAATAAAATGTGTTGTTCCTACATGCTTCTGGACCCGCTGGGGTTTGGGAGTGAAGTGCTAATAGTATGCGGTTCCCTTTATACAGCAGTCCTTTTTTTACAGGGGTTGAGGCTGATGCTTTGTGACTGCTGTGCTTGTAATTAGCAAAGCAGCACAGACGTTTTATACCAGTGTCCTGTAAACAGATGCGTTGTCATAAGTGGTATGCATTTGCAGCTGGCTCAACACAGTGACCGGTATTTGGCTTCAAACTCCGAATTTCAAGCCTTGATGTATGAGACAAAGCATTGGGGAAGTTTGATTGACTTGCTAGTCATTACTGAGATCAAAGCGTTGGTTTGTTTGTTTGTTTGTTTGATTTTTGCATCAGACTTCTTTATTCTACCACCTGGGCTGGGTTATTTATTGAAAGAACTGCATGCAGAGATGTTAAATTCCAGGGAAAACTCAGTGATCCAACATCATTCTCTATTAGGTAACAGTTGAATGCACTGCTATTATAGGAACTTAAGCACAAGTTTATCTACTTTTCCTGGGGAAAAGATTTAGCTTTCTAGGTCATCCTTGTATGTAGGAAATTGTGTTTCTCCTTTTGCAGTGGAACACTAGAGCTTTCTGAACTCGGGCTGGGAAGTCTTACCAGTTTTAATAACATGCTGATTTGGAGTGAATAGGCAGTACCTTAATACTATAGCAGTTGTCAGTAGTTAGGGTTCTGATGAGTCCTTTGGGGTCCTGATGAATATGTATGTATTTTTAATGCAAAATAAAAAAAGCCCCCAAAACTCACATTTTTGGAGGCTTACATCTCAGCCATTCCATTGAGATGGAATAGGTTCTTTGTTTTCAAAAATATTTTGAATTTATGAAGCAAAAGACAATCTGTTAATCTATATTTGCTGAATATATTCTGTGTCTGAAGTCAGTGCCTCTCCAAAATACATGACTGCTTATGGAGCTTCTAATAACATGTTGTCGTAATGGTAATAATAACTCATATTCAACTAGGCAGTATCTGTCAGATGGCTTCTTTTCTGAAACTGTGAGGTTACTTGAGCTTTGCAGCATACTGCAAAAAGGTCTGGCATCCAGCGTGATTAGCAGGTCTCAGAGTCTGAGAGCTCCAACACTTGCATTTGGCTATGCTAATAATAATTGTTCCCTACTATTATGTTTCCATACCATTAAAACCCCCGTAATTCTGATATTTCCATCATTACCTGAAATCAGAAATAGATTAGTAGTGCAGAGTGTGTGTGTTAGTATTGGAGCTCAGAAATCATTTACAATTTTTAAAAATGAAACGTGCTCCTTTGGAAAAGCAAAAACACTATTTACTGATGGCTCACGTTGTTTCAATTGGTCTGTAAATTCTTCTTTTAAAAAAGCACATTTCTGAACTAAATTTAGCTGAACTTATATTGCAAGTGTACAACCTAATCTGAATTAGCTAAATTTCAAAAAACCCCAGAAATTTATTTTGGGTAAAATAAAATACTGTGTTCAAAAGTTATTTCTGCATTTTTCATTAAGAAAAGTTATGGGATTTTATGTGAATAGGCTTCTGGCCAAACACTTAATTTTCTCAGCTATCCAAAATAAACTACAATGAGACAGCTGAGACATGATCTCCTCAATGTATCATTCTATCTTCAAACAGAAATTAATTCAAGATGCCCATTCAGAACATTTGCATGGATTCAGGAACCTTCAGATGAGGCTTCAATATGGAGTATGTTACATATCCTAGCATTTTGCTGTTGTTAAGTGACTTTCAAAGTGTTATTTGAAATGTAGACTTTCCTAATAAAATATCCTAAATCTTTTACCTGATGAGTAAGCAATAGTGAACTCCAGTATTTGTTTTCTCTGTGCTGTTGCTCCACAGTGTACCAGTAATGCACTTTTTTTGGCTGAAAGATTGCATCTTTGTTCTGAGAGAGCTAGAAGACAACTCAGACGGCAGTTTCGGGTTTCTAAATTGCTCAAGGAGGAGGGATCCTTCAAAGGAGGGTCTGTCAGAATGCTTGGAAGCTGTATTTAATCTACCATTGCATTATGTCCTTACATCGTTGCTGTGTGGTTTATGCTTCTTGTCCTTACTACATGGAGTTTGTTTGTCCTTATTTACTTCAGGCACATGCATTTGATTTTCAGATAATAATTCTGTTGAAAAACATGAACCGATGCCATTATAAGAGGATAAAAAGAATAACTTCTGTGGTAATTCGTTAGCAGGGTGTAATCTACCCTTTAATCCCACTACAGGTTTCTTTCCTTCAAAGTATTTGCTTTTCCTTTCCCCCAGTTTTATGGTATGTCCCCAAGACCTTTAATATCACCATGATTAATTTTTATCCAGAATCCAAATCTATTACTTTTGCAATTATGAGGATTTGTGTATCTTAATTAGACCAAAAATAAAGCCGTTTTATTCTTCAGATCACAAAATACAGTCTACCAGAGGTAAAGAGAAAAACCTGAGAAAAGCTATTAAGGACAAAATTATGCCTAACACTACGTGATCATAGGTAGACAGATGTTAGCAGCAAGGTAGCAGATGTCCTACTAGACAGCAATAAACACGCTGAAGGCAAGTACACGTTTCATAACATGGGATTAGAAAATAAGTTGAAGATGCAAAAGATATTCCTCCTCTTTTGGTTTAGCGAAAAAATGACCTTTATCCCTTGTGTGAGGATCACGTATGGTGCGGATTTTCTAATGCTATCCAGAAAATGAATGAGATTGAAGCATTTTCTTCAGATGTGAATTTTGTTATTCTTATGATTTTATTTTATGCTTTATGATTACGATTAAGTTTTAATGGTGCCCCTGTTGCAGATGAAATTCTACCTTTCTAAAGGGCCAGCAAACACATAAAGCAAATAGGGCTACAAGACCATTGCCAATAAGGTTTTCATAGCAGATGATCATTACACTAAGCGTCCTGTCATCAGACTAGAGAGATTTCACCTTCATGGGCACTGTTTCTTCCCCTGGGAGAAGGGTGTGAGGAGAGTTACCAATTTCAGGTTTTAGATTTGGCCTGGTGAAATTAAGAAAATTGAAATATTAAGGAGAGGGAAAAACAGGACAAATATTTTGAAAGTATGTGAAGTGGTTATTTGATATCTACAATATAATCAGCATCCAAGTAAAGGAAACCTTTTTTTGGTAATATACTTCTAACCAGCTATTTTAAACAAGGAAGTAAATACATTCTTTAAGTTTCAAGTCATTAATTATTGGGTTTTTTTTAGGCCTACATAGTAGAGCTGAATAAAAAAACTGATCAGCTTGCTTCCTGAGCAAAATCGTAACAGAATTCTTGTACTGCAGATCAGCACAGCTGAAATCCAGTTCTGTACAGCCCGGAGTAAGCAAACAGACTGTCCAAAATCTGCCTGAGTAACGTATATGTCTCACAGGCACTGTTACATCAAACAAACATCAGTTGTCACTTGTTAGGACCATTAACTAGACAAGTCCAAAATAAAACACAGACCAGAAAAGATACATCTTACATTCTATAAATTGTGTGGTCTGAGAATCTATTAAAGCTGACAGAGAAGAGGGCTCTGAATTGGTGAGCAGGCTGATTACACCTCGTTCTTTATTCCCTATTGACTTTGGGTATGCCATACTTTTCCATTTCCTAGAGAAATAAATTAAAAGTCAGAAGTAATTTGCCTGATGGAGGGTGCAGGTGGAATTTTGTTCAGACAAGCATTTGCACATTGTGAAATCCAATTTAACCCCTTGATGGGGTATAGCTTATTTTCTTTTGTTGACAGCTTTGTGGCAGCTAAAATAGGAACCTGATTAAATAGAGACAGTGAGAGATTGAGGTCTTGTTCTAACAGCAGGAGGATCAAGGCCTCTAATCTTATCTCCCTGAACACTGAGATGAGCTGAGGATGCTGGCAGCGAGATAAGCTTGGCTATTTTGAGCTATAAAAAGACCCCAAGAAAAGAGAAGAGGTGTGAGGTGGGGGGAGAGATTTTTCACATAAAAAATAATACTGCGTTGTTTAAATACATTTGGGTCAAGTGCTTAGAATGTATAGGCTATTATAAAAGTAGTGATTTCATTTTACTATATGGGCATACATCAAAGTACAAATAATAAGAGCTTGCTCCCTCTTGCAAAGAAAATACATGTCTGCAAATTTCTAAATACAATTCATAATTTATAATCTACCAGGAGCACAGTAATAACAGTAGAGGCCAAGTGGGAGGAGACCACTTCTGGCAGAAGTGGAATTGCTTCTTCTTGCAGTCAAACTTTAAAAATATTTTGAATGGAGCAATAACATCAAATCACTGAGGAAAACCTTTTATCAGGTTTAATGTAGAGGTGTCTGTACAGGACTCTTTATTTTTTGCTCATTTGTTTGGAAGTAACCAAGGAAATGATACAAGCTCTATTTCCCTTCTTGTTCTACATGTGGTGTGGGGTTTTTACATTTTCTTGTAATACTTTGTCCCATATCAGGTTGCAGGACATTAGATAAAAATGGGAAAGAATGAAGAAAGGAAGGCAATAAGACAGCACTGAGCTTATAATTAGTTCTCCTTAGTTTACTGGAAGAGTGAAATGGAAGGGGAAGGCTAGACACAAACATATAAAATATGTAAGTAAGATATTACACCGAAGTTACTTTTTTAAAAAACTAGTCAAATGCTTCCACTTTTGCAGTCCTCTTTAGTTAGAAAAAGTTCAAAATGGCAGTTAAGTTGATTTAATTCAGCTGTGGTCCTGTTTGCTCATCTCATAAGAGACTTAAACTTCTGTTGCTTCTTCTGGTAACTTTGGAGTAGTACAGTAATAAATTACTAGTAGTGGCTTGACTAGGTTCTAGTAGCTGAGTGCTTACCTTGTATTAAAATTCAGCTTGTCACTTAACTCTGTATTAGTGCACTCATATTTGAAGTTGGATACTTAAAATTAGATTACTTTTAATTGGACAATACTAAGATTGAGAGGCATCTCCTGATTTGTTTAAAAAAAAAAAAAAATCTTTCAGAAAAAAGGGAAGATTTAGAAGCAGAATGCCCAGCATGGCATACAGCAGGGGGGAGTTCATTAAAAATGCTTTAAAGATCTATTAGCTACAGCAGAATCACTCCTTGGACATTGACATTTTTCCCATTCCACTCCGAATGTCTTGCTTCAGAGGAATTTCAGTAAAAAGAGCAACATATTTAAAAAACCAAGGCAGATGTAATCTAACCAGGCTGAAGTGCATATACCCTGCTTTGCTTATGGATTATCATGGGTGATTCAGAGGCTCCATTTATGGTACACAGTAGAAACCAGATCCAGTGGGTGTGCTGGAGCCCAAGCTGAGCTGAAGGGTAAAATGGAAGGCAGGAGTGACTCTACCTAAGCCCTGCTTCACAGAGTCGATATACCAAGATACCATACCACACTATAAAGAAGTTTGCACGTGCCTGCTGGTTAGCAATTTAGCCATAAGAGCAGATGCAGAAAAAGAAGAGTATCGGGAACTTCCATTTTCACTAAATCAATTTTCTTGAGGCTAGCGGTTATTCTGGTTCTCACCCTGATGATACATTGTGCTTAAGGGAATTGAAGGGCTTTGGCTGACTTTTTGTAGGGATAAATAGCCAGAAAACACCTTTTCCCTCCCTTTAAAGTATTTTTCATGTATACTGACATTAATTTGACCCTTAGATTGAAAGGCCAGGTATTAGGAAAGGTAGAAGGTATTACACAATTTGATAAGTGCCTTTTAGTTTTAATTACTAGTGGAATTGCTACATAGTAATCATATGGCAGTTAAATATTATTAGGAGTTTGCTCATTATTATTGGAGGTTTGCCACAATCTTTAATGGAAAAAGGACTAAATCTATTATTTTCATAAGTAAATGTATGCATCGGGCCCTTGTTATTAATTCTGTGCTAGGTCTGAAAAGAGATTGCACCATTTGAGCAATAATTATGGGGTATGTGGATTAGTAAATCATCTTTGATGACTGAAGTTGCAATATTGTAGTGTCTTTGAAAAAGCACCCATTTTAATATGCACTGGGAGCGTACCTGAAGCAAAGACTGTGCTTAATTTTGTTTCTATTGAAACAAAAATCAGAAGCAAAATGCTTGATCATTTTTGTGCGGGAAGGTTTTAGTCTACCGTTTAAAAGGATGTTACTGGTAATTTGTCTTAAATTATGGACATTAATGCTGTATTTCTTTTGGGGGGTTTTCTTTATTTTAGATTGTATGACTGATGTTCATTCTTAGCAGGCTTCAGATAGAATGCTCAAGTACCAAGCAAAGTAGCTAGACTGGCTGTAATGCCATGTGGACAATCATCCTTGTTTCTGAACTGCAGCAAGTGACTAGCATTTTCTGTACACGACCAGCACTGACTACAGTAAAGTTGTTTTTTTGGTTTTGTTATTAAATTGTCCTTGATACACAAGCTGCTTTTTTACAGAGCACAGGAGTTCCACTATTACCACAATCAGTAGTGTATTATTACCTAGGAGGGTCAACACTTTTCTGACAGACTTTGCTCTTCATTCACATGGAAATGGCATTATGGAAATGGCAGCTGTAATCGAAGATGATAACATCTATGCAATATCCATTCAAATCATAATTACTTATACAATGCCAACCTGCTTACAGGTGCTGTGAGAAACTGCACTGCTCTATTTCATGCTTTATTCTGAACGGTCTGCCTTGCTCTGTGAAGTTAATAATTTCCCCTAAAAGGGAAGAGAGTGTTTAAAGCGGGTGCGATTATGCCAGCTGATTAGCATTCATTTCTCATTGTCACATCCCAAGAGAGAGGAATTTTTTATGCTCCCTTTTTTCCCAACTTTTGATTGCTTGATGTAGCAATGCTAGCAGCATCCTTTCAGTATCATCTTTCTCTCTGTCTCTTATTTTTTTGAGTGGATATATATGTCCATAATATATACCTAAAAATATCCCATCAGAATTTTTGTGGTGTTACATTTATTTAGCTGTGTATATGCCTACAGCCAAATACTCTCATGCATATGTACACATATGTACAGGTATGGAGATGAGCAAGACGTGTGATTGCCCTTAGAAGTATTGTAAGGAGACTCCAAAGTGGCACCTAACCCATTTGAAATACCCAGTGCCTGTTGACCATTCTGGGTAAAGGCTGATGCAGAACAGTCAAAGAAGTTAATCAAAAGAAAAAGGAGAAACAAACTAGTTAGAGGTGTGATCTCTAACTGTGTGATAGTTGCATGAGAACTGTGGCAGAAGATCCTTACTGGCCTTACTGCATCTCATTACATTTCTGTGTTGTCTTCTGTGAGTGTGAAGGACACACTGATGGTTGCTAGCATTTCTGTATTCATTTATCAATAAGTGTTTAAATAATTCTCCCTTAATTATGAAACCACAGATCACTGTATTTCTAACGATACTTTGCAAAGAGTGCCATTTTTATTCTGATTAAATTTTAATCTATGCAGTACATACAGAAGGACCTTTTCCCCTAACAAGTAAACAAATATGTTACTTTAGAGAGCTCCTAAACCCTCAGTGCATGAGTCAGATTTGGAAGCAGATTTATAGCATAATAACAGATTGCCATTGTTTGTTTGCATTATAGCATCTTTTACCCATAGTGTCCTACAAAATAAAGTGTTCACTTGATAACAATAAAACTTCCAACAAATTAATTGCTAGAAGCCTTTGAAAGGTAACGAACATACAAATGATGGCAGATGACTCTTTATCCCTCTCTTTAATTTGTTTTGGGCATTGATTATAGTGTTCGTAATCAGTGGAAGCACTGTTGAGAGTTGAATGGGCTGTGGGCAGGCGCTGTGGAAGAGTGATTTAACTGAATTCTATTGTGCAGGAGCCCAGATAGCCTGGTGTGGAGCTTTTATGAGAATAATTGAAAGCTTGCAACAGATCACTTCATAATGTGGTTTTGAAATTAATTCACCTCAATGTTGAGTTGACCCTGACCCCACTCCCTCTTTTCCGGATGTAGTTCATGCTACATTTAAACTGGGATCTCTCCAAGTAAAATTGCTGTGCTGCAGTAAACGTCACTATAAACTATGCAATTGTCTATATCGAACCATTGGTGGAGTGTATATAATAGCTTGACAATTGAATAGGAATTCTCAAGTTTATGACTAGCTAACAAGATCGAAGAAAATGAACAGGGCTCTAGAGCTTGAATGCGTTTACACACCACAGACATTTATTCTGAAATTGTTTTGATTTGCTCTCAGTGTTCATTGTTCATGAATGGAGGATGCCCTTTACATACTCCTCATCAAAATGATGAAACCACTGGAGTCAAGGATGATAAATGCAATTGGAGATGTACAAGTGAAGCCTTAGGAGTGTGATGATAAAGGCCAGCCTGTCTATGATATGAGCCTTTCTTTTGCATGATTCACAGCACCACTCAGCATGAGCTGGCCTGTTGCTTCTCCTATTGACTTCATGATAGGGCATGAACTTGTTCACCGACTGTAGCTTCTAAGCTTATTTGCAAACAATTATCTTGTGAAGTTACAGAAAAAAAATATCTCTTTTTTGAACAGCCTGGACTCTAGCTCTTTGTATATGTGATAATTATGATCAGAGGAAGCATACTGAAATATTAGACCTGCACTAGGATTTAATTACCTGCAGTTCCAAATCAAAGGACGGTTAAAAATGTTCCGTGTGTGCTTTAGCTATACAGGAAAAAATAATTCTAGGTTCACTCATTTAGTTTTAGTGTTGGGGGTTAAAGGTGTAATATATACACAGTTTGTGTGCAGCTTGCGATGTGCCACAGCATGCTAAGTGTAACTGTTGGGTGGCTTCAGGCAGCTCCCCTGGCTGTCTGACTGAGCCATTGCACCAGTTGGCTTACCTATATGTGTGTGCACCAGTGTCTGCTCTATCCCATTCCTGTCATATGTCCCTGAAATGCCTATCTCAATACACAAGCTCCCCAGGTAAAAAAATAGTCACAAGCTTGATTGAAAATATATGTGAACAGCTCCAGTTCAAATGGGATTTATTTCTGGAGACAAGACTCTTGAAGCTACAGAGTTAGCATGGAACTTTCCAAATGGACTTAAACTGTCTAGTAAGGCAATTACAACTGGGAAATTGCTACTAAGTTGAATCTTCCTGAAGCCTTTAAAGTAGAGATCCTGGCTTCTACTCTACTTTTTTTTTTTTTTTTTTTTTAAAACTTATCAATTTGGAAATGCATGAAATCTGTAGTGAAAACGTTTGGACATGTTGAAAAATATGAGTGAATAAGATGGGCATGTTTCCAAAACAACCCAGGTCACTTGGCAAAGAAGGTGAAAACAGTTTGTTTTTCATTTCTGACCAGGAACATTTCAATATGCTTTCAGTATGAGAGACTTCCGTCTTAGAATAAGTGGCTCTGAAAGTCTTGAAGATCATGCTACTAAATCAGAGCAACATGTGCTCCTACTATGATGCTGTGCACAACGCAGAGGTACAGTGACCAGGGGATTCTTGATTAGGATAAACAACGCTGTTATGATGTCTATCAGGCAACACTGAAATACAAAACATGATATAACCTAACTACATAACACCTCATTTTCTAGTAAAATCTTTTGCTCTAAGCTTGATGCTTATTTCCCCCAACATGCAGGTGGATTGCTCTTTCAGAAAGAGATTCACAGCACCCAGGCACTAAGTGGGAGAGCTGTCTAATCTAGTCACTAGGAAATCATGAGGATGAAGTAGGATTTATATCTTTTTCATTGCTGGAAAGGTTTAAGTTTAATTTTGGTGTATTTTGTAGAAGGTGGAAATACAGTTTTGAAATCACTTAGGCATACAAAGAGGACCTACATCTGCTGGTTGTTGGGTGTGTGTTCAGACAAATGAAGGGGAAACAGGAGCACCACTCTCCCCTCCTTTCTCTGCTCCAACTGTTATTAAAAGAATGGCAGCCATCACTGCAGTCTCTGTGGGATTTATCCTGGTTGTTTGGCAAGGAGTGATTTACGAACCCTTCCAAAGTAAGGCCCACTGGCAATCTAGGTGGAGGAGTGCCTCACTTTTTTGTCCAGATTGGGTTTATGGGCTAGCTAGGAATCAAATTGTTTAGTTCTAGAAATACACAAAGGTACATTCTGGGCATCAGTGAAAGTAAATAGTTAAGATTTCTGTGGAATAAGGGATTTCTATATTACCAGTAAGATGTTTCCAGTATTTAGGTGCCTAAATTTTAATCTGTTCTCACTTTAGCAGTGAAATCCTTTAAAATTTTGTCTCTCTATTATTTCTGTCATTGACTGTACATTACTGGAATCCCTTGTTCTTCTCTGAGATCAGAATTCTTTTTAATTAAATCAAGATATTAAAGGACTTGGTCAGAGTCTGTAAGTATCTAGAAGGGGTAGTTGGCTCCTTAGTCGGGGTTGTTGGCTCCTTAGTCTAGGAGGCAAAGATACAAGATACAATGGCTGTACACTGAAGCTCAGTAGCTTTAAATTAGAAACAAGGTTTTTTTTTTTTTTTTTTCTTTTTTTTTTTTTTTCCCCAGATGTGGAACTAACAGTGGAGCAATTTGCCAATGATTTATTGCGTTCTCTGTCAGTTAGATTTCTATTTTTTTGATTTTTTTTTTTTATGTTGGTTTTTTGTTTGTTTGTTTGGGTTTTTTTTAGCTAAGATTGAACTTGTTTTAAGGATTTTGAAAATCCAAATTTAAACAGAGATTAATTGAAAGAATCCTATGGTCTGTCAATCAGATGTTACTACATCATGTCTAGGCTTTGTCATTCCTGAATTTAAAAGTGCCATTCATTTTAATGGCTGAAGAACTGAGTTTTAAGGTCCCAGCCTTTTAAAGTATGTAGGTACATAAATTGAGAGGGAACTCAAGGCCTGGGATTGAGCTGTTTAGCTGTATGTATTTGTAACAATTAATACTGTTGAGATGAAACTTGGTGCGTGTTACAAAAGTGTCAGTATCAAGTTGGTGTAAATTAACTTGTAGCTGTTTATTAAAATGTTCTCCCTGAAGCATTATATTGGTTGCTGTTGGAGGTGGAAGTCTGGACCAGATGGACTTTGGTCTGAGTGTGACAGTACAGCGTTCAGTTCAGCTTTGCAGCATTCTGTCCAATGCATCTGTCAGGGAACAGTATCAAATGAGGGCTTGCATTAGATGATATAATTTTTGTTCTTATATCTACCCATTTTGCTTTGGTAGTAACCCTTTTCCTTGTTAGGAAAGAGATCTTAATTGTGTAAGAAATTGTCAGGTTAAAATACTGTTTATAAAACACCAGTTCAATAGACTGTTCCATGCTTTTGGGAATGGCTGGAATAATGGAAATCTTGGTTTAGGGCATAACTGGGGAAATACTGTTCTTCTAAGCAATGTCACAGGTGTAGCTGGATAAGATACTAGTGCATTTTGGAAGTAACTTCAACTCCCAAATGCAGACCTTCCCTTCTAGAGGAGGGATATTAAACGTTCTGCACCAGTGCTGTCTTCTAGTACAGAAACCTGTTTTTTCTTAATTTAATTTCTAGTAAATCCTTTTTGTTGAGACTGAAAAACTACATCCAAATGAAACAATTTCCAGTGAATGCAGATCTCTTTTTGAATGTTATCTCCCCCACTAGCCAGAAATGTTGGTAATAATAATTCTGGATCTCTTCTACAATCACTTACCTGTAATTAGGCTTAACAGCATGTGAAATGTATAGGGTCAGTTTTGGTTTTTAGGTATAAATCAAGCAGTTTTGTCTCTGCAACAATTTAGAATTTGTAAAACAGTTTACAAGTTAGCTCCTATTTGGCTGAATTGCATTACTGGACATCCTCCTTTACCCCACCCCATCATGTCTTCTTCCATGAGAGCAGCCACCGCAGGAAAAACAGTACCACAAGCTTCATATTGACACTGCCACCACAGAATCCCAAGTGACCATTCAGCTGAATGGAGGTTGATAACTAAGCTGGCAACAAGCTCAGTGGTTGGAATAAAAACAGCATCAGCTTTTCAGATCATACCCTTCTCTAATGTAATTAAATTCTGAGTCATAGACCTGGAGTGAGGCATGCTTCCAACTGATGCTGCATTTCCTGAAGGTCAGCTGGAGAGCAGTATATTTCATCAAGTGCAATCTATAGAGTTGCAAGTTTCCTGATTAGGTTTGCATTTGAAGAGCTTCCCAAGGCCTAACTTAGTTGGGAAATTGCCCGTTTAAGCAATAAAACATAATAACATATGACACTGATGCTTAATGTTATCACATATGCGAGAGTGCATATGAAATAGAAAGACAAACTGATTCAGGTTCTCCTTTTGCCAATTTTTTTAAGTAGTAGCATCAGTTCTCTGGATTGTCCTATTGCTTGTCTAAGATAATGAGTTTGATGAATAGCATTCAAAATATGTTTAATTCATTTCCCCCCTACTTATAGTTGTGGATTTACTGTTAGATCTTGCCAGCTTTTTTTTTTTTTTTTTTTTTTTTTTTTAGACTTTGTGAAGACTATATTCCTGCTTTTGTTACGTTTTATCACTTTTGTCTGACACAGATGAGGTAATTCCCATCTCCCCTGCTGGATGAGATAAACCCAACTGTTCATCAGAAGATGAAGAAAGCAAAAGTCTGCTAGTCACGCAAAGGAAACACTGTCTCATGTCCTCATTTGCTGTCCCATGATTATACATTGTATGACATGCTAGCTTGGAAAAAGGCTGACAGGAAAGGACATGAACATTACATAAATTTGTAGTTAACTTATCTGATCTTCCTGACTAACCAGTTCAAATTGCTTCCCTTTACTGAATATTTCAGGTACTTCCCTTCCAAAAGGTACTTTTATGATGAAATGCAGGAACGTCAACCATGTCATCCTTATTTATGCTTGAGTACCAGAGAAAAGACTATACTTAAACTTAACCTGGTATCTCAGTAACAATCATAGAAATAAATAGTCTGCTGTCTCTAAAGAGAGGGCAGGGAAGAGTCTGCAGATGGAGAATTGAGATGCTCTGAATTCTGAAATGTGCCCCCCTCTTTGTGGTCCCATGAAAATAAACCCCTACCTCGATAGAAGCCTACACTTAAAATTGACTACTGAAAACATCTTTCATTCCCCCCCCCCACCTTGGTGAAACCCGCTGACTCCGTCTTTAAAGTCTTCCTGAAATGCAATCAACTCTTCTTTCTCCCTTTTAGAGAGAAAACTCCCTAAAATTCTCCATCCAACTGGATGGAGAATTTTGTCATTAGCATTCTGAAGACAGAAGCCCCGAAGCATAGTGGAATGTCAGTGGGAAAACTCTTGTATCAGTCATGATCCATCATATTTTCATACAATATCTTACTCTTTTCCTTAAATATCAGGTCCTTCAAAATAGGCTTATCCCTGCAAGCTATTTCCCGTCTTTGACATGTGCTTGAAATAATGAGAGTAGAACCTGCATTAAAGTATGTCTCTATTTGTTCAGTGTCCCTAGGAAAAAAGATTTGGGGTCTTCTGGAGGCATTTAACCATGTGCAGAAAAGGTTTAAGATTGACAGTTCTCCGTGCCAAGAGAAACAGTTGTTTAACAATAGGGGTTACTCTTTCTATAAAATGTACACTTTCTATATATATATATTGGCAGGACAGGGGTGGAGAAGCTTCTCAGTTGTAACAACAGTTTCATTCTGGATAGTGAGTAGTTAAAAAAAACAAAACAAAACAAAAGATATAGCTAGATACATAATGAAGAAAGATACCTGTTTGTTGTTTGGACATAAAAATTCCATGCAGTTAGCTGTTCTCTTTTCCTGTAATAAAGGGTGGAAACACTGCTAATATTGTTACAGACACAGCTCAGAACTGCCATTTTAGACCCCTTAATAGAGGTTCCCTAAAACCTAATAGTTAAGAATTAGATCTTAGTGCAATTTGGAGGTTATCAACATTTGGTTTTGCTCTGAAATAGAAAGAAAAATTGATATTTTCTGAGGAAGAAATACTCTGAAAGATAGAGTAATAAAAGTTATTTTGACACTTTTACTTAAAATCAAACATTTTGGGATGATTGAAGTAGAAATAATTTCTTTTTACTGAAATAACATGGATTTTTAAAAATTGGTTTAATATTATACTGTTGTCCTAAAGTGAAAAAATGAAGTTCATCTAAACAGCTGATTTCAATGAGTCTTTAATCTCTTCCAGAGTTCCCTGGGAGTGGAAAAACCTTTTACACAGTGTATTCCCAGAAAAAGAAAAATATGTCTTAGAATTCTGGAGTGCTGTGGAAGTATGGAGAGTGCAGTCACATCAGAGAAGGGTAGGCAAAGATCGAAGGACAACACTGAAAAGAGTAGGGTACAGAGAGACGTATACCTTGTACTTAGAAAATGCTTAAGAAAAAAATGGGCAAAATGGTTTGAGTTTTCAGTGCTAGAATCAATAATGGCATATCCTGAAAATTAGTAGATATCTTGGAAAAAACTAAGCTGACAGATTTTAATTTTTTTTTATTATTATTATTTATTTTGAAGACAGAAAATGATCTGAAACACCTTCAAGAGTGTCAAGTGGCTACTCATCAATACCCATGGGCACATGGGTTTGGTCTGCCTGGGAAGTTCAAATGGAGGTAAACCTCAGATTAAGGTAAGTGTTAATACAGATTTCCTTTTTTTTTTTTTATAATTTAACTATATTATCACTTTTGAAGCAGGAGATTATTTTTTTTTTGAAGTAGTTCTCTAACTTGGGAGAACAGCATGCATTCATCAGAAAAAGAAAACAAAATTTTCTAAAGTCTTACTTGTGTGATCCTTACACACCTCCTCTCCATCCCTTTGTAAAGAATGAAAACAACTAGGAAATAATGTTGGGAATTCATTGTAGGATTAGAGGAGACATTTCAAAGGACACACTTATAGTTATGTAATATACTTCAAGAATAATCACGTACAAAATCCACAGAGGGCTAAAAATAAGCAGATTTTATTCCAGTGGAGGGGTAATTGTCCTCTGCCCCAACTACAGAAATGTTTACTGTCTTACTATATTTTAAAAACCAAGATGATTATCTTTAAAGCCTATATGAGGAATTTTAGAAGTTTCATTCAACTTCACAGACTCCTTTATTTTAGTCCAGGGAAGAATCACTAGATTGGGGAAAGGTAGTTTTTTTCCAGTAATAAGCAGTGAATCTGCTGCTTATTTTATTTTAGGAAATAGGATGGATGGAAGATATTTCTTTACTGATATTAAGTACTTTCAAGGCTCAGAATATAAAGGACAATCTCTATCACTTTTAAGAAGTCAGTAGTTAACATAATGTTTTTTCAAAATACTTAGCTTTTCAGCTACAAAATATTTAAATAATGAATAAAGATTTAGACTCTTGCTTGAAGTACAAGGTGCTGTTTTGTATCTGGTTTGTATCTGGTTTGTATCTGGTTCCCCTAAGCTATACAAAGCCAGTTAGGAAAAATAAGATGTTAAATTCACACTCTCTGTAACACTTGCCAGGAAGACCTGTGGCAAGGAAGCTGGGAAGGCTGTGAACTCTCCTGGCCTCCACAGTCATTCAGTGATCACCGTGAGGAGTAGCTCTCCTCCCTTGAAGAGTTCCAATAGAAGTGCAAGTGGTTTAAAAAAACCCGAAGGCTAAGCATGTCAAAGGCATGATTTAACAGTATTATTCAATGTATTTTAGGTGTCCAGGCCCTACTGAACTTAGGAATAGTTTGACATTTTTGAAAACCTTATTTGGTTTCTAAATAAATGTGCTGATTTTTTCATAAGTGTTGAATAATTGATAGCTCTTCAGGTAAGTCCTTAACAATGTTTATCATAAGTCAGCTATCATAAGAGTAGTAACTTCAGTATGTGGATCATGGGGATTTCTGTAAAGTTAGATGGTCTGAGGGAATGTTCATGAACAACCTTAACAACAGTATCTTTGATGTGACTGCCTCTGAGTAACAGATAAGACTGATACTTGTGTCACTTGCAGGATGTGATTTATAGGTTGAAGAGAAAAAAATTATAACAATGTCTGAGGAAGTTGCAGTCAGTCATTAAGAGCTATTTAGAAACCTGATGGTGAAGACTTAACTGTAATTTTTCAGAGCTGCCTAACTCCCATAAAAGTAATCTGGTTACCTCTAACAATTGCCTGTTGTATCCTCAGATAGATATTTTTAATTAAATTAGACCTAGATCCTCATCCGTTTTGCAAAGTTCACCTCAGCTTCCATGGATATTGGGCATTTATAGATATCATGGGCCATGAGAATACAATTTTTTATGCATAGCTCCAATGTGAACCTTTGAAAAACTCTGCAAGAAGTTCCAATGTGCTTACAGTCATTATATAGTACCTTTGTTCATGATAAGGTGGTGGGTTTTTTCCCAATTAACATCTCTGAGGAAGAGTTCACCAAATAACTTGTTCAGCATAGACTAACCAGCATGGTAGAAGTCTGCTGAGTACTTTAATTGATGTCCATTAAAAGTGCAAAGCTGTTCTGCTATGATCAGACACCCTGAGATGCACCTACAAAGGATCTTGATTCCATTAATTCAGTGGATGCTGCTTCTTGGGTAATGAAAAATTAAGCAAGCTTTGACCAAACCTTGGGAACATAACTCAGCAGTTAGCAATGGAAGCCCAATTAAAATACTTTCCATGTACTTGTTTTTAAATATTCATGCTATTGAACCATTCCCACTTAATGCATAAATGACAACATAATATCCAACTGTAACAGTTGGTGGAAGCCATTTTAAGTAGCAGTTTAACAAACAGAGATGGATTTTAATTTGCAATGCCAGTTGAGCTGTAATAAAAACTAGTATTCCAGCTGTGAAAAAAAAATAAAACACAGCTTGGTTTAGAGTTATTTACAGATGTGTAGGGATTTTTTTTTTTTCCCCTAAGCCATGCAATGGAACCATTTGGTCATTATTCTTTCCCAGAAACATTTGTATCGGATGCCCTTCCTACCCCTAATTCTGGAACCAAACTCCTAAGAAATCACACATTAAAATATTATGGCAATTTTAAGTACTCATTGATTACAGAACTCAATTTCCTGTTGCAAATGTGGCTGTTCAGTGTTAATATGGCTGCTTATTTGTTTTTATGGACTGCGATGAGCTTCTGTTGACTTTGAGATAAATCCTATACTGCTGTCTTTGAATGATTTCCATGTGTTGGCATTGTTGCTGTCTCCTGGAGTGTTATTAGGATTCTTGCAACTTTGATTTCTGTTTGTTTATCCTTCTCAAAATATCAGTGCCTGATATCATGGTATTTTGTGAAAGTTTTAGTGCTTTTTCTATAATAACGAAATTCCTAGTTGCATGAGGGAAAATTCTGCAAATAAGGGCCAAGCACACCCTTGAAATCTCTTCAGAAAACCCAAAACAAAAAAATCGTAAGCTTTTCTTTTCTTAACATTAGGTTAGGGCAAGGAGAAGGTAGGATCAAATATTCTAAAGCAAGCCTGGAGGAACAGTTCTTGGTACATTCCACTGAGCAGAAGATGTTTTCACTAACTAGCACAGTGACCTTTCTGCCCTGCTTTATGGCTTTATTTAATATATACAAAATTATGATCCCTGAATTTTCATCTGTACCTAAGCATGAACAAAATATTATTGCCCTGGGAAGGGTTAGAGAAAATACTTTTATTATTTGGATTAAGGAATTTGGCCAGTGAAAGTTTTCTTGGTTTTTTCAGTTTGGTTTTTTTTCTCTTTCTTTGTTTGTATTGGTATAGTCTTATTAGAGACCAAACAACGGTAAAATGGACTATATTGTAAGCTAAGCTCTCAGGGACCTGAAAGTCTGCAAGCAATAAGCATAGCAGCAAAGTTCCCAGAGAGGACAATTTGTAGAACTCATAAGCCTGAAGTGCTTTAACTGAAGCAGAAAAGTTCAGAAAATAAACAGGGACAACTTCAAAGACACTAAGAAATTGTGATTAGAAGTTTGCAATACACGGGAAAACAAGGGGGAAGAAAAAACATGTATGGTGCACTCACACAGCAGGGCTGGAAATAAGGCTTTATTAGAGGCTAGGAGAACGATGCACGTTAGGAAGAGGAAATAGCTCTTCTGACCTTGTGTAGGAAATCACGTTAATTGTGTCTACCTGAGATTCAAGCTTTCTTATTTTAACTACAATTTTTAGAACAGCCACTGGTTTCACTCTTAAGTAACATGCAGGACTGTGGCAAATATTTCACTGACAAATGGAGAAGCTGCAAGTGAATGTCTGAAGGCCACTGGTTTCACTCTTAAGTAGCTCAAGTAACATGCAGGACTGTGGCAAATATTTCAGTGACAAATGGAGAAGCTGCAAGTGAATGTCTGAATTATAGCTTCCTTAATTGGTAATGACATCAGGAGAGTTTAACATGAGCTACTGTCATCTGAACTGCGTGTGCGTTAAACAGATGAAGAGCACAACAGTAACTTGGCGTACTCATTAATTGTTTGGGAGGAACGAGGAATATGGGGAAAGGTTGAATCGCAGTACAGTGTATATAAAACCCAGAAATACTCTTGAACACGTCAGCCTACTGCAGTCAGCCTACTGCAGTAAAATTGATAGCATATCTTGTGGTGGAGAGAAAGGTTAAAAAAATCCCCAGAGAAAACATTTTGAAGAATGCAACTTTTATAAAGTGTGAAGGATTTTAGTTCCACCCCACAAACAAGTGTAAAAAGTCATTTGTTTTCTCAAGGGCTTTTTCTTGTATTTTAATTTAATTGCCTTTCAAAATAATGGATAACAAAGCATTTTGCATTAGTGCACATCAGGAAAGCAGACTCCTTGCATGCACCAAAATGTGTCAGAGTGTGTCCTGGTGTACCATGCAAGCGAGAAGCCCGTGTGACTTTACCTGACAAGCAGAAAGCAGGGTCAACTGGTCCTTCCAGTCACCCAGCTCTGAACGCGTGGGAGAGATGTGGGCTGGCGCTGGATCTGAGGACTGATCGGAAGTTGGGTCACTGGACCTTATGCGTAAACTGAGAGGTCTGCTCTCCTGACACTCTATTTGAAGCACACATAACAAACGACTCAGCGGAAAGGCTAAAGAGTAATGGCTACTGTGTACAACCAGGATGAGAACTCCTTTGCCTAGTTTCCTTTTCTTTTGAACCAATAGATGTCAGTGATGAGTGACCCCTTTGGAAAAGACTGAGAGCAACTCTCGAACAGTAGGAAGAACAAATGGGAGAGTATAACATGAATTCTTGACTTGCATGCTGAGAGAGAGAGGAAAGATGAAGAAAACATGAGGCCTAATTTCATTCCATCTTTCTGCAAGACTGCAACACTAAATAGCTATCTTCTGGGAAAATACTTGCTCATCTAAATTCACTGAAAATACTAACTTACCATCCATCACTATCACCTCTCTCATTTCTGGCTTACACCTTTTGAGATCCAGGAGAAACTTTTTAGAATGTAAGCTGTTCGCTTTCCTGCCTTCAGGGCTGGATTTCCGTCATTCTTAGTTAAAAGCTGGTGGCATGGCATTTTTGCAGAGGGCAACAGAATTACTGCTATGCAGATCACTTAATTATTCCAAGTGTTATGAGTGCAAGTCTCTGAAGATGACAATGTAATGCAGGGAAAGCTGAAATGAGAGGTAATGAAAGGTAATGAAAAAGTCAGAGGTAGACAAGATGATCCTGTGATGCGAGGTCAAACAAAACAAAACACTTAATAAAGGACTGTGGAGCTGGAATTAGCCAGTATTGCTGAATGGGCCACCAGTGTCACAAAAGCAATATACTCACTGGGAGTGGGGGAATGTAGAATGTCAATGCAGTATAGAGCTAACTCCTCGCACTCCCTGGAGGCTGCTTAAAAGCTAACATTGCACCTCCTGAAAATGATTTATCCTGTATTCAGCTGCTATGTGTAAAAGAAAAGATGAAGCTTCTTGAGGGAATTGGCAAAGCAAGCAAACACAAAATGACTGTCACCCCCCAAAAAGAGCTGTCTCAAAATTACAGGCTTTCCTGAATGAAGAATGCAACCAGAGGTATGGACATCTCCAGGACATCTTTTGCTCCAAATAAAAATGTTATTAGAATTTAGGAAAAAAACTTTACAGGCAATAAATAAAATTTACCTGATCATTCAGAGCCAGGACAAAACTATTCATTGTCAAAATTTCACTTAATGCCTGGGACTAGAATATTGAGTTTACAGGGAAGAGACTATAGGGAACCCTACTACATTGCCTTTATTCTGCATGTCCCTGCCAGGGAACTTGTTGGTGTAGATTATTGTATTTATCATTTGAATTGAGAAGAAACTGAAGTATCTTTCTGGCTTGGACCATGACCCTCCTGTGCTAGGTATTTTACAAACAAAATTTAACAAGACAGTCCCTGTCCTAAATCACTTTTAATCTTAAAACAGATAACAGATGGATACAGGCAGATGGCAGAGAAAAAAAATTGTGATTAGGTCTGATCAAGAATGTTTTCTCATCAAAACTATGGTGATTGATAAGCTCTCCTTTAAAAAATTTGGATTTGACAGTCTTTAAAGGCTTTTGATGAAAAGTAAAGGACAGAATTTCCAGTCAAGGTAAGGGGACCAGCAGAGCAAAATAACAAGGTTGTCACTTAAGTGCGCTGTAGCAGATCAAAGTTCAAGTGTTTTTTCTGGATTAGGTATGATTTAAATCAGGCTTTCATACTTTCTGTGTGAATGCTACCCCTTAACTTTGTCTGGAATAAGGCCCAGCTTATTTTAAGTATGCACGCACATATATATGAATAAGTATATATATACAGACACACATGCGCACAGACATACGGTAATGAAAAAGTCTCAGATCTGTCTGAGTGTAGAAGAAGACTCAAGTTTTCTTGAGGAAACCACTTCCACTTTATATGTAACCAAAGCTAATACATGGAGAAAAGAGATGCAGACAGGGAAAGTATAGAAATAAATTACCTGAAAGGCAAATATTTAAGTTTCAGTCACTGATTTGGCTTCAGCACTA
The DNA here is from genome assembly GCF_000687185.1 of Egretta garzetta. Taxonomy (NCBI): domain Eukaryota; kingdom Metazoa; phylum Chordata; class Aves; order Pelecaniformes; family Ardeidae; genus Egretta; species Egretta garzetta. The sequence goes on from NW_009259237.1 coordinate 67,626, forward strand.
GTCTCAGACTGTTGTAAATTTGTTGTAGCTCATCCACCTACAATGGAGATGTTCCAATTTAAATCCTCAAATTTCTTTTAAAACATTGGACAAGAAGGTAGACTTGTAGTGAACCCTTACAGAGGAGTGAACTGTGGACTGTGTAAGGGACTTTCTTATGGATCACCGTTATCAGAAGGGCAGAACGCTTCCTTCTGAGTTCTCTTCCTTCAGTTCTTCATCTCAAAAGAGATGAAGATTTCCTTTTCTGCAAAGGGGTCTTCAGCAGTTTTCAACAGTGCCTCGTGAGTCTCACCCATTCATAGCATTACAGTGGAAACACACCAAGGAGTTTAAACCAAGGTGGTGAGAGGATGGCTTAGAAATGCGATAAGTTTTGTGTGCCTTAGAAGAAATTATCTTTGTATTTAAAATTGTGTGAGAAAGCTGTTTCTGTAACTTTCAGAGGAACCTTCAATCTCCGATGAACCAGTATCAGACACCCAGTAAAAATGTTTAGCTGAATACGAAATAACCTCTCAGCTAATAATAATAATGAACCCCCTTTATTTTTCAGATATGTGCCATACACTGCTAAGCATGGGAAAAATAAACGGGGACTTCCCTGTCTCATCCCCTACAAAGTAAAGTTATTTTAAGGCAAAGTTTAAGACGGAAATTTCATTTACATATAAATGTACATCGTATTCAGTACTAAACTGGCAATATGAAAGCTAATTGAGGGTAAGTACTAATTGGAAGTCTGATTTGTATAGTTTAACAGTGGAATAGTGTAAATACATGTTGAGATGCAAAATACAATGTAAATCTTAATTCAGTACTAGTATCCCTTTCATTGTTATATAGTTACAACCAATGAATATATTGGCGTCCCTTCTGGTTGACATATTGCAGTATTTTGTGTAAAATGAATTTTAATACATTGACGCTCCCATAGAATAGTTTGATTCCTACTCATTGTGATGATTTTTTGAATGAAATCAAACATTTCATGGCTTAGATTAGCTATGTTTATTACATATTTACCATGTTCAACATTTTATCAACCTGAAAATGTTGCTTGAATTTACTTTGTGACCTTTTGGGTCATATCACCATGAACAGTCATGCATAAGCTTGTGGATGTTTAATCCAACCTTTGAATGACATTGGAACAGGAATGTTTTCTTGCAAACCAGATCTACTTCTGTAAGGTAAAATAGAAATAGGAACAAGATTTAATCTTTTTGATCTGTTTTGTTTGATTTTGGTTTTGTCTTAACCACAGTGCAACAATCAGTAGTATATAGTAAAGCTTTCTGCCCGAACAAATTGTTCATAAAAACCCAATGTCAATTAGGGTTTTTTGAGAAATGCTTTTTTTTATGTTTTTCAGGCTAAACATAGGTCAAAAAATGGGATTTGCCTCATCGTACCTCTATATTTATACAGTGTTTAAAGGGTTGTGGTATGATAAGAGACTTTTTTTAGTTCTTAAAGATTTATGATTCTGTTTTAAAGATTATAAAAAACCTATTCTTATTGCAGTTAAAAAACCCCTTTCAGTCTTTATATGAATTTAATTATCCCAGTAAGAAAAGATTTAATTTTAACATTTCCTTTTAAGGATGGAAGTCTGTTTCTGTAATTTACAAGTATGTCTTGTGAAGTAAATTAAAAACACCGTCAGTGTACAGAAAGAAGCACATAATGGGGAATGTAGACGTTTTTCCTATAAATTTATTCTCTGAATTTTGAATTGCTACTAACTTCCTTCCTGTAAGATTGGAAATGGGAATAATATAATATCGTCTTTTCTCCAGGGCAGCCATTTAAATGTTGTTAGCAGGCTAAGTCGTGCCTAAATACTTAACACAAAGTAGAAGGAAAACATTGTGGTGACTAGAAGTAAAGACACTTAGTGATAGTATGAGAAAAAACCTTACAAGAAAAGTTTAACTCCTGAAAAATTGAGGCTTTGGATTTTTGGAAGGAGCTAATCATGGGAACTTAACTAAAAACCGACCTGAGTTTATGAAGGAAGTCTTGATTGACCTGCTCCCTCTCCATGTCATGGAGTCTGTCTTGCTTTCCCTCTTTGTCCATTCAGTTTCATTCTGGCCCTAAAGCATGCCTCTCGCTTAATGTATCCTGCCTCCATTTTTTTGAGACTTGAGATCCCTGTAAGTTATCCCAGATAAGATTTAACTTACAGATAATGGTCAAAATCAGAGAATACTGATAAAATTAATTCTTACTAAATACTCTGTCCCTGAAGGAAATTCTTCACTCTTGCAGACGAATTGGGCTGGATTGGTTTCCTTAGTGTTCAGCCAATTTTTTTTTTCCCCTAATATCATCACTGAGTAAGAGCCATGAAGCTGATGACCCTCCATTTGTCTTTGGTCTGGGATATATATACCCAGTCCCTACATTCAGTGGCACTTTTTTGTGATACAGGAATTTATGACTTGTACATAAGAAAATTCCCTGAACTGTCACAGCAGCAATCCCTTTTCTATCATGGTTAAAAAGAAAAATAATAAAAATGCATTTCTGTTAAAGCTGAAGGCTTAGCTAGTATATTTGGAATAAAAACAGAATTGCTATGATAGTTTTCCTTTCACTTTATGGCAGTATAAGAAGGATTAATACACTGTATGAGCATACTGGATGATAATAAAATAGAAGAATTAAAATCACTTCAACATATTGTAGATAAACCTTTGAAAATAAGTAAAAATTCAGTCTTAAGTATTAGAATAATTGGAATGTATGAGTAACTTCTCCTAAGAAAAGCTACTTTTTAAAATGCTCATTATCAGGGTGTAACAGGAGCAAGCATTGCATTGCTGGTGATAACATGTACAGAGGGACAAGAAATTGAAAAGGTGGAGAAAGTCTATAGAAGGTTAAAGGAGATGGGGGGGAAGATGATCCATCTATCATTTCTGCCACAATAAATCTTCCTTTTTTTAGAGAATAGTGTGACCCCAGAACAATGAGAGCAAAATTGCTCCGCTCCGCTATTTCCAGTGTCTTAGTATCACTATGGAAGTCTTGCTGATCATGAACAGATCATGTTTTCAAAGTGTTTGTTGTCACAGGAAACATGATGCCTGTGGATGCTGAACATTTCTATTTCTGGCAAATAGCAAATCTCTAAAAAAATGATTGTATTTAATACAAAATTAAATAATAAAATAAAAAAAATGAAATGAAAGATGCAGCATCATCTTGTTAGCCAGTAGGTTTCTATTATTCATCAAATCAGAAGGTAAGTCTTCTGCATCATTTTTTCAAATATCAACAACCAAAACTTAACAACGAAGAAACACCCAGGCACTTCAGTTGATGTAACCATGAAGATGCCAGTGCACTTTGAAAAAGAGTATGCTATCTCAGTCTGGAGGTGACAGACTCTGAATGTGGAATGTATGAAAGAAAATGTGTTATGGTGGTAGTACAGATGTGGGTAAATGGCATGCTTGGGTTTGTATTTCTCTGAAGAACAGTATAAGAATTAAAGCACAATTTCTTTTTAAAAAATTATTTTCATAGAAAACCTAAGAAACTGGGTGGCATCTTGTTTTGGTAGGGAAAATATGTATACATGGCACATTGTATATTAAAAGTCATAGATACTATCACTGCTGATCATAATTAATATTAAAAGACACAAACAGATCTAAGAACTTGCATTAATCTCCTTTTCTAAATGCTGGAAGTTGCTTTGTGCTTAATTAAGGGGTAGGATAATCTTGTCTTTATGGCTAGGCTGGAACTGAGTAGGTATTCGAGTCCTGATTCTGCCACATGCTGCCTTTATGATGTTAATCAGAATGCTTTTATCTCTATTTTTTATTTGAAAATTGGACATAACAGTTCCTTTCCTCACAAGAGCAAATATTATATCTATTGCTAACTTTATAGTGAACATTTATGGAGTAAAGCAATTTTATTTCCACTGTATGTGGAGCTGGTGAGACAATGATTTTTGAATATTGGCCAATCTTTAAAAAAAAAAAAAAAAAAAAAAAAAAAAAAAAAAAGAGGTTGGAAAGATGAAATAAAAAAGTGTAAAAGCTCAGCAAACAGTTGAAAGAGAAGCCTGTTCAGAAAACTGATAAAAAAGATCATAGCAGGGAAGGCAAGAAATGGCCAAATTGTTTAACTTTTGAAAAAAGGAGACTTAGTTTTACCTTGTCTTGATGTCCAAGATATTTCTGATTGCTCTTTAATTTGTACAAAAAGGGATAAGCAGATACAGTGAGTGAGAGCCCAAAATGGACCAATTCAGAGTGGAAATAAAGGGAACGTTTTTAAAAGGCCAGAAAGGTAATTGCTGTGAACAGATTAGAATTTCTATCAACTGTAATCTTTTAATGAAGACTAAACAATTTTCTCAAAGATACTTTATAGCTCAGCAGAAGTGACAGACTTGATGCAAAAATTATTGGTCTGCATCGTGAAGAAGGTCAGTCTAGACTGTCCCAATAGTTCATTCTGGCCTTAAAATCCATAATCCTATGAATTAATGTTTGTGAGTCATGCTGATACCATAATGATGAAGGCCATAGAAGCATGTAAATTATGCCAACTTACTACAGGTCTTGGAAACAGAAAGGAAGAGAGACTGCTTCCAGAAAGCGATCTATGAACAGATCATTGCAATATTTTTCACAAGTTAATTCTGTGAAGGGCATCTTATGTTCTGTAATGACAAGATCTTGTGCGTGACTGTGAATCCATCTGCTTTCTTCTGTGGGTTAGCTGATGAGAGGAAATTGGACTTGTTGGTACAGGGGGTTATGTCTTAGATGAGTGGTACAAAAATAGGCCACAAAACTGAGAACTAAACTTGCTTTTTTTTTTTTTTTTTTTAATCCCCACAGATTATTTATTTGCAAAGAATGAACTACATAGTTGCCTCCTCACAAATTTGGTCATGTTTACTAAATAATTTCAACAGAAGAGAAAAATTGTTGTCAGCACTAGATGTCATGGATGGACATGTGTGAGAATGGCGTCTTTCCTACTGTCCAGGAGGTCAGCTGTTACAGAATTCACCCAGAATATGGCAAATCTGAGATCCTCCGGCCTGGAAGGATTTCAGTTTAAGTTTCTAACCTTCCAGGGAAGGTTACCTGCTGACCTAACCAGCAGGTACCACGGTATTCTGGTAGTGCAGAGATGGAATCAGCTCCAGGTGAGCTTTCTGATTATCTGATTCTCAGTTGTTTGTTTTTGGTATTACTGGTATTTAGGAAGAAGAACTGAAAGTCTTTGCTTAAGCATAGCTTTTATGTTGGGGGTGTTAGGAGGTAGGAGAAATGAATACCGTTTTATTCTAGCAGTAGAGAGAGATACGGGTTTCCTGTGCTCCTGTGTGCTTTAGCCATGCACCATTATATATAATTGGATAAGTAGCTTCCCTGGAAATACTACCCTCCCTGGTGAATCTTACCCTCCTTTTTCTTTTTTTTTAAGCTTTCCTTAAGCTATTACTCCAACACTTTATTTTAGTAACAGGATGTTGCATATAAGGTGAAAATTATTTGTTGAATTATTTTTCTATCTCAACGAGAAAAAAGCAAATTATTTAAAATCTGTTTGATCCAAAAGAATGTATTGTTTCTTTTTTCAGGTCAGCAAGTGAAACAAAAATTGAAAATATTTCTATAATTCTGTGGGTTTCCAGGCATGAAGATGGAAATAGTCAAATAGTTGATGTTAAAATTCAAGAATGTGAATAGTCCTCATGTCTATGCAGACACTGACTTTACTGGGCTTATTTGCATGCTGAAGTGTCTCACTAAATCAGAACAGAATAGGCTGGAGTTGATTTTGGTATTGTATTATGCTGAGATAACCACTGATTTGGGTGAAAATAGTGTATCAGTGTAATGAATCATATCCATAATATTTTTAAATCGATTTTTTTTAAAAAAAGAAAGTCCCTGGCAGAATTGGACACTTATTCAGCAAAATGGCTTTTCATCTTGCCCCTATGAGAAGCAACAGTTTAACATACAAATAGGGGGAAAAAAATCAATGCCTTTTTCTGAGTTTCTCTCTGTTTCAAGCCCTTGCACAATGAAGGTCACATGCACCTTCATTCATCCCTTATCTTCTGACATTTTTCAAGGCATACCTTGTGTTCAGTGTTAATGCCTGGAGCATTATATGTCCTTAGCACATCCTTCAGGACAATATACAACTCTCTTATCTTCCTCGATTCAGAGACATGCACTGCAGTTTGAGAGGAGGCTGAAAGCTCAGTAAAACAAACGGACATAAAAGGTTAGATACCTTTTGCATTGGTTGTCTTTTCTCTTGACCTGGGCTGCTCATTTTCTTTTCTTGTTTTTCATCTGCGTATTACACACTTGGAATTATTTTAACCTTACTCTTCCTAGAAGTGAAAAGCACAAAACACAACACAAACATTAAAAGCTAGAATGCGCTTTGCAGAAAGTTTGGATGACTAATATTCATCTGTAGAGTAGTACAAGTAACTGTTGTTTGTCGTCTAAAAAGAAAAAAAAAAAATCAGGTGAAACCCAATGTTTGCTCCACTGACTACTTAGTAACATTAACATTAATAATTTAAGTACAATTTTAAATAAAACCTGATTTAAAACAAAGCATTGAAATAAGTAAAATTGTTGAAAATATGTAGAATGTTTTCAGAGAAAGAGATATTTTCTTGAACATATTTCACATAAGTCCAAGAGAAGTTTTGTTGTTTTGAATCTTTGCTTGGGTGGGCTAGCTTTGGTGTGGGTGGAAGGAAGATTGCATGTATGTGTTGCAGCAGGTCAACAAGAACTGAAGGTGTCAAATAAATTGATACCAAAAGTTGCTTCAATTACTTTCAACAATATATCTCAAACTATGAAAATTGGAGACCCTACTATTTTTAGGAAACAAATTTTCCCTGCAACTCTTATGTGTTCTTTTATTTATATTTTCTATCATACCCTCACTAACATGCACACAGAGGTTGTTAATGTCCTTCTATACTTCAGAATACATTACTTTAAGCAGCCTATAACAGATATAAAATCTAGGCAAGATACTACATTATTCATTCCAGTCAGTTTGAGTTATTGATTATGGCATTTTGAGGTATTCCTGCACTTGCAGTTTTTTCTTCTCCCTCCTAGACTGATAATCTAGAAAATGAAAAAGAACAGAGAAAAATAAGAGCATAGCCTTGCTTCCATTTTCCTTTCTTTGTTTAATTCAGTAGCACGTTTATGAAGCCTTTGTTTTTCTTTGTAGCATCACCATTTCCATATCTTGCACATGGTCAGCCCTCAGAGAAGCCTGGCTGCATGCATTGTGTCAGCCCTTAGTTTGATACAAAAGTGCAGAATTTTCCTTTATAGAGGCACAGCATTTTTTTCCTTCATAAATGCCAAACTGAATGAAAAATACTCCTTAGAGAATTAGAAAATAATGAATGATTGGCATTTGGTGTACAATTTCTTATTCTAGTGAGATTTTGGCATGCCATTCACTGGGAAATTCAGAGTATTGAATGACATCCACATTTACCAGATGGGCTGTCAAGGCATACTATGTGTCAACACCTTTGCAGAATATCACTTGAAGCCTAATTCATCTTATTTATGGGCATTCAATTTGGTGCTTCTGAGTAAGGTATCATATATTTTTTTCCCACTCTAAAGCTGTTCAAGTTACTAAAGCTATGGCTTGGTCTCTACACCCACAAAGGGTATCTGTGTGTGGGAACAGGACTTGGGGGAGAGACATGGGAGCACACATGCATGGAGTCAGTGATAGAGTTCTATGAGGTTGTCTTGTGCTCTCTCACTTGTTGGTACCTCAAGGCAACATGTATCCTATCGCATCCAGTAACCAACAGAAACTGGTTGAAAGTTCAGCTCGTGGCCAGTTAAAAGTTATGTTCCTCTACTAATAAAGGGCTACTGTTGTTTAAGTATTCAGTAATGACCTGTTTGTTGGGATGAAGTCCTCAACAACCTCAAATGGGGTGGAATAGTTGATCTGCTTCATAGCATAACAGGGCTGCCACTCAAAAAGATATGAACAGGATGAAGAAATGGGCTGAGAAAAGCTTCCATGAGGTTCAGTAAAGACAAAAGCACCGTTCTGTGCCTGGGATGTAACAACCCTAAGATGTGGTACAGGAAGGGAGTTGTCTAGCTAGAAAACAGCTCTGCATGGATGCCTTGATAACATAGCCCCAAGTGCATGTGAGAGAGGGAGGCGAGTACTGAGTTTCTAGTACTTCTTACTTTGTGAATGTCAGTGGCCACCAAGAGGTGATACTAAGTACAGATTGGTGTTTGAAATACATAAATGGCAATTAAGGTTTCATCATACCAGTAATTTCCAGCACACTGCAGTTCTGGAAAGAACCACAAAATCAAGTGCAGCTATGTTATTTCAGATATGCAGTGTCTTCTGTGTTCGTTACAACAGGATAGATCACAAATGAACCGGTTTCAACCCACTAAGGTTACGCTTTCTGTAAGGTTTCTTTGCTGTTTAAGCAATACCTTATTTGTTGCAATGTAGTCCCTCTGCTTGTTGCCCTATTCACCACAGCCTGGAGAGCAGATTGAATTCTTCATTTGACTTTTTTCCCCCCCCCTCTTGTCAGCTGTGTTTCTCAGTCTCTGATAAATTTTTTTTTCTCACTTCTGGATTCTCTCAAATTGGTTCGTGTCTCTCCAAGTGTGTTGCCCAAAAGCGGACTTAATTTAACTGAGGACTTGCGAGTGCTGAACTGAGCTGAGAGATTTCTTTCTGTATCCTGCAGGTCATAATTTTGCTTATAATCCCAGTATGGTGTTTCCCTTTGTGCAACACCTAAGTGGTGATTCATGTTCAGCTTGCAATCCACTATAACTCCCAAATCTCTTCATATGAAACTGCTATCCAACCACTTCATTATGTGGTGATTTATCTAGATTTCTAAATAGCAGGGTTGTAGAGCGGTGAACACAGCTGCCTGGAACAGGTTTCATTCTTGGCCACTGACCATCTAAATAAATATCTTTAGAAGGTTGTACCAGCTGCTTGTTAGAGCAAATAGCCAAGAGCCAGGAAAATTCTGAGATCAAATCCTAATTAAACTGCTGACTTGCTGCATGACCTTGGGTGGCTACAACTCTTTGTGTAGCCATGAGCCCCAAATCAAAACCTCTCAGCTGAGCTTCTCTCTGAAGACAGATTAAAAAAATCGTACAAAACAGAACCTATGTACATCACCGATAGTAACATCCTGTTTGTATTGAACTTCTAACCTGACCCTGACACTTAATGCAAAACAGATCTGTGCCTTCCTATATGCTTTTTGTTCTTATTTGTTTGTATGGGTTTGTAGCTGCATTATTCTTAACACAGATACATCCACACAGGATTATCAAAAGCAGGTTTTTGCAGATCTGGTTACCTATTTTATCATACAGAAATGTGGATTTTTTTTTTTTTTTTCTGTGCAGCTTGCATAAGATGATGCATTTTTGTGGGAAAGTATTTGGCTACAGTGCTCCTTGTATAAGCTTCAACCCAGAAGTTTACTGCTAGGCACTACACTAATAAGCACTAAGTTGTTAACTTAAGTCATGCTGGACTTAGGCTGTATGCAGAAGGCTAATGAGTGCAGGGACAGCAGGGAAGAAAATGGGGATGAATGACCAATGCACTAACTGCCCATGAAACTTGAGCTGTACTAGAAAAACAAGGGGGAGGATATGCGGTTACAAATGTGAAAAATCAAAGCACACATCTTTGCATACAGTTTGCCAGGGACCTTGTCTGGAATGTGTTTTAAATGCTAACCATTCATCCAAACAAAACTGTAATATGCCAGTATGCACAAGCACCAGTTGATATATTTGGCAGCTGAACAGATAGGAAATCTCTGTGAAGTTTGCAGGATTCCCAGTCACAAGGGAGGACCAAATGGAGGCACATCTGCCTTACTGTAACTTTGTCCAGCTGAAGCCCTGCGGTGTGACCCAGCTGATTAATTTATCTGGCTTGGTAGCACTGAACTTCCCAAGTTTGAAGGAGACGTTTGCTGTCATATGGTTGGAGAGCTGACAGAGGTGCCCCAAATGGTAACCAGACAATGTAGGTTTAAAGGTCAGACCATTCTCAAGAGCCAAATCCTACATGCTGGCTTCACAACGTTGTTGCACGAGTGGTACCCTCTCGTTGAGTGTAATGCAGATAACTATGGAAACAGGTGTGCACCACTGAAACAGCACAAACTCAGCTTATTATTTACCACATTAAGGATTAAGAAGTAAATTAATATATGAGATGTGCTATCTTAACAAGATTTCTCAAATCATATAGAAACACAGAGAAGGGAAATGAGAAGAACAGAGGAGGGTCAGAGGAGGAAGGTGGCTGAGAAGGCATGCACTGTTCTATTCTTAGGTTTGCAGTTGCCTGAGATGGTTGGTTGGCTGGTTAGTTTTTGGCAGGGGGAGCATTTTTGTTTTCTTGTGTTGAATGGTACCTAGTGGTTATTGTCATGATGCTGATAAAAGCTATGGGGAATTCAAGTAATATCTTTACTACATACTGCAAGGAAGACTGGAAATACTCAAGTTAGCTGTAAACAATCTGGTTTTTTAGTGACAACCAAGGATCCACTGGACTAATTTATTCTCCAATTTCAATATATTTAGAGCTACCTGGGGAAATCTGTACACTGGGGAATTCTGTGCTATATAGATATTTCCCAGACTAGGTGGTTCAACAGCAGAGTCATACGGGGGTTTTTTGAGTGTTAAATGTAGAAAGGAATCTCTGCTGCTCTTCTTGGTAATTCTGCCATGGATATAATGTTGTACAGGTTTTCCTTCTGTGGTAGAAAGGAAGAATTGAATTATGAACTACACCTGTGTATCCTGCTGCTGCTGAGCTAGGAAAGCATAAGCATAAGCAAAGTTTGTGCAAGAGTAGGACTTCTGCTCAGGTGCTGATAGGAACACTGTTATTCTGGAACTTCACAGTTAAAATATAGTTCAGTTACAAAAATGAACACAAGTTGCATCCTACCTAGACTGTTGCATATGTGAGTTAAGTATTTGGAGATGAGGTTTTCAAAAATAGAAGAAATAAAAATGTAAGTGCTTATATTCCTTAACAATAGGTCTGGCAGCATTTGATCTGATTTCTCAGCATGTGGATCCTTAGCAACCGCAGATGAGTTTCTCCTAATCTCTACAGAACCTTCACTACCTTCATAACCTTCATGTACCTGGTACCTGAAACTCCGCTACTTCCATCAATCACAGTCATGATCTAATTATGATATCTCTTCGTGTATCCCTACAGTTGTAAGAAGTGCTCTTGTGTGCTGGAGAAAGATGCCCTAGCCTGAGGATGCTCGGCTGTATCTTCGGATCTTCTATATGGGAGGTACTACTGAGAGATGGAAGCGGCTCTTTGAACAGCAAGGTTTGTATAATGCTAAGTGTTGCTTTATATGCTGGTTGTGTAACGTAGTTCAGTGATAGCACTAGAAAAGTATTAATTGCCCCTTATTCAAAGAGCAGCTGCTTTTGCTAGTGTATCTGTGATTGTTCTCAAAAGTGATAGCTCCTAAGGTGTGTGCTAAAGAAAGCAGATTCATACCTGGTTTTGCTGATCAACTCAGAAATGCAGAATATAGCTTAGCTTTAATGTGGAAAAGTAGCTCTTGCTCATGGAGCTTATTTTTTCACTTGTGCTCACTCTCAACATTCTATGTACATACATATGTACATGGGGAGGGGGAGGGTGCTGGGGAGGGGCTATGTATCCATATCTCCAAGTATAGACATTCTTGGTTTTGAGCTTCCTTTGACTGGTTCCGTGACTATCTTCATTAGAAAGCAAAAGTCACAGTGACCCTAGCTACTTCAGGACAAATTTACAACAAGCACTTAACAAAGGTGTTACTGAATAGGGAAAGGTCAGTAAACAGTTTGCTAAGCTGACTAATTTCAAAATAATCTAATTTATCCATCAAGTAAATAAGTCTACAGAAGCATGTGCTGTAGCTGATTCCAGCATAATTTTTATGACAGCGGTTAAAACTTGAAGTTAAAACATTTTTAATACTTATAACACAAACTTATACAACATTGCTAAGGAAAAGTGATGTTTTTCTTTTGCATTGAATGAAATTTGTGAAAAATGAAAATTTCCCCTGAAAACCTTTTTCACCATCTCACAGTGCTGATACTGTAGTAGTAACTGTATTTCTCTTCCAGTTCAAGAATCTAATGCTGAATTTTCCGTGTTATTAAACTGAAAACATTTATTTATCAAAATGTTTCTGTCATTGAATTTAATACTCAGTTTAATTAATGGCAGTAAAACCTGAGACAGTTCCTAACACTCCTGCCATTCTTGGAGAATATTATCCTATCTCTGAAAAAAACTATGGCAAATCTTAAGAATAGCTGGTGGCATTATTTATAACTATAATTCTGTTCAGTATTCACCATTGTGCAGTTTTCACTAATAGAGTCAGTTCCTTTACCAAGGCAGGATTAAGGCCTCAGGAAGCCTGTTGGCAAAACTACAACTTCTAAGGATAAATATATCATGAATCAAGATAAGACCACATGATAATATATCTCTAAAAGCAGGTGTCATGCAAAATACTTTAATGACAGCTGAAGAGTGTAGAGGTACCATGCAAATAGTGCTGAGATTCTAGATGGATAACAGCTTGGCCTGCATGGGTATGAAATTATCCATGCTAAACCCTCAAAAACAGCCTATCTGCAAATAATAGAGAATCCCTGGGCAAAATATGAGCAAGACAGAATGCTCTCCCTCAGTATTTCATGCAGTATAAACAAGAATGGAAAAATACTGAGGAATAAACCTGTTTTATCAGGAAAGCTGACTCCCCCAAAAATGTTGCTAATGCGCACTCTTGTAGAGTCCACTCTTTTCACATAGCTTGCTTGTGCTCTGTCCAACTATTTACATCATTAGTTACATCAAATGAATCAGAATAAAAGCATAGACTGCAGAGTCAGCTTACATAGATTCAAACATCTAAACTGATTGAAGGATATGAAATGTCAAGGAAGTTGGGAGTTTAGCATTTTATGCTTTCTGAATCACAAGTTTCATGAATGCCTTACAGGCAATTCTAGAAACTCATAGTTATTCTAAACCCAGGAATAAATATGGGTCCTTGCTTTTGGCTCTGTTTCACTTAGTAATTTTTTTTGAACGAAAGTCCTAGGTTTTCATCCCTGTCTGAAAAAGAACCAACCTCCTTGAGTCTCTTTTCTGTGCTGGCTGTATGAGACTTAGTAGGTAAAAATACATTAACTGACTGTAGACAAATTCGTTGCAGTTTAAAAGAAGCAGAATGCTTTCCAACTTAGGTACACAGTAGGAAATAATATGTTTATTCAAGGCAATTGCTTTCCCCTTGTTTCAAAAAACTGGCAATGAGGTTGATGTAAACAATATGTAAAGACAACTGAATCTTAAATGGAGGCAGGTTTTCTGGTACGCCTATTTAAACCAGTATGCATAGCAATCACTCATCATCTCTCAGGATTTGACCCCTTATATGAACTGTAAAACTATAAAATGCACAATACACACACACAAAGAGAAAACAGCAGGCCTCATACCGTGTGGAAAAAGAACTGCACTTTGCTAATAGGGATGAAAAGAAGACTGTGCTTTCACTCCAGCTTATCTGTCTGAAATAGCAGCACACCCAATGTTTTCACTGATTCATCTGAATAATATTAAATTCTGAACTCCAGTAAATGCTCATTGCTCATTGTTTTCCCAAATAGCCACATATCGTTCTGTTTCATCCAGCCCAAATGATCACAGATGTATTTTAGTTGAGATTTTCAAAACTGTTTATGTTAGCAGCAGCTGATAACTGAATAAAATGTGTCAGATGCTTTCAGGACCAACCACTTCACTCAAACACAAAGACAAACATTTGAGTCTATTTACAGCTTGAAAATTTCCCCACAGAGCACAGCTGTCTTAAGTGCAATTATCTGTATGTAGATTTAGTGCACTGAGGAGTACCCTACCCTCAAAAAGCTTGAAAGCAGACGACCTAATTCTCTAATCTTTACCCAGGTATTTTATGTACATCAGACCAAAGTCTGGCCCATTAAAGTAAACAAGGCATTGCCCTTTAATAGAATCAAGATTACTTGAAAATCCTGTTGAAAACCATTGAGAGTAGCAGTTACTAACCATCTCTCAGCTTTTGACTGAATAAGAATTGGAAGAATATCAAATGGGTCTATTTAGAGAATAAGTAGAGACTAAAGCGACACTTGAACGCTATTATATATTTAGTCCAGGATACATAAATAGGTCTTGTGTCCATTTAATTCAGAATTCCTTCTTCGAGGGATCTTTTGAAGTAGGATTCATGCTGCCTGGAGAGTTTAGTCCAGTGATATTAAACTAGGAATGGAACTAAGAAGGAAACTTCTCTTTAAAAAAGGTCAAAAGTGTAGATAGACATTTTATTCTATTCTTGTGAAGTGCATGGCTCAGCTCCAAAGACTTGGAGATGCTTAGAGGTAGGCAGATGTGGCAGCTGTTTGGGTTTGGGTTTTTTTGGTTTTCATATTACTAAACGAAGCTCAGTTGAGTCAGTTTTTTTTTTTTTAAATAATTAAACTTGTAATCAGTTTTGTATCAATACAAGCAAAAGCCCCATTTGTTTCTTAGAAAATCGTAAAGAATGCACTTTTGTTAATCCTTTGAACATAAACAGTTGATTTGCACATGTTCAGAGTGTGTGAACTCCTATTCTGTCTCTGAGTCTCAGCCTAAACAGCAAGAGCAGCAGATCAGGAGGGAAAATACATATACTATAACTTTTGCTTACGTTCAGCCATGGTTGACACTCTAGAACTACATAGAACAGGCACTAATCATGACTGGTGAATTCAGAATTAATCTCATCTGAAGGACAGCCAATAAAAAGCAAACATACACCTCAAAGACTGGCTTTGGATCATAAAATTAGCATAAAACAATATTTCAGAGGTGTCTTGTGTGCTCCTATAGCTGAGGTTAAAAAGGATTTAGCAATATAAACTCCATTTTCCGTGGGGTTTAAGAGTGAGACAACTCAAGTTGTTCTGGGTGGAATAGTAGTCTGCCAGATACTAATCCGGCGTGCTGTACGTATTACCCATTTTAAAAACAGAAAAAAATTGTATTGATCGCTCATATGCAATTGTTTAAGTGTGAAGGATCAGACCTTCCACTGCTTACTAAAAGCACGGGTATATGTTAGAACATATTGTTTGCCCTCATGGTTTCATGTGTGTAATGGCTAAGCCAACTGGAAATGGGCATTAGGTTACTTCAGGGGGGGACAGTGTACATTTAATAACCCCCACCCTGACACCCCCTTTTATTACAGTCCAGAAAACCATGTATAGCTTTTGCATCTACTAATAGAGCTGCACATACATTCAGGTTCCCGTCCTTAAGTAAGGGTGTTTTATGCAGCCTATCTTTTTGACTCCTAGTCTTTTTCTATCCTGCTATTCCAAAAGGTGCTACAAGATGTTGAGTGCTTTCAAATCCAAGTGAATGGAAAGTAATAATTTTGGGCAAAGACTGGTGCATTTCAGACCAAGTCCAGGGCATGTTACTTGTCTTTTCCTGAAGGGTGGGGTTTTTTCTGTGTATGCCTGTTTAATATAAAGGGTATACATCTTAAATATATATTTGTACAAGAGCCTGAAACCATTGTAGGAAGAACCGTTACATATTGGTGGTCTATAATATGGATTTTAAAGCATTTATAAATAGGTATTTAGCTATCAAACCAGAACAGTTCCTTCAGAGACAGTCTACACATAATACACATTTGTAGCACTTCTATTTAGATACATTATTTACCAGGGGGAGACAGGAAATTGTTTCTTCATACAAATTCTAGTCTCTTAGGGAGATATTACACACTCTGAGAAATGTACAAACATATCATTTACCTTAAAAGGACTGCTGAAATATTACTCAATTCTGCCTGAGCCATTTTACCCCTGCAATTAAACCACAGTAGGGTTCTCATCTGCATTAGCTCCTGTGTTGAAATATGTGTGGTATCAACACTATCAGTGTATTTTCTTTGAAAGAGAATGATAACATATGAAAGATACAATAAAACCAATAACTAACTGAATACTCACAAGTGACCAGTTTTAAGTTACCCATGACACTGTTTTTCTTAGATCTAAATTTTTAGCCAAATACGAAAGCAAATTCTTCCATGACATTAATAAAACATTTTACAATCAACACTTTAAAATGTTTTGTACATTTTGATGTGACTGCTGGTATACCCACATTGTCTCTTTATGAATTGCTGAGCTCAGCCCTTCTGTAACAAGCAGGAAATTTGATAATATTTTTCATACAGTTAAGACCCTCTCTTTTAAAACCCACTGAAAACTGGTTTTAGGAGATAGGAAGTGTTAACTATTACTGCAATACTATATATTGTCTGTGAGTGACTTTTCTGAACATACCATGTATGCGGAGATATTCTATATCAGGAACTTTTGACAAATGTTTTTTCATCAGAAAATATCGGCTTGTCAAAAACAGAGCTTTGCTGGAACACACAAGATTTCAAAGAAGCTTTTTTGGATTGTAAAAGCATTTTCCAGATTTGAATGGCTGTGTGAAAATCAGAGCAGGGATTTGAACCCATCTCTTTCACATTCCAGAGTAGTGCTGTGATAAGTAGACTACAAGTGGACAGTTTTCATGAGGTTTCCTGGTCTTGTTCCTTTTTAATGGTTTCCTGCTCTTGGTTTCCTAAGATTACTGTTTCAGTGCAGAACGGGAGGAATTTGAAATCTCAGCGCTCTGTGGGACACTAAAATATCTTTTCCTTTCAAATCTGTTTCTAGTAGTATTTCTTCACTTGATTCGCTCTCTGAGAAGCCTCAGATTTAAAACATAACAGTTCAATTGAACTGAGGATATGGCTCAAATCTTCTGTGGAATTTTTAAAATGCCCACCATGGTCAGTGAAAGGTAAACGCCCTGGGATGGAGATAAAAAAAAAAGTAAGCAATCCTTTTGACTTGTGGAATTATCCCTATCTCCTAGTAAAAACCTAGCAAATTACTTTCAGCCAATTTGTACTAATTAGCGCTTAATTATCTTCCTATGTGCAGCATCTCTTACTTCAGTTTGCATCTATGTTGTTTCCAGTTCACTACTGTTCTGCATTCATGGTAAAATTTAGAAATGTCCTATCTGAGTATCACGTTATCTTGCAAACTACTGAATTTTCCTTCTCATTTGTCTGGTGGCACTACTGCAATAAAGTTGCTGAATTGGGCAATTTGTTCACTAAAAATAACCAGCTTTTTAGTTATTGCATGAGGTACCCATGATGGTTTCCTTTAGGTAGATCTAGCTCACTTTTGTCCCGACATAGGAATTCTGAGATGGTGGCTGCAACCCGAGGGCTGAAGTGCTAGAGGCAAGAGCTGGTGGTTTCACTGTAAAACACTGCCCCCCAGTAAAATCACTGCTAAATAATACACTGCATAAAAGTTTTATCTAACATCTATTTCCTGCATATTCTTTTTCCCATTTCCACTGTGTTCACTGTCCTTAAACTACTTTCCAGTCCTGACATATTTTCAACCACCACCTTTGCACTGTTTCTAGATATTTTTTTTTTTTTAATGAACCACAGCCTACTGTATTTGGCTTAATGGGTCTCTTAACCTGGTTTTAGTTTTCTCCAATCTCCCCTCCTCATCTTCCTCTGTCTGATCTTTCTTCCTTTCTTACCTGGTCTGTTTATCTGTTTTCCCATCCACATCTTTGACTCTTTTTTTTCACTTCAACTATTGCTGTATGTCTGTCTGTTCTTGAACCAGTCCTCCTTCTCCTCTGCATTTGAACACCATACAGCAATTCCTAGAAAGCAAATCCTATCTCACTGTAGTTGCTATCTAGGAAAAGAAATGCATCTAATTCTAAATGCAAGTGGACAGTTTGTTTTGACAGCAGTAATTATCTGTAGTATTAATGTATAATAATTATTTGGTATTACTGAAATTAGGAATAAAACCCATTCACAGTAGTTCAGACATGACTGCCATGTAAAAGTACTGCTGTTAAAGAAGTTTTTTTACGTATTCCAGGATAAGTGGGGAGCTTGGGATTTTATTTTATTCTAACAGTTCCCCTTTTTCAATGACCGTTAGATTACCTGCAGATTCTGTTGTATTCCTGGATTATTTGGGATTAAAAGACCTTGAAAAATGCCAACAACCTTTATTCTCTCACATAACTGAATTGAGTGTATTTCAGCAGAGGGTTATAGTATGTGGACAATAATTGTATATAACCCATTTGCTGCTAAACAAAATAACCCATCAAGAGATAGAAGTGTCACTAATGCATTGGGATGTTTGAAAGCATATGAAGCAAGATATTATCTTTAGATAAGATTCACCCAGCTGAGACAGATTTCAGTATATTCATTAGCTTTAATCTTTGCCCAAATCTCCTTTCTTTGCAATTCAAATTTCGTATCTTATACTCAGAAAGATTCACGTTTCATGACCATCTGAAGTAGCATTAATAATATGAAAAAGTGTTTTGTACAATAATAAAGGATTGTTTTACAACTCATTTCTACAGTATGGGTATTACGTGTAGTGTGGGTGCACCATCAATAAACTTTTTGATGTATTCCTATTAATATGGCTTTTTTTCACCTAACAATCTATCAAAAGGAGAAAATCCTATCAGCATCACTAAGTCCTTCTTTAAGGTTTCATTGATCTTAGCCTTAGAACAAGATTATAAAAACAGTCCTACACAGAGATAATGTCTAGAGGATTTTGGCTAATCTCCGCACTCATTTTAGATTAGATCTAGTCATATTCATACACATAACTATTCTTGTAGATAACATATGCCTACCAGTGTTTGCCCTTAATTAAGATGCAATAATTGCTTTTGTTTCCTTTGGTCGTAACAATAGTAATGCCAAATATATTCATAGACCTTTGATGATAAATGTCTTGTACTCAATGTATAGCATTCCAGGCTCAGGATCGATTTTCCCTGATGAGGAATTCTTTCTAACGGTGAAAACGTGTGCAGTGAATAACGTAATCTTCATGCATCCTAATGTTTCAGACTGTACTTAGGTATTCAGCTCACTTCTTTATTCTTTAGTTTCTATTCTGCAGAAACTTGTATATATAAAGATTATTCAAATAGCTTTTTGTCAGTGAGTGAATTATTTTGGGAAGGACAGCACATAAGAAAAATGTGGAAATTACCATAAAAGTTGAAGAAAAGATTTCATTTTTGCTGTATCAGTTTTCAGATGTGTCAGGCTGTAAATAGTCTTACAAAGACTAAGTTAGCAATATAAAGAAACCAGAATTTAGAATCTAGTGTTAAAAAAATAATATGGATATTATTATATACTTCAAATCTGTCATTTGGTTGCATAACTCTTCATGGATTTTCAAGTTCAGCAAATCATCAGTTTTGAGGGTGCCTTTTTTATCACATGTATGCACTTTTATCAGAACATCTAAATCTCTTCCTTCTCAATGAAGTCTTATGCAGTGATATTTTGGGGTATCTTTTATTGTAAATATACAACATTATCCAATGCATTGCTTTTCATAAGGGAAAACATAAGCCTCCGAGGGCGTAACATTTGTTTACAGCTGGCTTTTTTTCTCTGTGAGAACATTTTGCTTTGCATTATTAGTTAATAGCAAGGGAAAATGGAGAGCAAAATTACTGCTGCATAAACAAACCTGTTACACAAATGCCTTCGATATTCCAAATGATGATGCTAGAGATTGTATGATTTAGTTTTTTGCAGGGTTGCCTTTGAATTAAGACAACAGTTGAGCTTACACAGTTTACCAGCCATAGTAATGGCAGGGTTATTTAGGGCTCAGTTCTTAAACACATTAAAGTTGATGATTAAAATCCCCTTGGCTTAAGCATTTGCACAATAAGTCCTAGACTGTCAAAGGGATTTGTGTTGTGTAGCTAAAAAGCTACTTTTCTTCAGCAACAAAAGAAATGGTGTGTTCCAGTAACATTTTCTGGTAGGAGACTGACAAAGTATCTTCTTGAAAATGCTCTCAAGTGTATGTTCCTAGCATGTCCTAACTTGCAGTAGGGCTCAAGGACATTATACACATCCTTACACAGATAACATGATGGAATCAAAATGATGTAAATGAAAGCTGCAGTAGCAACTGAAGCAGTTGCTCACTTTCCATGTAAATGTTACAATTAAGTATTGTCCTGATGAACCAGCTAAAGCAATGTCTTTATATATTTCTGCTTCAATTACACAAACTTCAGTATAGTGGTGGTTGTTAATATTTTGTATAATTACTTTATGTCTCAAAAGTCATTAATGCCCTATTCTACAGCACCTGTTCTAAATAACAGTGTGTGATGTTAGAAGACAAAGACAGGATAGGTTTTCTTCTGCTCATGTTACACAATTAATACACTGAAAATAGCACTGAGCCCAATAAATATTTGTACTATGCTATACTTAAATCTCAAATCACTGAGGTTTTCTTGCCTTTGCTTGATACCTTAGCTATTCTCTTCCCTTTTATTCTTATTCAGTGAAGCACATCAATGTGTTTAACTTTTGCATCTGCTTCAGACTCAGTGCCCAAGGATATCATTATAATTAAGTCTGTACTATATTCCTGTTTTGCATAAGCACGGCTGTGCATCAGTGTTTTTTCTATTTTTTTTTTTTTCTTTTTTTAATCTGATATGTTTGGTATTGTCTCCAAGAAAGTTATCTGTTCATTTCTTAGAAAATATCGCTCATATTCAGACTAAGTTGAGATAGTGGGCCTTATTCTATTCCTGTAATAATTAATGGTAAAAGTCCTCGTGACTTCAGACAGGTTCCTACCTCCATATCCATTTTTTTCCATTTCACATCCCTATCCATTTATTTGAGATATTTGAGTAACTTAATCACATTCTCCTTTGGTTAGAATGGTTATACTTTATTCAGTTTAACATTGTTCATCTGAGGAATATAAAGATATTAATATTAAATAATCTGCTGTGTTTAGCAGGTCATAAATTTTATAGTCAACATATTGCTTACTTAGCCATGAAATATCCAGTGTGAATTTTCCTAATCAGGCTTGTTACATTCACTGAATTGTATGGCAAGTTTGCAGTGTACTTAGGACATAGTGGTTATGGGTTTTAAAAAGTCTGACCCAAGGGACCTTTGTGGTTTCTGTACCTGCCTCTGCTATGTATGTGCTATGTAAGCTCGCAGAAGTCATGTAACCAGCACTAAAACAGTAACTGAAGTGAGGAACCTGAGTAAATGGTCTTGGTATTGTGGAGGGTCTAAGAACCCAGCAGCCACAACTAGCCAAGCCATCAAGTTTTTACTCTCTATCTTCCCATCGATTGATACCATTTAACAGTCAATGGTTAAGCCTGAATGTGTTGGCACAAGCTTCAGTTTCCTCTTTGCCATCCCTGGGATGGAGACAATATCTGCACCTAACACTTGCCTTGTAAAATGAAAAAAAAGCCAAAAGTTATTACATGATTAATATCTAGGTTTTGTTTTGGTTTGTGTTGGAGTTTGCTAAAAAGATTCCTTTAAATGTATTTTTAAAAACCGCAGTATATCTACAAGGCACCGATGGTGTTTTCCAGCTCTGAAAGATGTGTTACATATTACACATGCAGTAAGACCAAAGCTTTTGAGAAGTATGGGACTTTGTGTACATTGTACAGCTGCTTTCTACCTGCACTGACTGATGCTTTTGAGACACAGTGGATTCATTATACACTGCATAATGTATGGCTCCTGTGGCTGTTTCAGCTTCTTGGAATTACTGGCATAACTGTTCATATAGGAGCCAGCCAGAAGCACTGGACTTGCTTCACAGGCATACATCAGCTCTGTAAGACATGCACAGTTTCCTCCTGAAAGTGAAGGGGATCAGAGATTGAAATACTTTATATTTAGAAATCACTTGTTTTCACTTTGTTTCTGGCATCTCTGGACATAGCACAGCAGGTCAAAGACACTGATCTTTTAGATCTGCAAAAAATTTGGATTAAGGTTTTCAAAATGTAACCAGTCCCTATTTCGAAGCAAAGATGTGAATGCATCAGAGCCCTCTTCGGTGTGCAGATGTAGCATGTGCCTTGTAACTTCTGTTGTAGCATGTAAAATATAAAATAGAATTGGACACAGGAGTGGTTAGAAAATAACATTGCAACTGTGAAGGAAACTGAAAATACAGGCTTTCCTGCACTCCTAAATTGCAAAGTCAAGTTTAGATGCAGAAACCTTTCAATTAAATAATTAAGAAGTGCCGAATGCTGGGCTGGTTAACATATTTCATTTTTTCATCCTAAGATTTCTATGCATACCCATTTGTGCATGCATGTGGATGGACAAATGCCTAAATACACGGGCTACACAATATTGGCACAGAACTCCTCCTCCCCAGTGGCTTTTCATTTGACGCTCTATTCTCTATATAGCTGTGAGCTGGTATATTCATGCCAGACACCACACAAAGGGGATGAAAATCAGGACACAAGTGTTAGCCTTGTTGTTTCCAGCAATACAGCCTAGCTACTGAAATAACCATCTGGAGTGGCTCTTCAGGAAAAGGTATCCAGGGCCTATCAGTGCTTATTGTGTTTGGAAAAGTTCAGAGGCTTGAGTAGCATAATGCTTCGTGATGTCTGCTACACTCTAAACATGTTATGGTTTTAGCACAAACTTAATTTATTGTTGACAGTGACAGTCTCTCTGTTTATTTCACTGTGTAATCTTTGTCTGATTTCAAGTATGTCTGTAAATACTCGTGCCATTTTGGCAAACAAGTTATTAGCTCTTTCAAAGGTAAAGACATGAGAGCTTGTTGAAAGGTTAAGTCTTCTGGAGAGCAAAGTGCCTCTTGAAGGCAGAGGCCACTTTTCCTTTCCTTTGAAGATAATCAAAATATGGAGAGTAGCTGGTCATGAACAAAATGATCAGGGTGGCATAACTAAAGCTTATTGAATTTGTGCTGAGGATCCTAAAAAAGGCAGTTCCATTTGTTCCACACAGTTTTATCCTCTAATTCCTAATCACAATGCTGTCTTATTGTGCGCAATGAAAAGACTAATTTGACTAAATCCATTCATAAATGACAAAATCAATAGTTCTCCTTTTGAAAGTCACTCAGCATATAGAATATGAGAATTTATGGTTAGTTTACTGCTGTCATGGATGGGTCTCTCTCTCTCTGGTAGTAACTGATAAAGCAGCTTTTCAAGTCAGACTGTCTCAATAAAGTACTTAAATCCATCTTAATGTACCCCAGGGAAGCAAGTCTGAATTAACCTAGTACCTTAGTTTTGCAACAATAATAAGGTGAAAGGGAGTATGCAGCAGAAACTGATTATAATAAGTGATACAAAAGCAGACAGCAACAATGAGGCAGAAGTAGAACAGGAACTGGGATTAAGGGATCTCTCACCCAGCCATGTGCAAAAATGTTGAAAATTAATGTTGTATTGTTTAGCTAACAGCTGTCAAGTCATTCAAGTCATTGTAATGTGTGGTATGCTTGCTTTCCTCTTCGTCTCACCAAGAGCATATTAGAAATCATATTCTCTTTCTTCTGAAGAGTGACAAAGTTAATCCTTCCTTGCATTGCTTTTAAGAAAAACTCATAGTACAGGCTGTCTCTTAAATTTGTCAGTTAGGATATTAACACAGCGTGGAACTTTGATGTTAAACTGGCATTTGATGAATGGGGTTAAAAATCACTTAGGGCCATATTCTTCCTAGCTCCTGTATTTGTGTATAGTAGAAGATGCGAAAGATGTAAATATGCCCTCATACATTTGTGGTGCTGCTGTAATCAGAGAGAACCCCGTATTCCTGACATCAGCTGAATATTAAAATATATTTTTCTGAGAACATACGATACCCAATGGAGAGCAAGGAGGAATCCTAGGTTCTTTCTGTTTCATTAAAATGTTTTCCCTATAATCATAATACAATAAAATTGAAAAAATGGCAAGAAAAACATCTTTATTAAACAGACTTGAACGCCAATATTACCAGACATTGTTACAATCTAGTGTCAGGCAATGCCCGTATCACTCTATTCTGACATCTGTTATTATTTCTCCAACTCCAGTTACCCTGATTCATTGCTCAACTCATAGCATTAATAAGTTACACTTGGGATTGAAAGGATTTAGTAAATTTACTAAATTTAATAAAAAGCAATGTTTAAAACTAATATTAAAATTAAAATCAATTTTCTTTGTGATACCTCAGTATTTCTAAAATTTTACCCATGGTAGAAGGTAATCAGAAATCAAAAAAGGTTGGTTGGGACATTTTTATCTCTTGTAGATTCAAACTTTGTCCTCAGTAAGCAGAAGTTACCCAGGATGTCTGTTAGCCCTTGGTGTTCTGTGGAAAGCAGCGATAATGATAGAAGTTTGGAGTCTTTGCTTAACGCTAGGGAGCGATTGGTTCCATTCTCATGTGTTCCTTTTGCTCTGATCCTCCTGCTTGTGAGATGGGGTAGCTGACCCCACATTTCTTTGGTGTTTATCATCTCTTAGACAGTGCTAAGGCTTTTTTTTATTTTTTTAGACATCAGTTGATTCTTATGAAGAAGCAAATTGAATGTATTCTCTCAATGGTTGTGTGGTTCTGGTGCTGATTAGCTGGGAAAACCACTGTGTTGGAACCACCCTGGGGAAGGGGTTTCATACTTTACCAACAACATCCTTTCAAGAAAATCAAAATACATCCACCATTAGATTGTGGTAGTTTTAATGTAGATGGAAAAAGAAGAATAATTTCATTCGAATCAGAGTAATCTTAATTTTTAGTGTGTAAGTGACTTACGCCAGAAGTAAGAAGCACATGGAGCTTGCAACAAGTGAGGATGTGCTCGCGCGTAACAGTCTTGACAATTGTTTGCAAGTATACTTCTGAGTCATTGCAAATAGATGCACTCTTGTCCCAGAGAAACTTGTAGTCTCTGAAAACACTGTGCAGCAATACATGCATAACAAAATACTACCCTGCATCAACACTTGATTTTAGAAGCATGTTTCCTCCATTTCGAGTGACTGAAAAATGCTGCAAAAACTGAAAAAATGCTGCAATGCAAGTGTATTAACTGGTTGAAGTCTTCACCATTCGAGACTTTCAGCAATTAGGGAAAGCTCACAACTATGTAGCAACCACTTTTTTAAATAATGACAAAAAATTTCAAAAAGAATTTTCATAGTCATCTGTTGTTATCTGAATAAAAGTACAATGCAAGGTGGTACTTACTTAGGAAAGCTGTATTGTGTTTGCAGGGCAAGGCTTAGGTAGCAGGGGGGCTACAGGGGTGGCTTCTATAAGAAACCGTCAGAAGCTTCCTCTATGTCCAACAGAGCCAATACCAGCCGGCTCCAAGATGGAACCGCCCCTGGCCAAGGCCAAGCCCATCAGCATCGGTGGTAGCACCTATGTGATAACATAGTTAAGAAGGGAGAAAAAAGCAACTGCAGAATTGCAGCCAGAGAGCGGAGTGAGAATATGTGAGAGGAACAGCTCTGCAGAGACACCAAGGTCAGTGAGGAAGGAGGGGGAAGAGGAGCTCCAGGTGCTAGAGCAGATATTCCCCTGCAGCCCCTGGTGCAGCCCATGGTGGGGCAGGCTGTCCCCCTGTATCCCATGGAGGCCCACGGGGGAGCAGATCTCCATCTGCAGCCCAGGGAGGACCCCACTCCGGAGCAGGTGAGATGCCCAAAGGAGGCTGTGACCCTGTGGGAAGCCTGTGCTGGAGCAGGCTCCTGGCAGGACCTGTCGCCTCATGTGGAGAGGAGCCCAGGCTGGAGCAGGTTTGCTGGCAGGGCTGGTGACCCCATGGGGGACCCACACTGGAGCAGTCTGCCCCTGAAGGACTGCACCTAGGGAAAGCAGGAGTGATGTTGAGCCCAGGAAGAAGGGAGGGGTGGGGGGAAGGTGTTTTAAGATTTGGTTTTATTTCTCATTGCCCTAATCTGATTTGATTGGTAGTAAATTAAACTAATTTCCACAAGTCAAGCATGTTTTGCCCATGACAGTAATTGGTGAGTGATCTCTCCCTGTCCTTCTCTCAACCCATGAGCCTTTTGTTATATTTTCTCTCCCCGTCCAGCTGAGGAGGGGAGTGGTAGAGTGGCTTTGGTGGGGACCTGGCATCCAGCCGGGGTCAACCCCCCCACATAAGCAAATTGACTATTATGTTTCTGAAGTGAATCAAGTAGCATCCCTTTACAACTTTGAGCAGCCTTTGAATCATGTGGTAGCTCAGCCCCAGCATTTGCTTCTTGGTGACCTAAGGATGTTTCCATGGTGATTTGCATTTGCTGTTTACCCCAATGCTCAGCTTGGTATGACTAGCAATACTTGAGTGCTCTGAAATTAACCTCTTCAAAATTGAGATACTTACACCTTGTAATCTCTTAATATTCTCACCACTACTACTCTTCTCTGCCCTGTCATTTCAAATCCTCTGTGCTCTGCACAATATTCTTCTAAAAATTTATGTTTATGACGCACCCTTCAAATGAGCTCTACTTTGTTACACATCACTTAGTTACTCTCTCCTTGTACTCATTATGTCACCCCTTGTGGATAGTGTTGCAAAATATCCAAGATACTTGAAACAAGACACTTGGGAACATAAAAATTCAATGAAAAAAGTAAAATGAAGTGAAAGAAAATGTTTTCGTACCCAAGTATGATTGGCTTTTTATTGATTTTTTTTCCATCAAGGAAAATTGTTTTTAAAGCCCCCTGTTTATCATCATTTATCAGTTCAGTTAAAAAACTACCAAGCTGAGTTATACCACATAAAGAGTTACTGCTGTGGGTGTATTGCCTCTGAGCAGCAGGAACCATTTCATCACTTCATGCTGTGAGCTCTGTCTACTGAGCCTCTGCAGTACTGCTCCTGGAGGCTCGCTATGAGCAGTAGTCTTGCTTTTCTCGGAGTCTTGTTACTATACGATGTACTTAGAGTGAACCACTTCTCAATCCTAGTAGGAAGAACACAGGACTGTTCAATTATTCCATTTGCTTTCATACTTTTCTAAATTAAGAAAGTTCCTAGACCTTCTTATGCTACAAAACAAAGCACCTGGTACATGATGAGGTTGAACAAGCAATCACTGCTAAGCCGTAAATATTCACCTGCATCGATACTGGTCACAGTCCTTGTATCAGCTGCCAGCTGGTCAGAGGCTAATCCACTGCAGTCTAGCTTTGATCCATTAAAATATTCTTTCTTCAGCCAAACTGTCTTAACACTAGAACAGCTTATGTTAGGCTGTTTCCATTAGTTTATAAACTGAAACCAACCTTGACCCAGGCTTTCATCTCATTCTACAGCCCTTGTTTGCCATGTTTTCGGTCTGCTAAAAAAGTGTTTTTTCTAATGATTACAAGGGAAAGATCAACTACAAGCAAATTGAAACAGTACGTAAGGTGCAGATTCTGTAAACAAATACTATTTTTCTCTAACAAGTAATTTTGTCATCAGTCTGTATTTTGTTCTTTCTTTTAGCTGAACTGCGGTTACTCACTTCTGTTGTATTGCTAGCTGTGATTTTTTAACATTGTCATCATTACATAGCAATAATCTGTGCAACATTGTTTTCTACAGGGCGCTTTCACCTTTGTCAGACACAATTTTCTTTCCTTAACAATTTCTCCCAAATAATATGCTCGCAGCTGTATCTTGGTGCAACTGTAGCCATTTGGTGTGAAGTTGGTAGTTGAAGAGCCAAATACTGAAGTCTGCACACTCCGTTCATTTTTACAGGAGCAAAAGTGTGAGTCTTCATTTTGTGGATACAAATTCTGACCCTTTTTTTATGGTTACAAATTGTGAGCTGTTGTTTTTTTGTTTTTCGGGTTTTTTTTCTTTCTCCCAAAAGCTTCCTCAGTCTGAACACTTCAGCTGGCAGTTTAGGTTGACAGATTTGTTAGCAGACGGCAGAACAGGAGAAAGCCAGGCTGACGATAGGCCTGGAAGGTGAGCACAAAAAGCCTAAAAAGCTGGTACAGCCAGTGACTGAGAAATGAATGCCAGTGATAATAAGATAAGTATCATTGCCAGAAAGGCATTTTTTTAGCAACTGTTCATCAGAAGGACTGAAAATGATCAGTATCAGCTACTGGAGGCATTGGAAAGGAATCATGATATACGAAAAGTCCACATCGATTGTTTTAACATTCAAGACAGAGGTGCAGAAAGGAGCTATTTAGACAATGACCTGGATACAGAAAGAAAATCCGAGAAGGAAAGTAAATAGCCCAGAGACCACAAATGGTCTCTGAAGATATGCAGGATTTTCCAGTGATGATAAAAGGGAAAAAGCTTTTAACAGTGTAGCTGCAAGAGCTCAGTTTTCATTATCCAAGATTTTAAAAAATGAATAAACTTTTTCTCATACCTTAGTTTTAAAATCCACAGGATGCAAGATGGGTAGATGCTGGAGGGCGGATATACATTGATTTCTCAACTGGCTTTTTTATTTGAAAGCCTGTTAAATAAATGCATTTCAAAATGTGGATACGCTTTCTAAAACTTTCAGCAAATGCTGGTTTTATGCCACCATCTCTATGAGATGTCAGTTATTATACTAGTGCATATTGGCCACTCGGAATCGGGACCTATTGAACAGGATTGTTTACAAGCTCAGAAACAACAAAACCACTTACTGTTCAAGAGCATGGAAAAACGATGAGAGGGATGAATATGAAGTCTAACTGGGCCAGCTTAGGTAAGATAGCTGGAAGGAGGTTTATGTTCTTTGAATAGAAAATGATACATATTTGTATATATTCTGTGGGGGTTTGCAGTCTGAAATAGAGGTATGTGCCAAGTCTGATCTCCTTCACCTTCTAGAGCTTCAGTTAACAGAGCATCAGCCTCCACCCACAAGACAGTAGACGTAAGTGTTCTAAGGCCAAAGTCATTCAACTTACAGATTTCCACTTGTGTTTAGAATTCAATTTTACATACGTATATGGTTTTGAGAAAAATAGCATCAGTATATAAGCTAGCTCAACAAAAAAGTAAATAATATGTATTTCTCTTACTGTTTTCACCATGAATCAGTGTTTAAATAGTGGAGAAAGTAACTTTAAAAGCTTCCTGGGATTATTTTTTGAAAGTTGCACTGTTTTAGTTTATCATTTTAAATGTGCTGACAATAAGCACATTTTAAAACCTTATGGCACAATGCATCGGGTTACCTAATATTAATTTACTTTTTATAGTTTATTTAATATAGTATTGATTGCATTAGCATTTGGATTAATGACCTTTTAAATGTTCAAAGACTAAAGCAGTTGTCTAGTAAGATGAGAAGACAGTCATGAAGCTGAAATAGTTGGCCTATCAGCTTTTTTAAAATAAATTAAAGATTGTGTAAACCAAAGCAATGTTGAGAATTAGGGCTTTCTAATGAGATCATCAGTTCTAAATCAATACCAACAGGGTACACACTTCTGTTTGATGTTCACTATCTACTTGAGAGAATTTCAGTAATCAATCACTGGCATTCTGACTTGCAGATGCAAAGAAGTCCACCTCAGTGAAATGTTTAAGACTGCAAAGTAGAACTACGTGCAAGTATGAGGAATGTAAATTGGACTGTTTCCAAAATGGAATAGCTGAACTTTCCTAATCCTATGTTAAACTCACTGAAAATCATACAGTGGATTGAATTTGAAGGTGAGCCTTTGTCATGAGAAGACTCTCAGCTGCCATTTTCTCTGCTGAACTCAGTATAATTAAAGGGGATAAAAAATGAAGCCATGATGATGGCAGGGAATTTGGGAGAGCAAATTATAAAACCTTTCCCACTCGTAAGTGTAGAATCTGACTCCAGTACCGCCGTCTTCAATTGCGTTTGCCATATCTGCATATCCATTTCTTTTAGTGGTTATTTCTCTGTCTTGGTTTCTTTCTTCTTTCCTTTCTTCTCCCTGTCACTATGAAGGCTTTCATGTACTGACTTACAAAAACCTGTGAGTAATCAAGAATATAAAATCAACCATTGGATAATCACTGCCCTTTATTATTTCACTCTTTATTTGCCAGCATGCTGAATAACTGTTTTGCCTGTGCTCCTTAGAATACATTACTTACACATACACCAGTTAAAGTACATAGTGAATCCTTTGGATACTTTCTAACTTTATCAGTGAGGAAGTCCAGTTGTGACTACTGGATTCTCTGATTATATGAGACTGATGGATTTGTAGTCCATCCATAAAAGGCAAACAGTGAGGAATCAGGCCATCGTAGCTCTGTGCCTCATGTAAATCCAGTTAGTACTATCTATGGCGTTCAGTTTTCTTGAAACAAGGCTCATTATTCTTCTATTCTCTGCTGGATATCCTGAATAGTGGAGTTACTGTTGTTATCCACATGCAAAACCGAAACCGTAATTTGTCCAAAGCACAAGAATTTGTAGGGAGTTAATTCCTATTCTCTTAAGCACTGTGAGTGGAAGGGAATTAAGTGCTGTACCTCCAGCTGGCAGCACACTGCACAGAGGATGAGGTAGCTTTAAGCCACCTTTGCACTGTCTTGTCTGTGTGTGCAATCCTATATAGCTTAAGCAACTATAAGGATTTTTACCAAACGCACCAAACGTAGAAAGGGCACACATAAATGCTGTTTTCAGCTGATTAACCATCCCCTTATGAAGTTTCTGCTGTGTTTGTGAAATTATGGGAAACAGTCTTTTGCTAAAACGCCATTAATTTTTAAGTATGGTTTCCAATATGAAATATTTTTATTTTGGCTATTCATTTTTAATGACTGCATAATGCAACTCAGCAAAACTATACAAAGCAAACCAAGAAAAAAAAATGAAGCTATTAACATCAAATATTTGCATAAAAGCCATGAAATACTGAAGCAAAGACTTTGTAGGTAACTGGCAGTTCATGCAATGAAGACAAGATGTATAGAAACTGCCATTAAAACATCGATTTATCAGAACAAAGTGCTACATCTACTGCATACCCCCTTCTGGCAGAAAAGTTATTCTCACTTTTAGCTTGGGGTTATAATAATGGAGGTTATTACTAATTTATTATATCTTGGAGCTATGTTCGTCAGTGTCCCTGCTGTGATTTCAGTGGATGATCATACCTGGTATCTTATAGCACGCTTTTGCCAGTAGCATGGCATTCCGTATGAGTTGGCTGTCCTACCAAGCTCATCAGCTTTAAGGTACTGGAAGCAAATCTCTCGCATGCTTTATCTTAGCCAGGAAACCTCTGCCTTCAAAACACAGATTTGTGCTTTTGCCTATCCATAAAACATACAAATGACCAATTTAACTTTGTAACTTCTAAGTTGTCAATTAGTGAACACTATGAAAACTTTAAATAAGGTGTTTTAATTGTACTGTATGTACATCAAGGGAAATGCATGACCTTACGGAATATCTTTTCAGATGAAAAATGTATGCTCAAGATAAGGTCAAAATATATGCTCAAAAATCATCCACACTTGGATCTGTGGAAGCTGGACTATTTGAGGAGTAGAAGTGTTATATGGATAGATTCCAAAAACTGGTGAAAGAGCAGAACATCTGTAGCCAAAGTATGAAAGGAAGTTAACGATCAATATAAATGTGTTTTACTGCCTTGTTTTAGGATACAGTTCAACATTTGGGGGGATTAAATATTTTAAATTCTTTTTTAAAGATCTTTGAGATTTTGACAATTTCCTTTTCACCATCACCCAGGGCAACAGGACTCAGTAAGGAGAAGAGAACATAGCACAGATTTACATTAGAAAGGACTCACCATTGTTAACCCAACTAGTGGGAAGTCAGGAAACTTGTTTATGTATGTGCATTATATACATATACACATAACAATAAATTAGCATTTGAAGATGTTTTCATAGAAGAACACATTTAACCATATAAATGTGAAATATGCAAATTGCTGTTTTCCTTTACTAAAGTACTTCAGTTGGCAGTTGTTCAGGGTGCCCTGAAGACCCTTAAAACCTAAATGAAGGCAATGGTACAACATAAAGTCAATTCCTAAGCTGCAAAATGAGGAATATATTCATAAATCAGTTTTGTATGTCTCAGACCTCTGAGCGAACTCTACAAGTGTCATGTTATTTAATGATACTACTGGAAATCAGCTTGATATTTCACATGAACTGTACCATGAGAATATATTCATTCCAGGACCACAGCTGATTACAGTCATATTCCTTTGATCTTTGTGTATAACTAATGCAAAAAGTTTACCATAAGAATTCTGTTTTCCAGTTGTTTTATAAAAAGAGAAAGAGTTAGAGGCAGAAGGTGTATGTACACTGATAGACATAAGCATGTGTCTGTGTGTCTGTGTGTGTGGATATGTGTGCATAAATATATGTGTCTGTAGATAGTGGATGTTTATTGTCATCAGCTATTTAAGGGTCCATGGATAACGGTCAAACTTAAGTACTAATCTTTGATCTGGTTTTTTCCCTCATTGACACCAAGTGCACAGCCCTCATTGCCTTCAGGGGGGACCTGTGATAGGCTAATCCTAAAGGCTTGTGAAATACAGACTTCCTAATGGATCAAATGGGACTCTGTGCACTAATTAACATTTTATTTTATGGCAGCCCTTTCTTCTGTCCTATGCCTGTATGCTCCCTTAGTGGAGTGAACAGATGTAGTCACACATCTCTTATGCTTGGCAGAAGACGGATGTCACTCTTTAGAATAAATGTACTTAGTCAACATCAGCATCTGTCTGTATGGCTGCCTTCCATGAATGGGGTACGGTAATGTCATCTGGAGAGACTTCTGAATTAGTCATTGCAGGACTTAGCTTACTTCTATGTTGTCCAGGCATCAACTTTTTCCTACATTTTCTTTGATCTTTGTATTCTTTATTTAAGTTTGAAATATGTAAAATACTTCACCTTCTAGCTGCTAAAACATTTTTTCAGAAACTATAATGCAGGATCATTCTGTGAGGGAATAGTACCAGAAGCTAAAATTTGTCCTATTATAATAACAACTGAATTTTCTGATTTATAAAACTCAGTTACTTAAAAAAAGACTCAATATTTTGCCTTCAACATCTCAACCTTTGACGGTGTTATCTTCCTTAATTATAGTACACCAGAGTCACTACATTAACTTGTAAGTGACCTGAGAAGGTGCTATAGACTTCTCATGATAACTAATTGGCAAGTTTTGTCACTACAGATACATATTCAGGAGAATAATGTGGGGGTTTTGTGTGACTCAAGGACATCATTCCATTTCTCTTCAAATGCTTCAGGTATATTTACTGAAACTTTTGCATGATTATTTCTAAATATTATCGTATGTGTTAATAATGGGTCTATGTCATTACTGGGCTTTCTTTTTTTTCCTAACATTTAAAAAAGGGGTAGGCATTGGAGGAAACACTGCTCATGGCCCTGTGCCCTGGGGCACACAATTTTTTTTGTTGTACATTTAACTTCTTTCAGCAGTTTTCTGCACACTCAAGCATCTAATCTGTGCTGCATTCTGTCGAAGTTCTCTTTTATTTTATTTGTTATGTACACATACATATGCATGCCAGCACATCTCTCTCCTCTCAGACAACCACACCCCCACACACTTCTAATTCTCATCTTAACCTTTCCAGTGAACCAAGGGGGCTTTTTCATGAAAACTTTGCAGAATGCATATGTAATAAATAGGGAGAAAATAAAAAAAAAAGGAGACCAAGATAATCTGTTTTCTCCACAGAACAAGTCTACTAGCTGTTACTGCAAATTAAAATTCTCACGTAATGTTTCCCGTCAGTGCCTCAGGGAGCAGTCCCCATAGGGTCAAGAGTTGCATTCAGTTTCTGTGCCCATTAAATCTTTGTTATCTGATAAACCTGTCAACATATATGTCAAAGAGTGACAGCTCTGACAGTATCCTTGAGACGTTGGCACCTGAACACTGGGAAGTAGAGTGAGACCATCAACTTATTTCATGTAGGCCACAAAGTAACTTTCAGAATAGTAGAATTTTAACTAACAGTCATGCAAAAGAAAGACAGTAATGAGATTTCACATGAGATCAGGGCCTATACCTGCCTATGTTAGATCATTAAATTGCCTTTTCCATCTGCTTTTTGGAAAGAAACTAATTAATGCTCTTTTCTTACATGGCTTCAGTCTGATATTAAGAAGCTCAACGTTCCCATTGATGACAAAAATTAAATAATCAGTCTCTCATTAAAAAAGGATATGATTAATTAATAAACTTTGAAGAAAATAATTCATTTTCACTTTTAGAAAGCATTTTACTGGTAGATATTATGAAGGCAAAGGACATGATGATACGTGCAATAAAATGCTGTTAAAATCCATTTCCTCATTTATCTTTTTACCTCTCTTTTGTTCTCTTTGTAGTAAATTCCTCAAAGATCATTTAATTTAATTAAAGTTGAGAAAAGTACCTAATTCAGATAGGTAGGCTAGAGGTGCCTTCTCCACTGTGAAATGCCAGTATGAAACTGGTGTCAGTTGCCACCTTTCACTTTCAGAAGAAGTAGGAATGGCTTCTACCTGGAAGTTGCAAACCCCACATCTATATTTCTGTGTAACCAGAGTTTATGTATTACACTTTACACAAATTTGCGTACATGTACACATATATTTGTAGATTGTATAGATAATTTTTACCATATATGGCCCTTTCCTTATATTAAAAATAGACCCATGATGCTTGACCTGCACTGTTATGCTTGTTGGCAAACCTAGCAAAAGAAATTGGCTTGTCTCTCTTAGGAAAGAAAATATCTTGTTTCCTCCCACACTGGAAATGGTCCCCTTGACTTTAGAATTGATGCAGTAGGTAGTGCCGCAGTGTATTTTGTACCAATTCTGTCACTCAGTAACATTTAGGCCTGTCAGTTGAGTACCATGTACAAATGCTAAATATGATGGATTTGTTTTCAAAGCATTTTTAAAAATAATGAAAAGGTGGAGTGTGGTCTTCGCGGAAGCTTCCCTGTGAATTTTAACACACTATGATGTAATGTAATAAGCTGCTATGCCAAGAGGCTAAATAGAAAGTGATGTCCTCAGTACAGGTTACTTGCACTAAGCAGTCAAATTTTAAAATTCACTAAAACTACAAAGACAGAAAAATGCAAATTATGTGTGTAATTAGTACATTCTACTATTCAACTTGTGGCGTAGGAATCACTACAGGACTTTTTTTCAGTTGATCTGTTTCCACATGACATCAGTAGGTCCAATACTCCACACTTTTTATCAGGCATATTTTTTACAACTTCTCTAACATTGGAAATAATTACGTTTTTTTGATCTAGACTGTTACCTAAATCCTATGATTACTTCAGTCACAGTTTTAAAGATAGAAAAATCGCAGGCTAAGTTGCAGAAGGATATTAGCAGATGCAAAGTATTGCAACACATTTGAATTGCTGCTTATAATATGTTTGCAACCTCTGGAACTGCTGTGATGTTCAATGTATATGCAATTACTTCTGACACTGAAGGGAGAAACTGCCTTTCATGAATTTTAATCCAATAGCCTTTTGGATTCTCCTCAGCAGCTTTTTCCTGTCCTTTGTTGTTAAAGCAATGCAGACATATTTGAGAAGTGGTTTTCAAAATACCTTTTAAAAGAATGTGCTGCTTGAAAAGTTTACTGGAAAATTTAATTTACATTTTGAAAGCTAAACAAAGAACAGTTAAAAAATTACTGTTGTGAATTGTACATGACATGAAAATGTCTCCCTTTTGGTGGTAAGACTCATTGATCCACCATTGATTAATTTAAGTGAAACTGTTGTAATAATGCTGGTAAAAATTAACAGTAAACCAGATTTTCAATATGTTTTATCTCTATGGCTGAAGTCCTAGCTAGTAGAAAAGGGCTTAGTGCTGTGGGTAAGATACTGTGGCTTATGTGACTACTCGTGTAGTCAAGCAAACAATACGTCGCACACTCCACCACTAATTTCACTAGCTGAAAGCAGCAATGTCTACGATTTGAGGTTTTATCTCACTGTTCAGATCAAAAAGGGTTACTGAGAAATCCTCTAATCATCTGTGGAGGTAAATAGGTGCTATGAGAAAAGCACTATGATCAGTGTGTTGTGCAAAAAATACGTGTTCAGATAACCAAGACAACGGAAAATACTTTTGTTTCAGGAAGCAGGGAAGAAAACTTTCAGATACGTACTTTGAAGTGTTCAGCAGTCCAGAGGACATGTTTTATTTATTTTTATATATATATAGAGAGAGAGAGCTGCATCACAATGAAGCTCACAATGTAAAATAAAACCTTTGATATATTTTTGCTAATATAAAGGTGGTTGTGGGTAGTTTAGTGAATATTTTTTTCCTTACCAGTTCACGTGTTTCATTTTCTGCAGAGTACATCATAGTGCTGTTTCCTGTCTCTGCAGGCAAGAGTACACAGGTCGTGGCTGCTTTCTCAACTTCTCCCCTACCTCATCCTGCCGAAGAGGTACGTGGCTTGTTGCTGGAAATTCATAGTGATGTCTCTTAGGCCTTGCTCACTGTAATCCCTGCATCTCTCCCTGGTTAGCATTGGTAGAGAATGCCATAAAATTGTTTACAACCTGTGTGTAACAGGCCTGTCTTCCATTGTTTCAGCACATGATTTAAATGACACATTTTGGAAGAGTCTCTGTTCATCTCTGTAGCCTACATTTGTATTTCATCATCTGTTTCTTCAGTGAGAACATGCGGCTAACTTATCGTATGTGATTGTATTTAAAATGCCATAAAACACCTGGCCGCTACCATCTTGACATTCTTGACAGAAACCTCAGGTTTTTCATGGAAATCTTGGAGCCCTTAGGGTCAAGATCATGCTAAAAAGAAAGAACATGTTCAGTAAAGTTGTTATGGACAGTCTCCTAAAAGCATAAGCTTCATCAAGAAGATTCCTATCCCCTTTTTTTCCTACTTTCCCCCCCGCCCCTTTGTTAGTCGTGGTCAGTTGAGTAGATTAGTATAATTTCTAATTCTAAATAGACTGTTGCAATCACCTAATGCCTGGTGCATCGTTTGAAGATACGTCCTAAATGTCATCACACATTTGGGCCCTAGTCTGATTCTTTATGTAACAAAGATGAAGGTTAAATGCCATGAAGTTTATTAAACCAATCTATAACAAGTTTAGCAGACGTAATCCTCTTTTTTTGCAGTTTTTAACAAGCATGTTTTTCCTGCACAAATTCAGGAACAAGCATTTAACTCCCACTGGTTTCAAAGCCATGGGAATTAAGCAGGTGCTTAAAGTTAATGAGGTACTTAATTGCTTTGTAGAACCAAGATGGACTGTTGCATTGCAGGTACAATGAGAAATTGTCACTGATTTCCTTTCTGAGTGAGGAGATTTTTAAGGATCAAGATCTCAGTTGCAGTCCATCTTTTTACAATTTATGCATAATTTGATCGTTAAAAATTTTAATGTTCTGTTGCAATCTGGGTGGATTCAGTTACAGCATCATTAAAACCATTCACGCTTGATCAAAAGTTTTTATAAATTTCCTAAATAGTATGACTGAAACCATGGAGGGCTGAGTAATGCCTAAGCATTTTATACCACCACTGTTTTAGCAAAATACAGTCCATGCCAAATCATACAGAGCAAAAAGGTCTGCAGCAGTGAGGTGAATGGATCGTGAGAACAGACTTGAATCTTGACAGATGGGGCATATTGTCTCAGGGGAGTGGACCAGGGAGAAGGAAAAACACTGATGGCTAGAAACATGAGCATATTTTTATTGGAAGGAGGCACGCAGAAGATAACTTTACATCTGGAAACGTGACACCAGATTTTAGCTCTCAGTTGGGTTGGTAAAAATCCATTGTTGGTACCCTGTGGCATACCGGTCATACGCTGGCTGGCCATTGCCATTCCGGGTGAGAGAGGATTCCAGCAACCTTACCAGCTATTTTGCTAGAGCCAATATGATCAGATACAAAGCAGGGGTAGTGTTTATTTCTGTCAGAAAACAATGTGGCTGTAGTTGTGGTTGGTCACTGTGTAAACAGCATAGCACAGAGAAGTAGTACAAAAATTCACCTTGAATCATTAATATTGTATTTATGCACGAAATCTTACCCTCATGGAAATCATTTACTATACACATATGCTCTTTAATTAGCATGGCCAACATCTGTTACATTTTGCCCATCTTTAAAACACAGAGTAATATTTTAGTCTTGCATGTTAATGTTTGTTAATGGCAGCAAAGAATCCACTTCAAGAGGAAAGGCAATTTTTACATTTGTCTCTCAGAGTAACTTTAAACCGTTTATGGTATTTCTATTTAGAATAATTCCAGAGGTGTGTCTATTTATCTTCTGCATTAAAATTCAAGAAAAAGGTTTAGCTTTTGGCTTGCCTTCGGGGCTAAGCTGTGCAGCAGACATGCTTCTCTGAGATAATTTGTTTTCTAATTGCCATTCGTTTGCTGAAATACAATTAAAGTTATTGCTCTAATATTAACATCAACATCTTGATTGCCTTATCAGAATATGAATATGTATTTTTCTTACTCTGCTTAGAGACATCTTTCACTAACTTTCTCTGAACATGTAGCTCTTAATTAAAGAGAATTTTTAATTCATCTCTAACTGCACTTTTCCAGCAACTGTTGCCAGTTTGTTGGAGGGTCACACCTTCCATTCGTGTCCAGGCTGACACCACATACCGTCATTACACCAGGGCCCGTGTTAACTTTGAATACCTGCGCCTTTGGATCAGCTCATACAAATCGTTTGATCTTTGTGTAATTGCCAAAATTAAGTTTGAAAGCAGGCAAATCTAAGTCAAACACAGATTTCATTAAGAACTGGAATATGGCAAGCAGCTGTGTGAAAGCACTGACCGGCCAGTCTGTCTGAAGTGCACCAAATGAAAAGGAGCACTCAGGCTGCAAGATGAGAAAGATATTACTCTGTTTACTTAAAAATAATGAGGGAGTATTACTTAGCAGTACAACTGTGTGCTCCCCTTATTTTGTTTGTGGTTTAGAGAACCATTTATTTACTGTAGGCAAAACAGAATTGCCTAAAGAAAATGAGCACAGTTTTATTTTTAAAATGGTCTTTATAAACTTCTTTACTTCGGCTTTCTTTTTAACACTGCTTTACAAAGATGTTTAATGAACAGGATTCTTTCAATCAGTAAAAGCAGGAGAATGTTCCAAAATAGTTACATAAATGAACAGGCCACTTGGGATGGCACAAAACAGAGATACAGTGAAGAAGCAGTCCCATTTGGTGATGAAATTGTTCTTTTTACTCTAAGAGATCCTTTTAAAATCTTTTTTTCTCATTTAGTAATTTTCCTTTTATGATAGTGTATCTATTTCCCATACCTCATTAGTTTCTGAGCACATATGAATATCCCACTGAGTTACATAGAAAATTATTTTTTTTGAATATGATAGAAATGCAAAATTGAATCCTAGTTTAAAAAAAAATAATAATGAAATTGACATTTATGCTCTAGTGAGTTGTTCTCTAAAATGAATTCAGTGTATAATAATCAGGAAAAATTAATTTGTAATTTATATCATGTAGGGGGTAATTGTTCCATGTTATAGAACTTTGTGTTTTAAAACTAAAATAGCAGCCTTTGTTGACCTTTCAACAGACCTCAGGTAGCAGAGATCAAGTGTGTGTTTGTTTTCTCTAGGGGAAAACATTTTGACGTATTATTACAGTTTTTTGAAAAATACGGAGATCTTTGCTTTCCCATCCTTTTGTTAGCCTCACTGAAATTTCATGGGTGTTCTGCAATGTCTCTTTTATGTCACAATTGAGGGGCATCTGGCTTTTTAGACCTGATCATTCAAATTTTCTTCTGTCATAGAATCATAGAATTGTTTAGGTTGGAAAAGACCTTTAAGATCATCAAGTCCAACCGTTAACCTAACACTGCCATTGCACCACAAAACCGTGTCCCTAAGCACCTCGTCTGCCCATCTTTTTAATACCTCCAGGGATGGGGACTCAACCACTTCCCTGAGCAGCCCATTCCAGTGCTTGAGCATATTGCTATGAACTGTCCAGTAGCTACTATCTGGACAGTCATTCATGACAGAACTGAAGATAAGTACATGGTTGTGCTTGCACAACACATAATAAATGCAAATTTGAGAAGCCTGCCATAGATCGGGGAGCTGAGGGGGTTCTGTAAATATCTGAGGAAAGGAAAATATTAAGAAAAAAAGAGATTGCTGGAATTCATTATGCTAAATGTGCATCTGCAAAGGAGGATGAACAATTGACTAGGACCAGCTATTTGTTTTTCCCCAGATGAGAATTTACATGTTGATTTCAAACCTACATGTAGGTTTGGATTTAGTTTCACACTGTCTTTTATACCTTCATGAGACATTCATTCAGACCAGACCAGATTCACTCCACAGATTAGTGTCCAGATATTCTTAATCTGTCTGGTAAATATACTAACACACTTCTATATGGTGTTTTGTTCCATGAATAGATAATAATCAGAATTATTACAAGTTCAATAACTATATCGGTGATTTGGCTTTCTGGTGAAGAGTGGCTTCAAGTGACAGAGAAGAATCACCCTGCAGATAAAAACATGGTGTTTAAAAGATGTGCTTCCAGACCACGTGTTAATAGTATGGGCTGGATTTGGATTTCTAAGCTCTATATTTTGAGACCTAAGATTAATAATATTAGCCTGTCATAGTAGGCTTCAGCTGTGCTTTTATAAAAAACAAGCCCATTTAGCAGTAGTTGTTGGCTTCAGAAAACACTATGCTGATAGTCCTTGGAGACATTTTTCAATTAAAAAAATACGAAAACTGCTAGAAATACTCTGCTGTGATGAAACTCTTAGAATCACCATATCTCCTTGTTAGTGTAGCAATCGTGGAAGTTTTTATATGAGTCCTGCTATGATGAAATGTATAATACTTATTTAGAAGTTTACACTGAAGTAACTACAAGCCTTGTAGAGCGTGCAAGCTCTTTCATGTTTCAAGAAACCAGTGTTCCCTATTGCTGTGCTATCTCATGTTTGGAATTGCCTAAAGTGCCTTTTTAGTGCATAGATGCTGCATAAAAATCAACTTGCCTCATTGATTTCAATGAGCAGTTCCAAGGTCAAATGTTATTCAGCTGTAAAATTATCTATTAAATTTTTTTACTAAGGGAAACCATCTGAGTATTGAAGGACAAGATAATAGTCCATTTACAGAATACAAAAGAATGCATTTTGTTTGTTCAGCACATCATAACAATAGGGATGCGCTTTCCTTCTCAACTTTTATTTATAGCATTACAAACCTTAGGATGATCACCAGTTGTGAACAACATACAGTTAGAAACAGAGGACTGTAGAAATGTAATTCCAGATAC
Organism: Egretta garzetta; assembly: GCF_000687185.1. Taxonomy (NCBI): domain Eukaryota; kingdom Metazoa; phylum Chordata; class Aves; order Pelecaniformes; family Ardeidae; genus Egretta; species Egretta garzetta. The sequence goes on from NW_009259237.1 coordinate 109,160, forward strand.
ATCACAAGTGTATGCAGAATAATTAGACCTGGGAAAAGGGAGGAAAACTTAGGATTTCTTGAAAATTGCCTAAAACAAGAAATAAAATCGCCCAACCAAAAAAAAGCCATTAAAAATAACACGTGAGCAGAAGATAATTTGGGGAGTTGTTTTTTAGAGCATTGGATATGTATGTGGGGGAGAGAGTAAACTAAACTCCTTTGATTCTACCTAAATGACATCTTTCAGCAGGTCCTCTTTTTCAGGGGGATGTCTGAGCTGTTGCATTTTTGGTTCTGAAATTATTTTTCAAAGTAGCTTTTGTGTTTTGCTTGGGAGGCAAAAAAAAAGTAACATTTTTTTCAAAATGTTTTAACAAAAAGCCCTTTTTGATTGATTTTTTTAGTTTTATATTAGAATTTTTTTGCTAAGAAAAGTCAGTCAGTCCTACAAATAAAGCTGTGATCCTCCATGTATTTGAGTTCAGGCAGTAAAACCTTAGGCAGAGCGTGCTGCCTCTTGAAGCCAAGCACTAATAGCCTGTAAGCATGTTATGTTAACATGTAAGAAAAGAGTAAGTTAAGTCCTTCTCCTTCTTCATAGCTGGGAGCCATAAGAAGACTGTTCAGTTCAGAGAGTGAGACTGAGAGAGCAAAACCCTCCCAGGCAGATCAGCAGGGAGTAGAGAAAGCTCCTCAAAGTCTAAAAAGTATTTGCCTGTATTGTACTATCCACTTTTTCCAAAATCATGAATATCTTGCTTTTGACAGGAAAAACTCCTCTCCAGGTTCCTGTACGCTTGCTTTCCTTCATGAACGGACACTTGGCTTCCCTCAATTTCTTTCATTAAATCCCAGTCTTCATCAGAAGATTATGGTAATTTAGATTATAACCTTGAGAAATCTTCTTAAATTTGAGGAGTCCTGATTCTGCCGCTAGTGTAGTCAGGCTCTAGCAGAGTCCAGCTGAGACGAGGTTAAGCATAAATCGCTTCTGCCTCCCCTGTGTACAAAGCCGTGGTCAACATTGGGTAATTGAACTAACTATCTCCGAATCAGCTGCTCACAATATAATTTCCTAGTGAAAACTTACCAGCTTACCTCAAATACAAACACTCCCATTTCCATTACTTATTTCATTTAGCTAGTCATTTAGCTAGATTTGCCAAAGAAATTCAATAGCAGTTACTGATATTCTGTGCACACACAGTAATCTCCATCTTTGAGATAATGTGTTGAGATAACCATTTTCATGTGAGCAATTACTTGCTCACCTGGTGATTGTAAAAATGTTTCCAAACAAATTGTAACATATTCCCTTCTATTGCATGAGTGTTTCCCGTGGGACCATGCCGATAACACAGATGTGTCAGGATAACTGGCATTCTTTTATAATGTAGTAAAATAAATTGTGTTTTTATAGGATGGCCTTAATGTACAGTAACACAAAACTCTTTAGAGAGGCATCAACAGTAAACTGAAGTTAAAAGGAACATTTTACAGAGAGTTGCAAAGAAGTTGTTGAGTTTGCAGGGAATGATGAAGTGTGTGACTGAACTACCAATGTGAGTTAGGACAAATGAAAGAGTAAGTGATAGTTATGGAGCATCTTAGCTAAACTGAATGATTTTCATGCCCTTATTTCTGTGATTAAGATTTTATCCATTAGCATACAATTTGTCAGCCTCGACAGACCTAATAGAATAATAGTTACAGCTCTGTATGTTCAGTAAGATGTGGAGAATGGATCGTATCATTTATCTAGTTCTTTCCTGACAACAGCTTAACATTTATTACAGTGGTGTGCACTGCAATATTTCTATCTGACATTAAAATTATGACTTCCGTAATTTTATCATAATTGTTCTTAACTCTTTGTCTGAGAAGTAATCAGCAGTACCCAATCAGAGCAGAAGTGAGATAGGGAGAGAGAACTTTTATTAGTTTATCTGATTACTAGCAATAATAAACTATTGCTTTTTTCCTACGGCTTTATCGTGCTTATATCCTTTAAGCAGCATGGCTACAACACCTAATTGCAGCTAGTAGTACAGCAGTCTCTAGGACAGATAGATAGATGATAGCTAAATAGGCAGTCTGTGCACTCCTGTCCTCAGTATTTCTCTTTTAGGTAGTTTTAACAAGTTGTGTACTTTTGTCAGCATGCTGGCTGAATGTCATAACACTGTCTGAAAGTTGGAATTGTAAAATAATATGATCTAATATTTGTGTTCCCTGTTGCTGTTGCAAAACATTGTCTCTATATTATTTGAGGCTTTCTTGCATAGAAAATCTTCAGTAATTAAAAGCAAAGTTATTTACAGAGTTCTGGTGTAATGAAGAGCTTAAGTAGGCTTTTAATATAGCTGTGTTATCTACTATATTACGTGCAATGTGTCACCTTAACCAGAGGAAGACATTCTGAAACAGTCTGTATACTGAAAAGCTGATCAGTAATTTTGCTCAGACTGCTAATGCAAAAAGAGTATCTGTTTATGTCTAGTTGCATATTTTTCTTACCTGCTTCTAATGGAGCTCTTTGGTGACATTAGAGTTGTGAAGTTCCCCATTTGCCTACAAGATACTCATTATCATTGCCAGTATCAGGGGCTGTTCTTACCATTTTCCCAGCTCAGGGAGGAGTTGCATACCACAGTAAGGAACGGGTAAGAAATGCCCAAGTAGGTGATGCCCAGTTTGAAACAGACTTCTAGGAGAGAGAGTGTGATTTACATAGTTGCTTACAAATGCCAAAATAGGAAAACTAGTCTCAAAACTCAGTGGAGTCTTTTTAAGGCTAAGGTAAGCAAAGAGAGGAATACATTATCTACATAAGCTTGTGGGCAGTGGCCTAAGCACAGTGGTGAAAAGGGCAACTTCAGGGCCTCAGATGGAGGCATCAGAAGATGTTGCTGCTTCTTCTTCTGTCTGTGTAGTTCTTGCTCTGGTCTCAGAAGATGGCTGTTGATGAAGGCATTTAATCTGATGAATTTCGGGCGGGGGGAAGAGGGAGGGCAGTGCAGAACTTGGAGCTGTAGATGATGATTTCCTCCTCTGTCTTGGTTTTTGCTGCTGGCAAGTTTTGTACAGCCAGGTATCCTGTGTGAATTCCAGCCCGGGAGCAGAATTAGCTCAACTAAAATTTTCCTAGACTTCCTTTGCAGCCTACCAAGTTTCATAGTCTGACTGGGCGCCAGTAACTCCATTTCACCAACAAGTGTAGAATTCATGTTTGGATTACTCTTGTTTCTTCAGAGACTTTCTGGGTTTTGGTTGGTTATTTTCTTCCTCTGCATGTAGTTTAGGCTGTCAGATGAAGAGCTGTCCTTCATAACTTTCAGTTAATATCTTTACTATTATTATTTGAAGAAAGGAATGTTTTTACAGTTAAATCAATATGCCAGTAAGATCAGAACATAGTGAGGACTCTAATGGCTGCAAAGATTTGGAAGTGGTTTTAATGAACACTCAGCAGGCAAGAAAATATGCTTTTATGTTTGCTCCAAACAAAAATATACAAGCTGAGGAGAAAAAAGACAGGCTGTAGCCAACCTTATTAAATGAGAAGTGGCTGTGAAATTATTTATTTCATCTAAACTAAATAAGGCCAATTATTGGCTCCCCATATGAAACACAAGAGAAGTTTTCAGTGTGCTTATGAAACAAGGACCTGGTCTGATAAAGAATTACATAGAGCCAGTTTACAATTAAGTCCTGCTTTAAAAAAAAAAGCTATGATTTTCCCTCATATGTAGATTAATAGCAAGCCATACTCATAACCTCAGGAGCTGAGATCCTGTTCTCTTTATATTTGAGTATATGTATTTCTGTAATGCTATATAATATATATTCTTTATAATATAATTTAATACTGTATTAATTATATTGTATTATATTTATTGATATTTACGCAAGTATAGAACATTAGTAAGTGTCCTTACACTGAAAAAAATTTCTCCTGCTTGCATAGTGAATCAGCTCTTCTGGTTCCAGGAGACGCAGCTGAAAACATCCACCAGATTCCCAGGAATACATTGTTTGGCTCTGTGAAGAGTCCAAAAAGAATGAAAAAACATGTCTATGACACTTCTTCTGAAATCCATTTCTGGAATTTCAGTTTTTTCCTTCCAAGTCCGCTTTCCATGGACCCTCTAAGAGGCTGAGCGTCTCGTGGGCTGGTATGTCAGGAATAGATGTATGCATAGTGGGCCTGCTTACGTTTAACTTTCTGTGAAGTCCCAGGTGATTTAAATGATTTAGTTGGCCTCATGCCCAGAAGGAAATGAGGTGGAGTACATGATGGAGCGGAGTCTGTGGTGGCGGGCAGGTGGCTGTGGAAGGGGGCACGGGGATGGCCGAGTAACAGAAAGGACTGCGGAGTACCTCAGGCAGAAGTTCAAGCCCTGTAATTTGAAAGGCGATTTCAAGTCCCTGTTCTGCTATACACTCTGTGTGAACTTCGACAAATCACTTAGTCCCTATGTGCTTCAGCTCTCTGTCTGTAAAATGGATATAATAGCATTTACCTACCCATGGGGTTACTGTGAGGACAGCTTCATTAAAAGGTGCGAGCAACTCGCAAACTATTACAATAGATGCACATAAGAAGAGCGGGACAAAGCTGGGGTCACCTCTGGACTCAGCAAAACAAACACACAAGTATTTCAGATGTGGTTTTGTTGGTTTGTTTGGGTTTTTTTTCCCTCTAGGAAAAAAATGAAACTTCTGAACAAAAATATACACATGTACATGGAAAAGAAGTTATTGAGCTATAGTAAGAAAAATAATTTCCAGACCAGTTTGGAAAGTCTTAACAAACACTACAACATCTGTTTCCTGAGTTATTGATGGAGTCTATCATCAGACTCATGTCTTCCAAAACCTTGTATCTTTCTGGGTGGTCTCAGAAGTCAGAAAAAAACCTGGCTAGTTTTCATTCTGGAAAAAAGTATTCTTTTTAGCATGAAGTTTGTATGTGGCATAACTATAAAGCAAATAATAAGGAACTTGTATTACACTGTTTAAATGCTGCTAACCAAGAGGTAAAATTACTTCTCTTATTTATTAGCACTAGCAATAGCCTTTCCACACCTCCATTTACTATAGCAGAAGAAAGATTTCAAACTACTGTTATTTTAAATGGAGAGACTGAAACTAAGCATTTAACAATGGAGAAATATTCATTGCTGTCAGTGTTACTGCCTGTAAGTAAGCAGGCACCAAGACTTACTGCCTGTGTCTGGTATGAACACATTAACTAACTAATCTGTGCTCCTCACTAAGAGTTATTTTATTTACGGTCGTCTTTATAATATCCCTTCCTAAAGCATGACTGTCTCTCAGGTTGTCTGCAGCAGCCTGACTGCTAACATCTTACCCATAATATTACTTATCTGGAAATATTACTGCGCCATTGCTGAAGCCAGACACACAGTTCCTTGAAGAGCAAAAAGGAAAAAAATGTAACCCTCATCTTTCTTTCTCTCCATAATCTAAGGAATGTGGGGTAGAGAGAGGAGATCAAGAGCTACTTTCTCTAAAAAGAGAGTCTGGTATTTTTAAAGTTGCTTTAACTGTCCAGTTGTGATAAAAATCAATCTGAACTGGGTGGTAAAAGCAAACTGATGATTGGAAAAAAAAGCTGGAGCTTGGAGAGATGTGGGTTCAAAGTGTCTGTTCTGGTCTAGCCTTTCTGTAGGAACCTGGACAAATCAGTCAGGGCTAAATTCACCAAAGTCCAAACCTTAGATACTCAAAATTCTTAGCTAAAGCCTAAGTCTGGAAGCACCTAACACCCAATCAATGTGTCAGAGTTTCTAGCAGTGATGCTCTCTAGGGACCTTTAGATTTTTAAAATGCTTAGTAGGCAGGAAATGGTGGGTATGTTCTCTTGGTATTCACAAACAAGCCAGTCTTTGTGAAATGAAAGCCAAAGCTTGGATCTTTCCTACCAGCTTAGGTCTCAGGCAAAACAGAAGGATGAATAGAAGGCCTTTTTTTTTTTTTCAATAGGGCTTATATATAGCACTATAGAGGTTAAAGCATTCAACTGGCTTAGGAAAAAAATCTCTGCTTCGGTAGATTTGACTCTCTCATCTTCCATCCCTTATGCTCACCTTAGAAGAAGTTCTCCTAGTTTCTCTTTATTGAAGCTGCTCTACTTCATATTCCTAATCAAATACTAATGCTCGGGTAAGGAGAAGGGTGCGTCCCCAGATTCACTGCTCATACAACAAGAAGAATTGAATCCTTCAAAACTTTTATTTTTTATTTATTTTTTTTTTAAAACAGAGTTAATGATCTGGACACACTTCCAAAAGGCTAATTTTGATAGGGACCAAAGTCCTGAAAAAGATGTGAAACTCTGCTTTTCACCCCCCAATGAAAGATGTAATTTCAAAATACGTTCTAGGGTTTACTGTGTCTCTTAGTGGCTCCTTGTGTCAGATATACAACCCAATCTGATTATATTGAATACTACTAATGTTAGCTGTCAGATGTTTTATACCTTCTGAGTGCACTGAGCTTGGTGACAGGATAAAAAGATTTTCCTATAATGGCAAAAGAGAGAATTGCAATCATTTGGGAGCTGCAGACTGTTCCTTCAGCAAGAGATGGGATGCTCAATTTAATTGGTTGTGCTTCACTAGAAAAAATAGTGCACTCATTAAAACATCAAAACTCTAAGTTCCAAGATATCTGCTGCTTTTTTGAATTACAGCATGCGTAGTGTATGAGATTTGATAATATTTCACCCTGATTATACTTTTGTAACCACCATTTATAATTTGCAGACAATCTGGGGGGGACAGGGAAGCTCTGGGTATTATTGATTTACACTGTTGAGATCAATGTTATAAGTATATTTGCATTTGTAAAATAGATGGAATAGCTTTATTCTTCTCCCTGAAGTCCTAAATCAATGTGAAGCTTGTTTTCTTCTTTGCTTCTTTTTTGCTTTTTATTACAAAAATTGAAAAACTCAAAATAAAATATTAAGATATGCATATAGCCTAGTCTGCCACTGCTCGAGCTGTACTGTGAGTAAGGAACACCATACAGGTATTTCATTTCAGCAATATATTTATAATCACATCCTCTGTAGGACAATATCCCAGAGCGTTATATGACAAATCATAAAATATTACAAAGACAATGACTGCAGTGGGGGAGGGAGGATTATTTAGAGGCAAAAACTTCATTTTGTTTTCCAAAGCATTCTGTTGCACAGTAAATTAAATACTAGATGCAAGAGTTTCATATGGCAGTCGCAGTACCCCCCAGTGCCCTCACACACCACAGAAGGTGAAGACAAGTGCTTATATAGCATGGACACAAGCCAAGGAGCCATCACTGTGATAAGCGTATAGAGCTTTTTCACCGTTAATGCTTCCTTTTCAAAATACAACCATTTTGATATTATGGATGTCTTCAGTTTTCTCTTCCTTCTTAGACTTTTATTAGCAACAACCACAGGCATTGTTTGTGTGCAGCACTGTGTTCAACTTTAATGAAGAGCTTTGGTTTGTTTTCCAAGGGCCCCGCTCAGGCAGCTGTGAGGGTACAGATGTTTACACCCAAGCGGCGTTTGGATAATCATGTTTTCAGTACACTCCGCCGATGAACATCGTTCCCATGTCAGATTTGTTGGCTTCCAAAGTGCCATGCCTTCTAATAGGTTTTGAGCTTTAATTGGAAGGTCTGTTGTGTAATTACAGATCTGGTTTCATGGTGTGGCATTCTAGCAGTTGTCTTGACTTACTGTGTCCTCACTGCTTTTTATGCTTCCTGTGATTTAGTTCCTCACGTTTGAGGAACTCCGAAGGTTATTTGCAATGCTTAGAGAATGAACAATAAGAAACCAGTGAGATGGATTACCTGTCCAGATTTTTGGCTTTTTTCTCCATCACCTTCTCCTCTTCCCTTTTTCCCTGCTTTATAGCATGCAACTGGATGCAAAATTGATCTGACTATGTCATATTAGTCTCATTACAAAATAATTTTGTAAGAAAGACTGGCAATAATCACAAATACATGCACACACCTGGCTACATATCTTTATAGCTCTTTGGTCTCTCTTAATGTGCAGCAATTTGGAGAGATTGTAGAATCGTTCTCTCTCTTTTTTACTAAGGTTCCATTGAAAAGCCCAAAACTTATTAGATTATTTTTCCCCTTTATTGTAAGAAGTTCATTTAGAACTTAGCAATGAGTAACAGATGCTTAAGTAATTCTTTCCAATACTGTGTCAATGAGCTTTGTCTGGTGTGATGTGTCTTCCTTCAGCTTTGCATAATCACCCTCCCTGAAATTCTCTTCTCACCTTGTACATCCTAAGAAATTGTGTCGCCTGCAAATTTTATCTCCTCACTGTTCATCTTCATTTACCAGTTCTTCTATGATGACACTTTGGGAACCCTGACTGAACTTGAAATTTTAAATACTGCAAGGAACTTGCAAAGATACTCCATACGAGAGTGAGTTTCACCAGAATCTCTCTTAGAATATAGATGTTGGGTTCCTTGTAATTATTTCCTAAAGAAGTTTCATCTGTGAATGTCTCAGAGAGGCTTACCTGACCGACTGTCATTTTATTTGGAATTCTGGGACAGCTCTCAGCTCACTCTAAAGCTGTGTCAATCTTCAGGCACTGTTATTTCTTGATCCTCTTTTATATGAAACTGATTCCCTTTGATACCTATCTGGCATTTTTTTATATAGTTTTATTTTCTTTTGGTGTCATTCCCTGGCAAAAATATTTTTTGTTCTGTATCTCTTTTCCCCACTATAGTACATTCAGCCCTTACCAACCTTTTTTCTTCTCTTATGCGTATTATAAAAGCAATCTCATATACAGTTTCAGCCCATCCCTTTTTTCTGTTATAATTGTTACATTTACTTACTTCATTTACTCCTATATACCTCTGTGTTTGTGTGTGCTTTCACTCCTTAACCTTTGATTACTTTTTGCAGTTAGACATTTTATTACAGTATTTGCTGCAGGATGTCATGCTATGTACTCCTCTATGACATAACGTTCATGTCCAGAAACAATTTTTCTTCTGTATCTTCTTCCTTCACTTCTTTATCCCATTTCCTTTTACCCAACACTTGCATGACTTTTCGAAAGATCCAGTTCGACGTCCTCACTTAGAACTCTTCCACTTTTAAGGTAAAAAATGAAAATAATGGGGCTATTTTTGAACTAGTGACTTCATCACATCTGGCTTTCTGTCAAATGTCGTTGATTCTCTTTTAGTTTTTCTTTTTTATAACATTGTGTGCAAATTCTACTTATAATACTATGCCATACTTGAGTGATTCCTTCCTCTTTAGAATTTATATCAAATGGACTGAAAACTGTGGTCACTAACTGTACTTTCCCATCTATGTTGTTTGGTTTTGATCAACATTTAGTCAAATGTCTCCTTCAAATCATTGGTTCTTCCTGCCAAATTTTACCTTTGTTACCTTTAATTTTGTATTATAGTTGTATCTCCATAATGCACCTAATGAGTATTCTCATTTAACACCTTAAGATTTGTACAATACACTGCTACCTTCAGAACACAGCACCAGTGTCTTTATTCCAGGTATAAAGGCACCACTACATCAGGTACATTTTTGGCTGAATCACAGTAAGTAATAAGATTTCTTAAGGTCAGTAAGAGAAAATAAATGCTGAAAAAATTTTGCCCAGTATCTTGGAAACTTATTGATACAAGTCTAAGTGTCATTCAACTAATGCACATGCATTCAGTGCATGCTTAAAGGCCGAGTTATGTAGGGTTGAAATCATAAATGTTAATGCCATGGGTTTTTTTGGTAACTTAAAACTTTCAAGTGGAGATGTCCAGATTAAACTCGGTTTCTTCTGTGTTACATAAGAAATGTTTTATCAGCTCTGACTGCTGAATCTTGCCTCAAGGTCTTTGATCAACATGGATTAAAAAATCTAGGAAGGATTCTCTTGAAAAAAAATTAACAAATGGTAAATTTGTATGTGTTTTAAAAGAGAGTCTTTGATGGCAGTCCAGCATCTGGAATTTAAGACCTTCTCACAAGCACTTCTAAGTAAGCACCTTATTACGCATTTGGTAAGGGACTGGCTGACATCTCTTCTTGTATACTGTTGTTCTTCTTCTAGTATGTTTTTGCCACAACTTAAAAAAAAAAAAAAAAAAAGCAAGCCAACAGGATAAGCAACATTTGCAGAGAGTTTTAAGAGATTATGTAAGGTGTAGGTATGTATCTGCATGTTCTGCACATTGACCCCTAGGGAACCAGAGATTTACTTAACCTCTTGCCTTATGTGAAGCTTTCCAAACACAGCGAAGAAAAACAGCAGGTTACTTGTGTGAAAGGGACTTATATTTCATTATTATAAAGTCTGTTCAGGAGATTACCAATTCTGAAACAAAACCTCTTAATTTAAAAAATTCTCTGTGGGAAACTAATAGGGAATAAAGAACACTTCGTGAGAAAGGAAAATAAAGGCAAATTTAAAGTTGTCTGTCCTAATTAAAAGCAGGTTGTGAAACAATCTAGAAAAGAATTATCATTAAAAATAAAATGCACTTGAAAAGTAAAATTATTTTAACAGGCTGCTGATAAATTAAAAAGAAAATACTATACATCTACCTGCATTTTGTGGTTAGGTGAAATGATGTCCCGTTAAGACCATGAACAAAGCATGCATTCGTTTCAAATTCTCAAGGTTAATAAATATTTTAGCAGTATAATATTCCTACTGGCTTAGAACATCAAAATTTACCTTTTATGCATCAACTACTCTCAATTTCATTGACAAATTGATGTAACTTTTCAGTGCAGTCATAGTTACAGGCATTATGATTCAGAGAGTCAATATTGGCAAGGTACGACAGTCAGTTAAGTCCTACATTTAAATACAGGAAAAAACCACCTACCTTGTTTCTTAGACTTAGATGCGTTGGAGTAATTGCTGTTGGAACATGAGCGTGTTAGTGGATAATTACTACTGCGTACAGAAGACAGCTTCCGGTACCCTGCATCTCGTAGGAGACTGCAAGAAAGCATAATCGGCATTTTATTGATACTTGCAAAGGAAATAAGATGAGCTGTTGCCTGGGTGAATCATCTTTTTCAGATGATCACTCAAGTAAAGGTGAATTGGAGCAGGATCCACCATTCTGCGGCCTGGACCGACCCCATGTTCGTATCTTTGTGAAAGGCCTTACTAAGGTAGCAATGGAACGATTCCTGTAAATTTTAATAGGGTCAACCCACAGGGCTTTGTGGGGTTTGCTTTTTCTTTGGTTTGTTTCTTTTCTTAGGATCCCTTGGATGGTAGGCCCAAGACAGGCAGGGACTAAAACTGCCACTGAAGAGTGCCCAAATAGTCACTCTTGTGACACTTGTCTTATCCCCAAAAGCCTTGATGTTTATGAGGGTTTTTTGCTCTTAATTCCAAGCTTGTTCACAGCATGCCTGGCATGCAAATTTTACTTTCATGGTAACATATGGGAATTTTATCCTGTCATAAGCACACACAATTACCAACAGGTATCAGTTTCAGATGACATTCTGGGTCTCGCAGTTGAGAGGCAGCTTCTTAAAGTGGCAGTGTGTTCATCCTCAGGACAGGCTTTGCTTGGACAAATCCTCAGAGCCTCATAAGGCTTATGCAGAGTTAAAGCCATGGTCTTGTTCTGCTCCTTCCCATTTGCTGCTTTATGCAAGTTGTGTTTCAGACGAGACGTGCATTAGAGTGATTTCCATGTAGATGTCACATGTATCAGAGTGAGAGCAAACCATCTACGTGTGCTGTCTTCACTATAACTGTACTCAGGAGCAACAGGTGCTTTGGCTTTTTTATGAGACTGAGTGCTGATGGCCGAGGGCCAGTGAATGGAGACGAGGCAAACAGCCATCCACTTCTTTATCTCGTGGCAGTGGACTCTACCCCCTCCCTATCTGTTTTGCTCATTATCAAATATACCAGGAAGGGAAGATCTGGTTAATCAAAGGAGAAATAGCTGCTCAGGCAACAGCCAACCCAGAGCGATCACTTCTCTTTGTTATTTACAGCACAGGGAGTCCCCGCTTGGCCTGCCCACGTTCTCATTTCGTTTGAAATCAGTTTCAAACAGCCACTGCAAGCATCAAGGCATAAAAAGAGGGAAAGCGAGGAAAAAAAAAAAGAATGGCGATCTTAGCAGTGACAGAGGAGGTTGAGGAATGCAAAGATGATAGGTTCTAGGGAGCCAAGCGTTCATGATGGAGGTGGGAAAGTTGAAGCAGAAGAGGTCCACTGGCCTTGCAGCAAAGGCAGCGTAACGCTAGAGCATTCTTTTGGCTTGTCACTGAAAACAGAAAGAAACAGCAGCCCTGGTGATGTCAAATATCAGTGATTCAAGTGTTGTTGCTATAGTAATGTGCTGGAGGAAGCAACCTGATATACATACTCGAGATTTGCTGTAGGATACGATCTATCAATGTTGACCCATGAAAACAAACAAACTGGCTGAAAAATCCAGTCTTGCCTAAATCTGTGAATCCACATGGAAGTATCGTTTCTTGTATGTTTGTGTATAGCTTACCATTTATCCACATTATCAGAAGAGAGGTAAGAAACTAGGAAGGACACAGACATGGGCCTTGGGGAAACTCACTCCTCTAGCATTGGCAGCACAGTACCATACATCGTTTTCACCTTGTTTCTCTCGTCACCCTCTCCCTTGTGCACTCTCACTGCTGTCGGCCCGTTATTCTCCAGCCTATCTTCTAACCCTCTGATCCATTGAGTGGTTTTTACCTTTTGATAGCAGCAATGTCCCTCTTTGCTATGGAGCCACTTTTATCGCAGCCTTTATCCTAATAAACTCCTCCATTTTTCACAGTCTTTCTCACATTTTCTAAATTTCATTTTTCCTACTGATTGACTCCCTCTTTCCCCTCCAACTAATTGATCCATTTTTTCCTTTGCTGTGAAGAAGACATTGCCAAAATGTCACCTCTAATCTTGTTTCCCATTTCTAGCATGTAATTTATTAATCCTCTCTCTCCTTTTTTTCCCTTTTATTGAGCAGCCTACATGCTAATACAGCTCAAGTTTTATTTTCAGATTGTCAAATAAATAATTTCGCAAGTCTTAAAGAGTAGGGGAAAAATGAAAAAAGAGCTTTGAAATAATTATCACCCCTGTCTTTCTGACGAGGCATTTACTTTTAGATCTACACAAATCACTTTATTCAGGGATGATATAGCTGTCCCATATCAGTTAAATTAATTATTGGATAGGGTATTTAAGGAGCTAAGGTGAAAAGCCAGCCTTTGTCTGATTGATAAAGAACCACTACATAAAACCTTCATATTACTGTAACTCTGGTCCCTTAAAAATAATATTCTTCCCCCCACCCCTTAAACCTGTATTGCTGTTGAATGGAGGTTTGGGGGGATGGCTTCCCCCCCCCCCTCCCCCCTCCCCTTGTCACTTTGGTTTTAATAAGAGTTTTGATTGGCATCTTGCATTGGTAAGCTGATAGCCTTTTTCTAGCTCTTGTGAACACTTCTGCTGGATCTCTAAGTCAAAAGGAAAGAGAAAACTATCTGTTCTTTTTGAGCAGAGATGACTGACCACAAAATACAAGCACAGTTTGGTCTTGGTGCCAGGCTTGCTTTAAAGTGTAATATTATTTACTGACAGATTTTTTACCATTGCTGTGCTCAATGGGAAAAGAATCATTACTCCCCAATTTAACAACTACCCGGCCCTCACAGAGCCTAAGACACCACATATGCCCTTTTCATTTTTTGGCATGTTTCTTGTGACTTTTAGTCTTCTTATCAGAAGTGCTAATTTTGCTACAGGAGATCAAGAAGCATATGGAGAAGATGCACTGCGACCGGTTTGAAATGAGATACCTAGTGTATCCTTCTGTGACTCCAGAGTAGGTTCTTACACTGCACCAATCTGGTAGCACAAATGTAAGCATTTAGTCAAATTTTTAATGTCATTTTCAATAATGACTGTAGGTCTATGTGAAGATCTTCTAAGTATTACCCATCCCTAAACCTGGTTCCTTGCCTGAGAGCACAATTTTCACCTCCCAAGACAGATAAGCGCGTTCCCAAAAAATGTATGGACTCATGATGCACAGGGAAGGCCTGTTCAGGAGAGTGCTTGCAGTTTCTACGCTAGCCTAGTGTGTAATGAGGAGAGAGGCTGGTAGAGCTGCAGCTCTGGGGTCAGAGATGCACCCTAGGGCCATTATCAGTGCTAAACCATGCCACAGCGCTAACCACTCCGTCAGGATTAGCTGCTTTTCTAACCCAGGTTGTGTTGGTTTCCGTGGAATAAATGGGTATAGAAAGCAAATGGTGTAAATACAATTAATCAGCTACACACATTTTGTATCCGTTACTGTCCAGCTTTTGCAGCTGTATCACTGATGGGCAGCTGAGCATCTGCATGTGCAATAGTCACAGATACAGGAAAATACCATGCCAGGCAGGTAAGTCAGTCCAGCATTTAAGTACCTTTGAGACTGTAAAGATCTTTCTTGGTTGCTGATTAACTCTGTAAGCACTTAAATTCTTGAAATGTTTGTACGCGATCCTCTGCACACAGATTCAAGCTTACTCTGCCGTCATTCAGGACAGCCTGTGCAGCTTCAGCTAGACTGCGCCGAGGTCAGCTGCTAGGCTGGAGAAAGGGTTTACTGGCTCAGGTTCAGGGCTGCACCAGTGTGACTACACCTTTGAGTAAGGGCAGGGCAGGCTCATCTCTGCAAGGAAGTAACTGTAGAGAGATGGAATCTCTCTCCGCCCATTACACTCTCCAGATACCCATTTCTCCTTCTGGGCACATCCAAAGACACTTTTTTTTTTTTTTTTTTTTTTTTTTGGACAGTGCTCAGTTTCTGGGTATTTTGCTCGTGTTTAATCTGGTTAACAGTTTGTACTGCCTGATTTACCTCACTTGCATGGGCTTTACTGGACAGTGAGTCTTGGAAGGAACCTTCAGCATCTCTGTATAGGTCTGACACAAAAGAGGCAGGCTGGCTGATTGGTGGAAGAAGCAGCTTTTTTGCTGTTTTAGACAGAAGAGTTTCTAGGATTGGGATTAGAGGGGGAGAAGGTTAGCTCTGTGTAACCTATGAGAGTGCCTGAAACATCAGCTATAGCACATTTTTGGGGCAGAACTTCCTCAGGCCAAGCTGTTTAAGCTATATTACATTTACATAAGCTATAAAGCGTTTAAAAATTAACTGGGGAAGCAAATGTGAGCTAGCATTTTTCCCTTACTCATGTTAGTGCTCATTGGTGTCAGTCACTCGCTTGTGCTCCTTCCACTGATGCAGTGAAGGGGCGAGTACTTCCTACAAAATGAAACGGCTTCAACAGGGCGACAGCGATGCGGTGTGGTGCTCTAGTCAGGAGAAAAGGGAGCCAGGGGAAGCTTCGTGGTTTACGTACAACCCGATATAGCAGACATAGTCTTAGAAAGATGCCTCCCTTGGTCCTGCATGAGACAAAATACCCAACTTGTACATCCCAGCATGCCGAGACGTGAGCTGTGTGCCTAATTACTTGATATTTGCAATATTTAGGCAAACATTCTCAAAAACAGTCAGTTTGTTAAGGACTTGGTGAAAACCTGAAGGATTTCGCTTCTTCCCGGTGAATGCAACTTTAGTTTACAGTGTTGTGGCTAAAATGCCAAGGTCTTTTTATAGCTGTGCTGCAGGTGTTTAACAAGGGTACAGTTCAGGCCACATTTCACGCCTTGGGATTTCCAAGTGACAGTGACAGTTCACGCCCAAGTCTGGCTTAGATGTGTCACACCTTTTTCATTCCAGTGGGCTGGAAGCCTGAGTGCCCTACTCGGAACTGTAGTTTGCACTAGACAGCAGGTCTCTTGGGAATTAAGTACTAATTACTAAGGTCTTTCTGCCTTCCTGAAGTGATTTGGTTTTTCATCCCACATGTGGGTGGAGATGCAGTGTGAAGTTGTTCAGACTGAACAGTTGATTCTAAAGTAATCTCTCCTGGAACATGAAAGCTCACATGGAGCTGGGAAATGACTGCAGATCATAGACATACGACATATTTAAATACGAGCAATCAGCAATTCATGGAGACTGCTGTAGATGTTCTGCTTTTGGGAACAACAGTAAGGAAGGCTGCTACTTAAAGGAAACGCAAGTGTTCTCCAGTGGCAGAAAAGTAAAAATCAACACACATCACAACCTGGTGTATCTATCTGCTGCACTACTGACGTGTACAAATAACGAAGAGCTCAAATGCCTCGCTACTGATATCTGCTACCTCCTTGCAAATGTGAGTTTTCCCTGCCAGTGTTTGTCAAGCTACCATGAGTTGCATTCATATTCCATATGGATACGTATTTTTTCTTTGTTTTCCTTTGACATTAATGCTCTGGCAGAGCTTTCTAAGTAGCAAAGCAAGGAAATTAACTTACATTTGCTGGCTTGCTAAAGTAAATTAGCTACACTTTTGACTTTCTGTGGTTTTACTCTGAATGGGAGAAGCAATAAAAATGAAATAAGGCTAATCACTGTTGTTCTATGGGTTTCTCTGTGGTGTGTTAAGAGGAGAAGAACCCATAATGAAAACCCATGAGTTCATATCTGCTTAAAACAGGTCTCTAATTAGCTTCTATAATCGATCTCCCTGCTCTTGCAGGTGAACCAGGTAATTATCTTGTTTATTCTGTAGGTGAGGCACAAAATGCTAGATAGCTTTCTCTGTATCTTTAAAAGATAATGCATTGTAACAAGTGTTCCCAATATGAATGAACCACTGTCATAACCCATACCATCTGTTTCGCACGCAGCGATGCGAGATCTCAATTGTATTCTTTGTTACAAAGAGCTCCAGACATCAAAGAGCTGTCCCTTTGACCACTGCCTCAATCAAAGGATTTTACCTAGACAAATCTTTACTTCCCATTACGATTTCAGTGCTGCAGAATATCAGGTGTTTCCTGGTATGAAGAGGAGGAATCCAGTCACTGGTGCTTTTTTTAAGGGCCAAATCTTGTCACTGTTCACTTCCCATGGGCCTTTTGAGTAGCACCGAAACTCCAAACTCAGCAGTTAATTAGAGGTTAGTTACTTAGGGCCTGAGGCTTTGCAGACAGACTGTGGTGCATTATACAATGTATGGCTTTTATTCAGTATGATGTGTCTATCTGTTACCTTCCAGAAGGTGAAGTAGAGATATCTTGGCTAAATGCATGGTTAGGATTAAGCTGATGTATACAGAGCACTATCTCAGTGTGTTTAATTGCTCATAGAAAAATCCCTAAATCTGACATATTTTTGATTCTTCTTTTTTCTCATGTTATTCAATATGTGCTTTATTTACATAATACAGATATCTCTCTTTCTGCGGGTTGGCTCATAGTAAGCTCAACAAAGGAATAATCCCTTTTGACATTCTTTAAATGGTCACAGCCGTATTTGAAGCCTATGACCAGTAGCACTAATAACGGTGCATTTGCAAAGAGAGGCCACACAGTGCAGTATAATGTGCAAGTCTTTCATCTCTTTTGTACTAGAGAAGAGGCTTCTTCCTTGTGGTGAATGGCTGAAATACGAGACTACATGTTTTCTGTAATCATTAAAACAATAGTGGTTTAATGTACCAGCTTCTCCCCAAGCTAAAAATAATCCTGTTGTGGGCATACCCCTTTTCCTCTTCTCCTTGATAACTGAATTCAAAATTCCCATAAAGAAGGTCTTTTTTTTTTTCATTTTTCAAAGACTTGTCCCTAGCAAATTTAGTTTCAAGGTCTTTTATTTCTGTTTCTAAAGTAATTATCCTCTGGGCCTCTTCCTTTCTTCCTGGTATGATGCTAGACTAATTATTCTTCTCCTAATGAATGCCTGAAATGGATCCCATATGGTGGCATATGTGCCTTCAGATGGAAGCTTCGTTTGAATAAAATAAGAAAATTCTTCTCTTGGGGCTTTCTTAAATTTTTCATTCTGTAACAATGATGAGTGAAATCTCTGTCTTGGGGATAGATGCAGCCAACTTGCTTTCTATTACACTTCGAGCTTTCTCTGAACTGGAGATTCCCACGTCTTTCTCTCGCTATGGCCATCCGCAGCTCTTACTCCACATTGTCACAAAGACTAATTGAATGAGTCAAAGCATCTTTACATTTGAGCTAAAAGCCATTTTTGTTTCCTTAAAAAAATACTATGTATACCATTATGTCTCTTACAGTTCTTTGTCACTTTTTTCTAGATCTACCCCACAGCACGCAGTGCCTTTTTTCTTGCCTTTAGGGCTCAATCCACACAGTGACTTTTTATACGGTTACTTAAGAAATAAGAGACTAATCCCAGTTTATTTCTCTGCATGCGATGAGCCCACAGTTCCCAGCAGAATGCTTTATATCTACCAGATTACTGAGTGCTCCATGGTGCATGGTCTTTCTTTGTATCTGTATGAGAACAAGTCCATTAAATGCATAAATGTAAAGTGAAGGGCTTTGGGTCTCGGCACTGCGCAGGCAGTGACAGCACCATAAGGAATGGCTGCTCCCTATTTTTGGAAATGCAGCATAAAATTACACCGCACTTAATTCCCAATCACCTTTTGTAAGTATTGGTAAAATATCCACTGAAACCTAGTGCTGCCTCTTCACCTTTCTCTAACACGATAGAGAAGTTAGTTAGCTACAATTACAAATTATTATTTATATTGTGGTAGACTATGGAAGTACTGGCCCTGCATATGTACAGCCTTGTGTTGAGAGCTGTGCAATAGTGAGTATTTTCACTGACTTTAAAATCAGGTAAAAATAGGGTTATTGATAGTATTTTTTGCAAGCATATATATACACACATATATTTACATATATAAGTAAAACAAGTCACACTGACACATTAAGCTTACATCAAACAAATTAAAATATGTGAGACATTCCAACTCTGCCATCCAAACTGTTAACATATTCAGGCTTTTTATTGCTTAAGAGCCGTAATTTTTCTATAGATTTAACTTTAATTCAGTTGTGTTTTCTGTATGACTTTTACTTAGTGTTTTATTTATAGAAAGCTCTGATGATAGTCATTTTGTTCTTAAACACAAAACATTTTTCTACATACTAATCACTTAAGTAAGCATGGGGAAATTTGTGTTCTGAACTTCCAGCTGCCACAACACATTGTGCTTGAGTCTACTAAGCAGTACTGTAGTGAATGACCAAGATTGCATCATCTAATTATGTGACGCTAATGGCCTGGATCAGTCTGAAGCAGGGTTGTGATTTGATACTGCTGCATAAAAGATACACCAAAACAGAAATATTTTAGACAAATGAAAGAGAAAGTGAAATGCTGTTTTAAAAAACACTGATTCTGCATAAAGTTATTTTAGTAGTGTATCACTTGAATCATGCTAATCACTTGTGAAAAACATAATCATTTTCTCTGATGTATGTATTTGTTCTTGCTTTCAGAGACACAATGGGGAAATACTCTATTGATTTTCATTAGCACATTTGATCCCAATTTGATAAAGTAAAGGACAGTAACTAACTGTGCCGCGCTGGAATAGGAAAAAAAATGCCTAATTTTAAGAAATGCTCTGAGGACTTAGTTTTTCTTTAAATGGAAAGAGTGTTTGCCTCTGGGTAGTCTCAGCCTGAGAATATCAAGCCAACAGCTTTGCAAAATACATACTGTACTTTTGTGAATAAGCTTATTTTTTTTTACTTGCTGGCAGATTCTTGTTTTGTTTTCTCTTCTGTGAATGAGTAATTGTTAGCATTCCAATAACCCAGCTCAGGCTTTAAAATAACAAACCGCCAAACAGATTTTTAGCTCCTTTAACAATCTTCAAGCTTGCACATTCTTGTAAGGCATAATCCTTGATTTGGATTTGTTCTATTTTGTTCCATTTTGTCCTATTCTGTACAGAATTTTCTGATATGCTTGTGAAGATTTTTAACAGACCAGACCTGGAAGAGTCCCCAGTGATCTGTTCAATAGCTTGTGTCCTCTACCTGACTTTCAATCACTTGCTACAAATAACCAAGGGAACATAAACCATTTTAGGGGATAATAATTTATCTTTTGCAGAACAGTTGGCTTCTTTTCTTTCACTGACTCAAAGCAGTGACCATACAGAATGCTTAATTCGTAGTTCAGACAGCAGGTTCTTGTTCAGCTTTCTTATTAAAGTCACACTGTCATATTCTGGCAGGGCAGTATTTGCATATATAAGCTTGATGAAAGGCCAGTAACCAACAGGGCTAGGGGAAGGGGTCATTTCTTATCCGTATCTCAATACTGGTTGTTTTTCCTACTGGAAGTTGGTTCTGAATACTCTCTTTAACAAGATATGCTGCTGAAGGTAATAAATAACTCTGAGAATCCGGGCAGCAGTAGCTTTCCTTAGAGAACCAAAGGTTTCAATGTTGGCTACTTAAAATTAGGGCCCTAAATTCATTGTTAAGTACCCAAAACAAATTGCTATGATGATGAAAAATTCCACTTAGCCACAAATCTGATTTTGACAATATGTGAGCTGTGAGTACTCAGCTTTGTAGAAGCAGACCACTTTGATCTACGTAATCAGATTGGGCATTTTGTCTCTACTTAGATGTGTCTAGGAGCGATGTTTCAGGAATATTGTTCAGGCAATATCAAGTGCAGGACACTGTCATTTTCTTGACGAGGTTAGAAACTTTGTTCTCTTCACAAGTCAGGGTTTTTTTTTACTCAGTGAGCCCTACAGCCAGGAATTTCAGTAGTTTGCTATATCAAGAAGACTGGTGCAAAGTCAGCAATACTCACATGCTTCATGGTACCAGATCTGACCCAGCATTTTGGGGCCAGAATTAGGGAACTGTGACAGCCTTCAAAATGCACATAGATGTCTGGTGTGATCTACAGAATTACTTGAGCAGGATGAAAA